>NW_024748167.1:0-23067 GCF_018991925.1 Homarus americanus
TGACGCGTTCAGTTACGTATTGCTGTCCCCCACCTCCCCCCTCCCCCGCACTCAAATTGCTTTTTAAATATGCAAATGAGTTACGATTTAATGTTTTACTTTCCATCTTTTCAAATTATCAATGAGCATTAATTATTTTCAGGTCACAAACTTACAAGGAAGAAATGATCAAATTGATCTGAAGAGCACCTTTCCGCCAAACTTCCTATTAGCGCTGAAGCACCCTTCACGCTAACCTCAAGGGGATTATTGAAACACCTGACTAATGGGGAACCTGTTTTGTTGATGAGTTTTAACTATACCTGTATGATGAATTATACCAAGACATACAAGATGTGCGGTGAATATTATACTACCAACGTCTGCCTGTTGGCTACTGTCTACCCATACAACCATCTACCTGTTGTCTACCATCTACCTGTTGGCTACCATCTACCTGTTGGCTACCATCTACCCATTCTACCATCTACCTGTTGGCCACCATCTACCTGTTGTCTATCGTCTATCTGTTGGTTACTGTTCTGCCATTGATCCCGTAGGGCGTTTTTTTATAATATATAGTTAACCAGAAGCGAGAGAAAACGGTGAGTGAGCTTATATTGAATAATGACCCTGTGTGTGTGTGTGTGTGTGTGTGTACGTCCGCCAACACGCATAATTAGACCAATTTGTTAGTGTAGAGACCAGCTGCCTTTAAATGCCCCCAGAAGGTACCCCCCCCCCCCCCCCCCCCCCCCCCCCTCTCTCTCAGCATCTTCGTCCTATTAAGCATTGTAAAAGAGAAAAATAGACCGATGGATAGATAGAAATGAGAAGAAAAAAAAAAGAGACAAACAGAAGAAGAGATAGAAAGAAGAAGAAAGACGTGTGGTTTACCAAAGACGATTATGACACAGGTAAAATAGTGTTAATAAATGACCTCTGTAAACATAGGCTTTCCTTAGTGGTGGGGGGTAGGCTTGTACAGTAGCCGGGAGGGGAGGGAGGGTGGAGGGAGAGATGGATGGATGGAGGAGAGAAGGAAAGAAAGAGGCGGAGGAGAAGGAGAGTAGGGTGAAGGACGAGGGATGTACATGCATGCCAGGGGTCATTACCAGTAGACTCACAGGTGTCAACCATTATTCCCCTCACTAGACTTCACTAACTGGCGTCAGGATATCACGCATTGTCCTTCCTTTAACAGGTCGTCCTTGAGGTAGATTAGTATGCCTCCTATGTTCCCAGGTCGTCCTTGAGGTAGATTAGTATACACTCTATGTTCCCGGTCGTCCTTGAGGTAGATCATTATACCTCTATGTTCCCAGGTCGTCCTGAATATACCTCCAGTTGCCCCGACTACCTGCTGGTCGTTCCGCTGGCCGTAAAGTAGTAGAGGTGGTTGGTGTGTTGACAACGACATGACAGGACGACACACCTTCAGCAGGCAGGTGGTCATTCCATCGACGACCACAGTGGCTGGACGAGAGACAGAAAATGGACCGCCCGCAGGAGAATTTATTGTACAGAGCCGGAGGCTACTCGTCCGTCCGGGTTTATGAGCTTGTCTGACAGTCGTACAGCTTCATCCGAAACAATCAGAAGTGGTCGTATGCCATCGTCCGACAATCAGAAGTGGTCGTATGCCATCGTCCGACAATCAGAAATACTAGTATGCCTGAAGCGGTAGCATACTATACATTATCAGTCTGTTCAAAATGGTGTCACGCAATCACCACACAGTCACAAACAGAGTCAGTTGTACGTCAGAAATAGCCCCCCCAACGCGTCAGGGTGTGGCCAAAAATAGAACGCAGACCCACCGCGCGTACCCAAACGACCCTCATCATCCATAACTACCTCTTTTAGGAGCGTTATTTATACGCCTGAAATATTCATATGGCGTAGGTCGGGGAGGCTTGGTGGGAGGGAGGGTGATGGGAGGAGGAGGGAGGATGCTGGGGTGGGAGAGCGGAAGGGATAAAGGTGGCCGGAGAGGAGGAGAGAGAAGGATGGAGGAGAGGCGGAAGGGGTTAATGAGAGCTCGGGTAAGAGATATGGGTCTCAGGTGAGCGTTCATCATCCCCACCTAGCTCGAGTCATGCCGCCAGGTAGATTCAGGAGGCCCAGTCTGCTGAAGAAGGAGAAAGGAAGAAGATGGAGGAGGAGGAGGAAGAAAGAGGAAAGAGGTAGGATAATGTGAGGAGGAGGAGGAGCAAGGAAGAATAATTGGGATAAAAGAGGTGAAGAAGGAAGACAAAGTAGGAGAGAAAAGAACGAAAGATTAACAAAAGAAGTAAGAAATGAACTAGATGGAAGACACACACACACACACACACACACACACACACACACACACACACACACACACACACACACACACGTAAAGAGAGAGATCGAAAACGATAATGGGTGTCAAATACTATGCAGCCACAGACCATTTGCCTTATACATACCTATAGCTGAGTGACTACCCCATATGCTCCGTCAGTCAGTCAATCAATCACTCAGTCAGTCAGTCATTCAGTCAGCCAGTCAGTCAATCAGTCACTCAGTCAGTCAGTCATTCAGTCAGTCAGTCATTCAGTCAGCCAGTCACTCATTCACTCAGTCAGTCAGTCAGTCATTCAGTCAGCCAGTCAGTCAATCAGTCACTCAGTCATTCATTAATCAGTCAGTCGGTCTTAATTTTTAATATGTTTAATTAGATTCAACATTTATGGTCAAAAAATTATGCTCATGTAGACCTCACCCCAGTTCGACCCCCACACTATCCCTCGACCCCAGACTCAACCCAGCACGCCTAGACTCGACCCCAGATTCGACCCCCACACACTATCCCACACTCGACCCCAGACACGAATCCAAACACGACCCTAGACTCGACCCCAGATTCGACCCCCACACACTATCCCACACTCGACCCCAGACACGAATCCAAACACGACCCTAAACTCGACCCCAGATTCGACCCCCACACACTATCCCACACTCGACCCCAGACACGAATCCAAACACGACCCTAGACACGACCCCAGATTCGACCCCAGATTCGACCCCCAAACGCCTGCATTAAGACCAACTACATATTGTAAGCTCGTCGACAACAGGTAATATTGATGGCTCACGGTGACTCGCAATATTGCACCCCAATGACTTGCTGCTTCCCGGTGCTCTGCTTGGGTGGCTCTCAGACTGGCTGGATGGGTGGGTTGGGTGGCAGGCTGGATGGGTGGGTGTGGGGTGATGGTTGACGTGCTGTGGGCGGGTAGAGATTGTAGGATAGATAGCAAAATTGGGATGATTTATAGTTTGAATGGGTGGGTGGATGGGTGGCAGACTGGATGGGCGGCAAGAAATTGGATTCATCTTGAATGACTCTCTCTCTCTCTCTCTCTCTCTCTCTCTCGTCGCAGTCAAGAAGATGCTAAACTAGGCAGTAGGAAGATTATTATTATTAAACAACTATGGGCGACAGAAGAGGTCACTGAGAGGTAGCTGAGAGGTCATTTAAGAGGGCAGGAGTAAGGGGTGAGAGGTGAGAGAAGGGGGTAGTTCACTTGAAAAGGTCAGTTGAGAAGGAGAAAGGGAGTTTACCTGCTACGCTTTCTCTTAACTAGATCGTAGACGAAGAAGAAGAAGAAAAAAAACTGGTCCTATTTTACCTCAACTTGCCCCAAAAACCTACCCTACCCCCTTGCCCCAAAAACCTACCCTACCCCCTTGCCCTAAACCTACCCTACCCTCTTGCCCTAAAAACCTACCCTACCCTCTTGCCCTAAAAACCTACCCTACCCACTTGCCCTAAAATCCTGCCCTCTTGCCCTAAAATCCTACCCTACCCTCTTGCCCTAAACCTACCCTACCCTCTTGCCCTAAACCTGCCTTGCAACCGATCCATACAGCTTGCCTTAGATTGTCAAAATAATGGACCCACTTTCACCTTAACCCCTTAAATATATAGTTCACATACCTATTAGACCCTTTCTCACCCCCCCCCCCTCCTCCAATACCCGTTTCTCTCATGCCCAAAGGGAAGGTAGAACTAGTAGGCGGTGGAACAGGGTATATGTAGTGGGTAGTATTAATTGGTTTTACCTGTGTAGGAGCCCAGGTGTGTTTCGTGTCTAGTTAAGGTACGCTAACCTAAACTAACCTAACCTTGATAAGTAGGTTGTAAGTACTTTAATCCAGGTCGTGTTAAGTTTTAAGTAAGTTTAGGTACTTATAAATCCTGGAGGAGGAGGTTTAGGTACTTATAATAAACGAACCCCCCAGTAATATCCAGAGCCGACGTTGCCATGGTATATAATAAGGTGTTTTTGTGTTGGTTGAGTGACAAACAAGTGAGCATCGTCCCGCCAGAATAAGTGAACATCGCCACACCATTACTCGCTCTTCTTGTACTAGTTTTCGATACTTTATTGACAATCAACATCCACAGGGTCAGATACTCTGTAAACAGGATTTTTTTCTTTTTATTGTTAATATGATTGACGATCGGATTTTGTTTTTTGAGTGACCGGATATTGTTTTGGTTAGTGATTGATTTTTTTTATTATATGAGTGACGATCGTATTTTGTTTTTTGTTATATGATGAGGTTTTCTCGTTTATAAGTGAGAAGTTTTTCTTTTTACTCATAATGTGAGTAACGATAGGATTTTTTTCTTGGTGTTTATAAGAGACTGATTTTTTTGTGATAGGATAGTGATAGGATTTTGTTTTTTGTTATAGGCGACAGAATCGTCTTATTGTTACTATAAGTCCCTGAAGGAGACACAGAACGATATTAGAGAGAGAGAGAGAAGCCAAGAGATCAGGTTTCTGTCTCACTTTTCATTCGGAATTCTGTTTGTGGGTTTATTCAATCACGTTCTTGTGGGACTTGATCCTTCTGTGTTAAGCTGACAACACCATCTGAAGCTGTCCCTTCCTTACATAATGCATCAAATTTCCTTATTTTAAAATTCTGGTTTACGATCTTCTCTCTCAACACACAATAACACACCCACATTGTCAGGGTCTTATCTTTTCAGCTGGCTGGAAGGGGATGGGGGATTGTCCTATGTATGCTAATGTTGATGATGATATGATTACTAGTGTGTGGGTGGGTAGGGTGTAGGGTGAGGGAGGATGAGGGTGTAGGGTGAGGGAGGATGAGGGTGTAGGGTGAGGGAGGATGAGGGTGTAGGGTGAGGAAGAGGGTGTGTACAGGAAATGATGTACGATAATATTACCGTAATAATAATAATAATGATAATAAGAAGAAGAAGAAGAAGAAGAAGAAGAAGAATAAGAAGAAGAAGAAGAACGTATCTAGGCAATTAAGTCGAAACTGTTACTATGTTGATTTGTGGCGAACAAGGATAAACTAATACTTAAAGCTAACCGTCTGGCAACACTCTTACGCCATTTCCCGCCAAATCATTTCCCGCCAGATCATTTCCCGCCAGATCATTTCCCGCCAGATCATTTCCCGCCAGATCATTTCCCGCCAGATTTAGATAAACAGTTCTAGTGGCTGAGTTACATTACGTGTAATATATCTGTTCGGTATTTTTTATGTGTTTATGTTAATTTATCTCATTGCATGTTATCTATTTTATCGTGGGAATGAAAGATGGGGAAAGGGTGAAATGAGAGGAAGAGGAGATAGGAAGAAATCGAGAGAAGAGTGGGAGAATAAGGAAAGGATAGATAGAGAGATAAAGGAAAGAATAGAGAAGAGGAGTGAGAGGATTGAAACGAGAGGGAGAGAGAGAGGGGGGAGGGAAGAAAAGGAGAGAGGAGTGAAAGAGGAAAGAAAGGAGAGAAAGAGAGGAAGAAAGGGGAGGAAGGAAAGGAGGATCGTCAAAGAGATTATATAGTTGTAGGCTGGACCCCCTCCCCCCCTCCCTCACCTACTCTCACCCTCACCCACTCTCACCTCCCTCCTCCTCATCCCCTCACCCCTCACCTCCCTCACCCCTCCCCCCCCCTCACCTCCCTCCCCCCCCTCACCCCTCACCCCTTCACCTCCCCTCCCCACCCCCCTCACCTCCCTCACCCCCCACCTCCCCTCACTTCCCCTCACCCCCTCACCCCTTCCCACCTCCCCTCTGTCCCTCCCACCTCCCTCACCCCTCTCCCCCTCCCTACCCCCTCACCCCTCCACCTCCCCTCACCCCTCACCCCTCCCTCACCCCCCTCCCCACCCCCCCTCACCCCTTCCACCCTCCCCTCATCCCCTCCCCTCCCCTCACCCCTCTCCCTCCCCTCCCCCCCCTCCCCCCTCCCCCTCCCCTCACCCCCTCCCCCTCCCCTCCCCACCCCCTCCCACCCCCTCCCACCCCCTTCACCTCCCTCATCCCCTCACCTCCCCTCACCCTCTCCCCTCCCCTCACCCCTCCCCTCCCCACCTCCCTCACCCCCTCCCTCACCCCTCCCCACCCCTCCTTCACCCTCCATCCCCTCACCTCCCTCACACTCCCCTCCCTCACCTCTCCCCCCCTCACCTCCCTCACCCCCCCTCACCTCCCTCACCCCCCTCACCTCCCCTCACCTCGCCTCCTCACCCCCACCTCCCTCCACCCCCCCCACCTCCCTCACCACCCTCCCACCTCCCCTCACCTCGCCTCCCTCCCACCCCCCACCTCTCCCCCCCCCCCTCCTCCCCACCCACCCCTCACCTCCCCTCCCCTCCTACTAATATCAGGGAATTCTGGTGATCAGCTGACACCGAGACATCAGCTTACTGTAGATAGATAGATAGATAGTTAGGTCAGGTACATTCATACATACAGTACACACATACATACATACATACATAGACAGACAGATAGACAGACAGCCAGACAGACAGACAGCCAGACAGACAGACAGTGTTTACATATTCACGGTGGTTAAACAAGGTGAATCAGAGCGATAAAGAGTGAACCAGGCGCCGCCCCTCGTGAGTGCCTCTGTGTGTGTGTGTGTGTGTGTGTGTGTTTGTGTGTGTGTGTGTGTGTGAACAGAGATAGATAGATACATAGATAGATAGATAGAAAGAAAAAGAGAGAGAGAGAGAGAGAGACAGAGAGATAGTTAAATAAATAAACAAAGAGATTGACAGACAGAGAAACAAACAGACAGACAGGAGGTAGAATGTAATGAAAGGGAAAATACACAGGAAGGGAGGAGGGTCTTTATTGTGAGAAGGGAGAGAAAGGGAGAGAGAGAGACATCTTTGCTGTGTGTGTTTGAGAGAGAGAGAGAGAGAGAGAGAGAGAGAGAGAGTGTGTGTGTGTGTGTATATTCGTTTGTCGAGAAGAAAGTGATTGTGTTTTATTGCCGCTTGTGTAAAGGTCTCTAGTATATCTCGCTCAGTTGAGAGAGAGAGAGAGAGGTGGGGACAATTTCCCTAAATCCTCAGCATTTTCCCCCACCCACGTTTCCCAATTTTCTCTAGTCAAAGTTTACTATTTATTTTCCCTAGCAATAATTCCCTATCTTTCCCTAACTACAATTCCCTATGTATTTCCCTTTACAATTAATCCCTATTTTTCCCTAGTCGCAATTTCCTATTCTATCCCTAGCCACAACTCCCTATTCTTTTTCCCTAGCCACAACTCCCTATTCTTTTTCCCTAGCCACAATTTCCCTGTAGTTCCCCTATTGTTTCCCTGTAGTTCCCCTATTGTTTCCCTGTAGTTCCCCTATTATTTCCCTATCTTTGTGTTACCTATATTTGCCCAAGACTTTTATTGTCTATAGTTTCCATATTCACTTCCTAATATTTTCCTTACATATTCTGCCCGAGTACGATGACCATAACCCTTTGAGTACATTAACATCGTACTCAAGGGTTAAATTGTTGTACTCAAGGTGTTAAATCATCATACTCAAGGGGTTAACTCATTGTATTCAAGGGGTTAACTCATTGTATTCAAGGGGTTAACTCATCGTATTCAAGGGGTTAACTCATCGTACTCAAGAGCTGCATCACCATGATAGTGGGGTAAAGTTATCGTACTCAATAGGGTTAAATCATCGTATGTACTCAAGACATTAAATCACCATACACAGTAGTCTAAATCATTATACTCAACTAGCTGTCATCGTACTAAAGGGGTCAAACATTATTAAAATACCTAAGAAAAATATTTATACTCACCTCCTATATCATCATCATTATCATCATCATTATCATCATCATCATCATCATCACCTACGAAAATATAATGTTTTACCTGTCTAATCTCAATCTCTCTCTCCTCAGGTGAGTGTTAGTGTGGCGGCATGATACCATCAGACCGGCGTGTGGTGAGTGTACTGTATGTTTGGTAGGCCATATTAGCGCTTAAAATATTTCTCCTTTGTATTATTTTCTGTATGTGTAGTAAGGTATTCGTCTTAATATGAAAGTATAAGTCCAATAACTATAATTCTAGTAAATAAAACAAGTTATTTATTTAGGTATTTATAGTCGATTGTCTTTTGTTTTGTTTATAGTCGATTGTCTTTTGTTTTGTTTATAGTCGATTGTCTTTTGTTTTGTTTATAGTCGATTGCCTTTTGTTTTGTTTACAGTAGACTGTCTTTTGTTTCGAGGGGGGCCAGATGATTGGATGTTGGGTAGTGACGTCATCAACGGGGAGGAGAATAGAAGAGCCACAAGGGAATTTCATCACATTCCTAACACGCAAAATGGTGTATCGATCTGTCAGTGCTTATTATTCACCCGGTGCAGCCATCTTGAAAATCAATTAAGTTCGCTACACAGAGAGAGAGAGAGAGAGAGTCCCTAGGTCAGTTTCTTTCGTTTAATGGGTCACAACAGAGATTCAAAGTAGATGTGGTACTGATTTTATAACCTGTGTGTGTGTGTGTGTGTGTGTGTGTGTGTGTGTGTGTTCTATGTCTATGTCTATGTCTGTGTAAGTAAGAGAAAAAATATTATTATTCCTTCTTTGACATTTAAACTCAGCGTCCAGTCACTTATGAACCCATTTAAGACTCCCTAATGGGCTCTCTCTCTCTCTCTCTCTCTCTCTCTCTCTCTCTCTCTCTCTCTCTCTCTCGGCAACACGTTAGGGGACCTCATTATCTGGAGTGCTATCTTAGGGCTGTGTGTGTCGTAGGTCAAGGCAGGTCAGCGCCTTATGTGTTGGTGTGTTGATTGTCTCTCACTTATGTCTCTCATCCATTCTCACTTTTATCCTCACTTGGTCTCTCACTCTGATCTCTCACTCTGTCCTCACTTGGTCCTCACCTGATCCTCACTCTGTCTCTCACTTGGTCCTCACCGATCTCACTCTGTCCTCACTTGGTCTCCTCACCTGATCTCCCCACTCTGTCCCCACTTGGTCCTCACCCGATCTCCTCACTCTGTCTCTCACTCTGGTCTCATTTGTTTCTCACTATGTGTCCCATTTATGTCTCCCACTATGTATCTATCTCACCTGTGTCTCTCACTGTCAGCCCCACCTCACTATAAGTAAGCTGCTTCGTCTGCTAACTTTCTCTCGCCTCTTTTCTTCTCTCCCTCATGCGCCGAATGATGCGGGTTTTTTTTATTTTTGTTGTTGTTTAACCATATTGGGGCTTGCATTGTGTGTGTGTGTGTGTGTGTGTGTGTGTGTGTGTGTGTGTGTGTGTGTGTGTGTGTGTGTGTGTGTGTGTGTGTGTGTGTGTGTGTAAAGGTTTATTTCACCCTAAAACTCGTATCCTGTTACCGAGAACCTGCACTGACTCACACTATATAATGGTGGATGATAGTGTGTGTCGT
Source organism: Homarus americanus (assembly GCF_018991925.1). Taxonomy (NCBI): domain Eukaryota; kingdom Metazoa; phylum Arthropoda; class Malacostraca; order Decapoda; family Nephropidae; genus Homarus; species Homarus americanus. The sequence continues at coordinate 9,727 of NW_024748167.1, forward strand.
AATGCAGGTCGTCATCCACCTGCCCTCGTGTTATGTTCTGTTGTCCCTGTTATCCACATTACCTGTCATCCACCTCTAGTCACCCACCCCCTGTCACCCATTACCTGTCATCCACCTCCAGTCACCCACCCCCTGTCACCCATTACCTGTCATCCACCTCCAGTCACCCACCCCCTGTCACCCATTACCTGTCATACACCTCCAGTCACCCACCCCCCCCTGTCACCCATTACCTGTCATCCACCTCCAGTCACCCACTCCCCCTGTCACCCAGTCTGTCACCCAGCATCTGTCACACAAGCACAGGGGGTTCCTCTTTCCCAGCACTTATTTCCTGATAGCTCACTGGGACTTGACCACCAGCAGGGAACTAGTGTCGAACTTTCTTTTAATGGCTCCTTAATGGTCCTTGATGGCCCCTTTGATGGTCGAGATGGCCCCTTGAGAGAGAGATCCAATGGCTCCCTAGATGGACTTGGTGGCTCACATATTCTTCCACTAAGATTTGACTTTATCAAGGAATCCTGACCCACAGTGACCCTGATGGCCCTTGAGAGACCTGATGGCCCTTAAGACTAGAGAGGTTTTTTCTTTTTTCTCTCACTTGCAAGATTACTTTCCCCTCGTGTGGGCTGTATTTCCTGCCCTCTCCCCCTCCTCCCCTCCTCCCTCCCCCTCCATGTTTGGCCATCATCAACTGAGGCTTCTAGTCACTTCCTCCACAACACAACAACAACACACACACAACAAAGGAAAATTATATATACCTGTATGATATTTCCAGTATCTGATGATGATGATGATGATGATGATGATGATGATGATGATGATGATAATAGTAGTGGTGGTAGTGGTGATGATGGTAGTGGTGGTGATGATAGTGATGATGAAGGTACGGTTACTTACTGTATAGTCTCACCTTCACCATAGAGTCGAGGTGAAATCATTTGCTGTTAGTTTTGTTGCAGTGTGGCAGACAGAGTGCTGTGCCACTTTCTTTTATTCTTCACTTAGCAAAAAAAAAAAAAACACAAACACAAAAAAAAAACAAAAAAAAAAGTTTTAATGAAATTACCAACGTGCTACTTAGCTTGAAATTGAGGTCTGATGAATGACCACAAAACTACGTGACCACCACTCTCCTCGTACAACTCGTGTTTACTAAACACCTCACACGACACCTCCTCTTCCTCTTCTTTCTCCTCTTCTTCCTCCTCCCCCTCCTCTTTATCCTCTGCTTCCTCCAACAATCCTTCTTCCTCTTCTCCACTACCCTTCGACACTCTCTCCTCTTCCTCTTCCTCTGACACTCCCTCTTCCTCTTCCTCCTCCGACACTCCTCTTCCTCCTCCTCTTCCCTTCCTCTTCCCTCCTCCGACACTCCCTCTTCCTCTTCCTCCTCCGGCACTCCTCTTCTCCTCCTCCGACACTCCCTCTTCCTCCTCCTCTTCCTCCTCCTCTCTCCTCTTCCTCCTCCTCCTCCTGCTCCTCCTGCTCCTCCTCCTCCTCCTGGGTCATACCAAGAGAATGTAAGATAGGACTCCAGCTGAATCAACAAACCAAAAAATGTCCCCTCCCCTGAGCCTGGAAGATACTCAGTTCTGGCTGACATCCTGTGAGTCCTTGAACACGTTGAGGTTCTTAAGGTTGAGGATGTGTCTCTCTCACTGTCTTGGGAGCCTTATAGATACTGAGGTTAGTAGTTTCTTCTCAGGGAGGGAAGGGGGTGAGGAGGAGGAGGAGGAGGAGGAAGAGGAGGAGGAGGAGGAGGAGAGGAGGAGGAGGAGAAGGATGACAAGGAGTTTGAGGAGGAGAGAGGAAAAAGGGAGTGTGTGTGTGTGTGTGTGTGTGTGTGTGTGTGTGTGTGTGTGTGTGTGTGTGTGTGTGTGTGTGTTGTGCATAAGCTGGTCATGTTTTGGTGGTGCCAACATCTGCTCTGGTCTTCTGAACCCTCCTTCTTCTCCCTCTTCTCCTCCCCCTCCTCCCTTCCCCTTCCTGGTCTTCTGCCACCATCTACTTGTTTCTACCACCACCACCACTACCACACCACTACCACTACCACCACTACCACCACCACCACCACTACCACCACCACCACCACCTCTGTCACTACATAATACCACCACCACTACCACCACCACCACTACCACCACTCACCACACTCACCACCACCACCACCACCACATGCCACCACCACTACCATCACTGACACCACCACACCACCAGCAGTAGTGTGAACTTACATGGTGTGGTGGAGACAACTTGAGTCGGGGTCAGGCGTGAGTTTGACCCCCGCTGTGTCTAGATCAACTCAAGACTTTCTCCTTACACCTGAGATGAGAGTAGGGTGATAGGTGATGGTATAGTGATGATGGTGGTAGTAGTGATGGTGATGATGAGGGTGGTGGTGGTGGTAGTAGTGATGGTGACGATGATGATGATTTTTAACTATGATAATAAAATATAATAATAATGATAAATTAATGGTAAATGACGATGACTTACTCTCCCTTTTCTTTCTCCTTTCCCCCCTTCCCCCCCCCCCCCCCCCCCCCCCCCCCCCCCCCCCCCCCCCCCCCCCCCCCCCCCCCCCCCCCCCCCCCCCCCCCCCCCCCCCCTCCTTCCCCCCTTTCCCCTTCCCCCTCCTTCTTCCTCTCCCCATCACATATGACCCTGACTGCGGCTTGACTCTCATTCTTTCCCCGGTGCATTGTGGGTCACCGTGGGGGGCCTTCTTTGTGTTGATGTGTCTCGAGTAAGGGGGGAGGGAGGGGGAGTGGGTGAGTATCTAGGGATATTTATGGAGTGTTTTAGATATTTAATGATTGTGGGTGGATTTTGTAGGTATTTAGATTTTTTTTTAGATATTTAGGATTTTTAGGTATTTAGGATTTTTTTAGATATTTAGGATTTTTTAGGTATTTAAGGATTTTTTATTCAGGATTATTTAGAGATTGGGATTTTGTTGTTATTTTAGGTATTTAGGATTTTAGTTATTTAAGGTGAAGTTTGGAGATATTTTAGGATTATTTTTTTAGATTTAGGATTTGGGGATTTGGGGGGGAGAGTTATTTGTGATTTGGTATAAGGCTCAAAGAGATGTTAGAAACGATTCGATTAGGTGATAGTAGTAGTAATAGTGATAGTAGTAGTAGTAGTAGTAGTAATTGTCGTAATAATAGTGTAGTAGTAGAACTGGTTAAATCAGTGTTACAATAATACTGAATAAATAATAAAACTTTGCATAATTCAGTGTTACATTATGGTATTAACTAGGAAGTCCTCTCCTTATTCATATGTGGTCTGGTCTAAATTTCCTTGTGTTGGTCTAAATCTGTCCTCAGCTGGTTCAAATTGTCCTCAACTGGTCTAAATATGTTCTCAGTTGTCAAATCTGTCCTCAGCTGGTCTAATCTGTCCTCAGTTGCTCTAAATCTGTCCTCAGTTGGTCTAAATTGTCCTCAAAGGTTCTAAATCTGTCCTCATTTGCTCTAAATCTGTCCTCAGTTGTTTCTAAATCTGTCCTCACAGTTGCTCTAAATCTGTCCTCAGTTGCTCTAAATCTGTCCTCAGTTGCTCTTAAATCTGTCCTCAGCTGGTCTAAATCTGTCCTCAGTTAGTCTAAATCTGTCTTCAATTGGTCTAAATCTGTCCCCAAGCTCGCGTGTGTGCCTTAGTAACAACATCGTGCATTGAGTGCGCGAACATGAATACTGGAGTGGGCAGTCAGCGCTTATCCGGCATTGACGCCCCTGATCAGTAAGGATAGAGGATGTAAAGGGGCAGTTCTCCTCCTTCCCTCCCCTTCCCCTTCCCTCCCCCCACCTCCTGCCACCCCACTTCCCTCACCTGGCACCCCCCTCCTCCCCCTCATGACCCACCTCCCCTGGTCAGTTTCACCAGCAGCCAGCTCCCTCCCACTTCTGCCCACGAAACAGCTGGGCGAGAGCAACACCCACCCCCCACTTCCAAAAAAAAATATCTGGGATGTTGTTTCTTTTCATGTGTGAGTCGAGCCCGTATCTTCACCCACGGACACTTCCTACTCTCTCGGGAGAAGCTGGTCTGGTCTGGTTTGGCAAGGGTACAGTATGCTGCATGGATTAGGACCTGAAGACTGGTTCCTGAGGCTGATATTAGAAAAGTGTGTGTGTGTGTGTGTGTGTGTGTGGTAAGAGGGTTTTAGGGGGGGTGGTAAGAATACCCCCCTTTCCTCCCTTTTCCTCCCTCCTCTATGGTTAGCCCCAACAGGAGAGGCTCTTCCTTCCTCCCTCTTCTCCTCCTCTCCTCCCTCCTTCCTCGTGTTTTGGCCCTCCTCCTCCTTCCACGTTCCACTGCCCCTCCCACCCACCCGCTTACCTGTCTTACGTATGAGTGCTTCTTCCTTCCTTCCCTTCCCTCCTTCCCCTCCCCTCCCTTTTGGCTTGTTTGGAGATTACTGACCACTTCTGCCTGCTGGCTATTTCTGTCTGCCCTTTCCTTTTCTCCACTCCTCTCTCTCCCTCCTTCACTACATGCCAAAGACCCACAATCGACCTCCCTTCACTCCATCCTCCACTACACTCCTCCTCCTCCCTCCTCCCTCATCTTCACTAAGCAACATGAGAAGTGGAAAATTTGGTCAGGAGATTGCTCTAGCTTCCAGCACACACACACACACACACACACACACACACACTGGTCACACCACACCACACAGGATTGACGGTATCTTAAGACCGGCCTTGGCTGTCGCTTTCTCCGCTCGGAAAGGGAGCACTTGAACTAGAGAAAGAACTGACCTCCCTACTTCCAATGGTCATGAGAGAGAGAGAGAGAAAGAGATAGTCGACCAATTTTTTTTTTTTTTTAAATATGAATCATTTTGTACAGTAAACAAGATTGAACACGTAACGTAGATTAAGAAAAAATTCTCTCTCTCTCTCTCTCTCTCTCTCTCTCTTCCACAAACCCTGCCATTAATGGGAGCCCCTGGCAGAACCTGAGACCCCATTAGTAACCCATTATTGCTGGGCTTAAGGTTAAGTTAGGTTAGGTGGGTAGGTTAGGTTAGGTAGGTTGTGTTAGGTTAGGCTACGATACTCCATTGCCTTGGAGCATGATGATTTTTAACTCTTGAGTACGATGACTTAGTTCTTCAATTATTATGTCATCATAGTCAAGGATAATTCATCGTATTGAAGCGTTGCTTCAATATTCAAGGGGTTGCTTTATCGTATTCATGTAAGCGTCATCGGTTCATGGGGTTAAGTCATCATATTCAAGGGTTAAGTCATCATATTCAGCGGGGTTAAGTCATCATATTCAAGGGTTAAGCTTCATCATATTCAAGGTTGTTTTCATCATATTCAAGGTTGTCATCATATTCAAGGGGTTGTCATCGTATTCAAGCGTTGTCATCGTATTCAAGGGGCCGTCATCGCGTATTCAAGGGGTTGTCATCATTCAAGGGTTAAGCTATCATATTCAAGGGGTTAAGTCATCATATCTGGCGTTGTCATCATATTCAAGTGGTTAAGTCATCATATTCAAGGGTTGTCATCGTATTCAAGGGATTAAGTCATCATATTCATAAGTTAAGTCATGACACTGAAATTTACATGAGCCAGTTAGCAGGATCACAAAAGCTAAATTGAAGAACCTAACCTAATCCCAACCTAACTCTAACCTAATCTACAGCTGTATGAATTGTAGCTTGAGAGAACCAGTTAGTTGACTATCACACAGAAGCTAAAAAAAAACGAAGATTTTATGTTTTCTTTTGTCATCCTATAAGATAAGAGAAACTAGACAATAATGGAACGTGTGGCGCTAGGTTATTTATTCTGGGTGTGTTCTCAGCTGTCCCACACACACACACACACACACACACACACACACACACACACACACACACACACATACACACAAGGAACTGGCTTCTGGAATATTGCATCACTGTTGAGTCAATAATGGTGTGGAGTGTGAAGAGGCTAGTGTTTACTCTCTCTCTCTCTCTCTCTCTCTCTCTCTCATACCACATATTTTCACGACGGCTTATGTGTGCATGTGTATGTGTGTACGTGTTTCGCATGTGCCATTCCAACGAAGCAATCAGCCCTCGAGCCGGTAGTTTTCACCGCCACATCCGGGACTGCTTCCCCTATTGGCTAGCCACTGAGAAGGGTGCCTTAATCACCGACCACTCAGCGTCCTCAGGAGGGGTACACCTCCACCCGGCCTTATTGGTCTGCATACCATCGAGGGAGGTGGGAGGAGTGACACGGTCTCTACACACACACACATTGACACACACACACACACACATACATTTGAACCCTCCCACCATCGATACAAACCCCAAATCGTGTTCTCATTCAGGTCTGCGACGGCCAGAACCCCACCAGACCCTGACGTCATATTGTATGGCCAGGCAACAGACCGCCATCTTGAGAGTCTTAATAATTATGTCCTAGATCAGGATGACGTCAGCTAGGTCCTCACCCCTGACCCTGATATAATGCTTTCATGCCTTTTTCCCCGCCATAATGGGAGATTCTATGAGGTGTGTGTGTGTGTGTGTGTGTGTGTGTGTGTGTGTGTGTGTGTGTGTGTGTGTGTGTGTGTCTGAGTATTGCGGTTTTATGTCTACGTTCTATGAGAATCATGTACGCTTGACTTTACCTCAAAGATTATGTAAGTTTGCAAGAAGTCGTGCATGCTTTTTGAGTTCATGTACGCTTTTGAGGAATTTATGTGCGTTTATGCATTCATACATTCTTTTACATTATACTCTTAATACACCACACTGTAATATATTTGATACACACACACACACACACACACAGCACACACACACACATACACACACACACACACACTGTACGCATGTGAGTGAGGGACCTGATACGTACAGTACATACAACGTACAGTATATGGTCCGTGTTTGAGTATACACAGAGGTCTCTGTGCTCAAGTGGATAATGTGATGATTACGATAAGTTACACGGCTGTCTGCTATTTCTGTGTGTGTGTGTGTGTGTGTGTGTGTAAAGTCGTGCATGCACCTCTCAGTGTGTGAGAGCATTTATATTCATACACTGTAAGTGTATTATTGTATATGTGTGTGTTGGTTACTGGTGCATGTTTGGGCCAACACAGAGCCATTGTTGGTCATATGTGTGTATGTGTGTGTGTGTATTTTGGTATTAGAATGTATATATGTTTGCATGTAGCTGTATGTCTGTATGTATGTGTATACGTTGGAGAGTGTTCAGTTAGCTAGGTGTATGTATATGTATGTTGTATCAGTTAGTGTAGGTCCATATGTATGTACAGCATATTCTATGTATGGTGATACTATTACTTTGTAGTATTATTATTATATTGTCCAACACTGGCAACTACTGCGCCACCCAAACTACCGTCAGGTCTGGCGGCTCACCTGGCAATCTTACTCAGTCTGTCCATTTATAGAGCAGAGAGCACCCGTCAAATTCGTGCTCTGCCTCTGTACTCATAATTCTAGTAGTAAACTCCAGAATTAATCGTCTTAATATTCGTCAACTCCTGTCATGGCGCAATGAGAGGGATATTAGCGAAAGGAGAAGAGGAGTTAAGGAAGATTGACCTTGTTAACCCCTACTCACCGTGACCTTCCGCACAACATCGCTGTCATAAAGGTGGATTTACGAGGAGCTAAGCTGAAGGTCGAGAGACACCACAGCCAGCTCCGGTACCTGTACCAGCCCTCGTCGACACTAATGGAGGCCCACCAGCTGCATTAGTAAACATTGTCAGGGCTTGAATGCTTATATTTAAATGCCTAGTTAATTTCCTCTATCACCATCACATAATTCTTTAACCATCTTCAAGTTTAACTGAAAAAACAATCCTGTCTTGGTAACACGAACAAACTAATAAATTTTTACAAGATTTGAAAGCTTCCCAATGCCATAGTTTCTCCTAGTTCCGATAATACTTTTCTTTTTATTGGCTTTCATTCAAATGGTCTTTCTCAACCCTGGACAATAGAGACGAAATTCCCAAAGGAGAGAGAGGTGTGTGTGTGTGGTAAGGAGTGTGGTGGTGGTAGCAGCACTGGAGCAGGTCACTTCGACGAGAGTTGTAAAACACAGGAGAGATGATCAAAGAGAGAGTTGCATCAAGGGGGAAACTAACTAGGCTTTGCATCTCAACACCTGAGGCGGACGTGGGGTGGGGCTAGTGTCTCGGTTAATCAAATACTATATATCTCTGTGTAAATATTATCGTTTTGTTTACTTACACGGCAATTACATTCGTCGCTCTATAGTAAATATTATTATTGTTTACCAACCAGTTTACTTGCTACGGCACTTACTTGTCGTCGCCGGTATAAATATTATCGTTTTGTTTACTTCAAGCACGGCACTTCATCTCGTCGCCGGTAGAAATATTATCCTTTTGTTTACTCTAAGTACGGTACTTACTTCTCGTCGCTGGTAGTAAATATTATCGTTTTACTTCACTTAAGCACGAACTTACTTGTCGTCGCTGGTAGCAAATATTATCGTTTTGTTTACTTGCCACGGCACTTACTTGTCGTCGCTGGTAGTAAATATTATCGTTTTGTTTACTTAAGTACGTACTACTTGTCGCTCGCTGGTAGTAAATAATATCGTTTTGTTTACTCAAGTCTTTACTTCACCGTCGTCGCCGGTAGTAAAATATTATCGTTTTGTTTACTTGCTAACGCAACTTACCTGTCGTCGCCGGCAGCAAATATTATTACGTTTTGTTTACTTACACGGTACTTACTTACGTCGCTGGTAATATTATCAGTTTCGCTTAATTAATGCTGACATCACTTACTATCGTCGCCGGCAGCAAATATTATCGTTTTGTTTACTTAAGCACGGTACTACTTGTCGTCGCTGGTAGTAAATATTATCGTTTTGTTTACTTGCCACGGTACTTACTTGTCGTCGCTGGTAAAAATATTATCGTTTTGTTCATTTAAGTACGGTACTTACTTGTCGTCGCTGGTAGTAAATATTATCCTTTTGTTTACTTAAGCACGTACTTACTTGTCGTCGCTGGTAGTAAATATTATCGTTTTGTTTTCTTACAGCACGGTACTTACATTGTCGTCGCTGGTAGTAAATATTATCGTTTTGTTTACTTAAGCACGGTACTACTTGTCGTCCGGTAGTAAATATTATCGTTTTGTTTACTTCTACAATGCACTCACTTGTCGTCGCCGGTAGTAAATATTATCGTTTTGTTTACTTAATACCACCCCCAAAAAAATTGGTTAACCATCACTTGTCGTCGCTGGTAGTAAATAATATCGTTTTACATTAACACGGCATCACTCGTCGTCGCTGGTAGTAAATATTATCGTTTTGTTTACTTGCCACGGTACTTACTTGTCGTCGCTGCAGTAAATATTATCGTTTTGTTTACTTAGCACGGTACTTACTTGTCGTCGCTGGTAGTAAATATTATCGTTTTGTTTACTTAAGCACGGGTACTTACTTGTCGTCGCTGGTAAAATATTATTGTTGTTTACATAAGATACTTACTTGTCATCGCTGGTAGCAAATATTATCGTTTTATTTTACATAATTCTGTTACTACTTGTCGTCGCTGGTAGTAAATATTATTGTTTTGTTTACTTAAGCACGTACTTACTTCGTCGTCGCTGGTAGCAACATATCGTTTTGTTTACTTAAGTACGGTTCTTACTTGTCGCTGGTAGTAAATATTATCGCTTTTGTTAGGAAAGGATAAGTTATGTGAGGTTTGTGTATCATTAAACACTACACAAAGGAGAAGTAAAACCAGGAAAGATAGAACTGATAGATAGCACTGGTAGGTCATAGGGCAGAGGCGGCGATGGTAGCGGATCACGTCCAAGTGATGCGGTGTGCGTCGACTACTGCGTCACACACTGTTGTACCTGGTAGGATATATGGTGTGTCGACCACTACGTCACACCTTTGATCATACCTGTAGTTAGTACGCTGGTGATGGCACCTGCTCCTGAATGGGATCACACTGGCACCACCTGAGTAGGGTCACACTGGCACTACCTGAGTAGGGCCTGCCCGGCACCATCAGAGAAGTTCACACTGGCACTATCTGAGAATACACTGGCACTATCTGAGTAGGGTCACACTGGCACCATCTGAGTAGGGCCCACTGGCACTACTGCATAGGGTCACACTGGCAATATCAGGAGAGGGTCACACTGGCACTACCTGAGAATCACTGGCACCATCAGAGTAGGGTCACACTGGCAATACTGCAGGTCACACTGGCACCATCTGAGTAGGGTCACACTGGCACTATCTGAGTAGGGTCACACTGGCACTATCTGAGTAGGTCACACTGGCACCATCTGGCAACACTGGCACCACCTGAGTAGGGTCACACTGCACCAGGCCTGAGTAGGGTCACACTGGCACTACCTGAGTAGGATCACACTGGCACTACCTGAGTAGGGGTCACACTGCACTACCTGAGTAGGGTCACACTGGCACTATAGTCACACTGGCACCATCTGAGTAGGGTCACACTGGCACTACCTGAGAAGCCACACTGGCACTCAACAGAGTAGGGTCACACACTGGCAACATTTTATGAGGGTCACACTGGGGTACCATCTGGTGAGGGTCACACTGGCACTATCTGGAGTAGGGTCACACTGGCACTATTCAAGTAGGGTCACCTGGCACCATCAGAGTAGGGTCACACTGGCACTATCTGAGTAGGGTCACACTGGCACCATCTGGGAGAAATCACACTGGCACCATTCGAGTAGGGTCACTGGCACCATCAGAGTAGGGTCACACTGGCACCATCTGGTGGCCACTGGCACTACCTGAGTAGGGTCACACTGGCACTATCTGGAGAAAATACACTGGCACTACCAGAATAGGATCACACTGCACTACCTGAGTAGGGTCACACTGGCACTACAAAAAACACCACACAACCACACACCACCACAAAACACACCACTATCTGGAGTAGGGTCACACTGGCACTATCAGAGAGGGTCACACTGGCACTACAACACCACATCTGAGTAGGGTCACACTGGCACTACCTGATTAGGGTCAAGTAATTCCTATGTCTCCCACCTTTCGGGTTTTTTTCATATACTCATTTATCTCCATTTTTTTTCACATTTTCTTTCTTCATTCAATCATTCATTCATTCATTCATTCATTTATTTTATTTGTTATCCATACTTTATCACTTGTCATATCACATACCAGCTTTATGCAACAAGCGACATGTAACTTAAACCAACACCAAACAATATTAAAATAAATATATGGGGATATAAAGGTTCTATAAAAACACTATATATCTGAGCTAAGGCTATAGAACTCCACTTATGAGAACTTAGTTGCTCACAGGTAATTAGTTGCATATATAGATTACATTAAAGGAGCTTGATCACCTGAAGATTGCCCCTCCCCTCCCAGCTTGTGTCAGTTGGGTTGGGTTAGGTGAGGATGGAAGTAGGGTTAGGTTGTTGTTGCTGGGTTAGAGTAGGTTACTGAAGGCTCACCACCACGATATTTAATCATCAGGTGAAGTAAACGAGGTGGGGAAGGTGAACAAGGAGGGAAGGGGAACAAGGGAGGAAGGGGAACAAGGGGAGGGAAGGGGACATGAGGGAAAAGGGGTTCCACCTACAGTGATCTGAAAAGAAAAACCTGTAGACTTTCACTATAATATAATAAATCAGTGAACAGCCTGAATGCTCGTGATTACCGGTTCCCTTCACCTGAGCACTTCTAATTAGGGGCTGGGGTTTGTCAGGTAAGGGGGGGTAAGGGACGATGGCAGAACGAAAAATGTGCGTGTGTGTGTGTGTTCCCAGTAAGGTATAATTTGAATAACACAACGTCCATGAGATGATGGTCGGGTTTTGAACACACACACACACACACACACACCTGAGGCCAAACAACTGGCATGGACCCTCTGCCCTTCCCAACCCACACCGCTACTAAGAGCATAACCTTCCTCCTCCTCCTCCCTCCCTCCTTCCTTCCTTCCTTCCTTCCTCCTCCCTCCTCCTCCTCCCTCTCCTCCTCCCTCCCTCCCTCCTTCCCTCCCTACTCCTCCTCCTTCCTTCCTTCCTCCCTCCCTCCCCTCCTCCTCCTCCTTCCTTCCTCCCTCCTCCCCTCCCTCCTCCCTCCTCCTCCTTCCTTCCTTCCTTCCTTCCTTCCTTCCTTCCTTCCTTCCTTCCTCCCTCCCTTCCTCCCTCCCTCCCTCCCTCCTCCTCCTCCCTCCCTCCCCCTTATTTTTCCTCCTTCCTCTTCTCTTTCCTCCTTCCTCCACTCCTCTCCTCACCCTCCTACCTTCACCCTTTCCCTCCCTCCTTCCCCTCCTCCTTTCCTCCCCCCTCCTCCCTCCCCCCCCTCAAAGAGCCACATTAAACCTATACTCAGTGATATATCGTCTCACAACTCAGATATAATGACTCTTGACAGAGACCCCCCCCACCCCTCCCCCTTCTCCCCCCTCCCCCTCCCCTGTGTGTGTGTGGCAACCATGGAGCCCTTTTCATGGGAAGGGGAGGCTAGAAAGCATTGATGCAGCTACCTGGGGGGTATGGTAGTCTTGTAGGGAGTATGATACTGTAGGGGAGTATGATAGTCTTGTAGGGGAGTATGGTAGTCTTGTAGGGAGCATGATAGTCTTGTAGGGGAGCAGCGATAGTCTTGTAGGGAGTATGGTAGTCTTAGGGGAGTATGATAGTTCTAGAGCAGGATAGTCTTGTAGGGGAGATGATAGTCTTGTAGGGGAGTATGATAGTCTTGTAGGGGAGTATGGTAGTCTTGTAGGGAGCATGATGTCTTGTAGGGAGCATGGCAGTCTTGTAGGGGAGTATGATAGTCTTGTAGGGAGTATGATAGTCTTGTAGGGAGCATAGTTCAGGGAGCAGTGGTAGGGGAGCATGATAGTCTTAGTAGGAGCATGGGTAGTCCAGAGCATGATAGTCTTGTAGGGGAGCATATAGTCTCAGTAGGGAGCATGGCAGTCTCAGAGTATGGATAGTCTCAGAGAGCATGGTAGTCCTTATAGGAGCATATAGTCCCCAGAGAGCATGATAAATCAGTAGGGAGCATGATAGTCCTTGGTAGAGCATATAGTCCTAGAGCATGATAGTCCCAGAGGGGAGCATGGCAGTCCTAGGAGCATGATAGTCCTAGGGAGCATGGTAGTCCTAGTAGGAGCATGATAGTCCTTGTAGAGCACAGATAGTCTTGTAGGGAGCATGATTAGTCTCTGTAGGAGCATGGCAGTCTCAGTAGGGAGCATGGTAGTCTTGTAGGAATATGATAGTCTTGAGGA
>NW_024748168.1:0-32119 GCF_018991925.1 Homarus americanus
CAGTACATGCTTCGTTCGGTGCAGTAGCCCAACCTAAAAACTATCGAGGTTATCTTAAAAGTATATCTTGAGCTTGTAGAACCTCACTTGAATTATGCAGGTGGGTGGAATTGCACAATAACACAGACGATATCGAAATCGCCAAAGCATACAGACAGATCAAGCCAATCTGGTTGTACTCCCCGAGAACGTAAGTGAGAGCGATAAGGTGGGTTGTATAAATAAGAAATCAGGGTTGAAAAGGCGATATAATAAAAATTGCTTAAGCTTTCAACGAGGAACGAACTTCAAACAATGGTTTAAATTAGATAGAATTTGAATTTGGGCGCGAGATGGGTAAACAATGGTTTGGAATTAAAGTGGTGGATGATTGAAACAAGTTACCCCTACCAAACATCATCATGAACATGTGGATAGCTTCATATATCGGTAGGACGGATATATGAGCGATTCTACAATTGATTATAAAAAGAATTGTCTAATTTGAGAAATAAACCTGCTGCAATTTCCTCCATTGAACACTTGATAACGATGTTGTGCAGTGCGGCCCTGCGGTGCAGAAAATATGTTGGAATGCGTTTGAAAGCGTCAACCAGGAGAACGGCCTCACAATCACGCTGCTCAAATATCGTTTTCATGGCGTGAATGGCGGCTTCCCCACTCAGCCTGGTTGCCAGCACAAACTTGCAGGTTCCTGCTGCTGCCCTGACATCATCCTTTACCACCTCCATTGTGCATTTTCCGATGATCCGCCTCAGTACTTTCCTCTATGAGGCCTACATCTGGTTGTATCCAGGGGATAAACAACAGGCCGTCAGAACATGGGTGTTGGCAGCACGAGGATGCCTGCTTTCGTGCAAGAACGGCAATGGCAGTGCAGAATCACCTACTTACAGACCAGCTTGTTAGTCACAAGAGATGACTCTCCAACAAATTTGCATCCAGACCTGAAAGGCCAGTATCTCCTCCGAGTCTTCGGTGCCTTTTTCACACCATTCCTCTGTATTTACTGCTCGAACAGGACAGCATTGTGGCAGAATATGTCGCCCTTGAACCTGATGACCCGTCTTCACTTACAAGAGATGTTTTCTTTCAGTTGCTTTAATGTCTCTCTGTTTGTGGCAGAGCCCGCCGAAGATTCTCCTTGAGAGATCTTACCACCAAAGACACTTTTTCCACGCATTTTGTTTCCAAACATTCTTTACCGCATCATCAGTGTTTTTGCTTTCCGTCTCCTGTATAAATTTTAGTCTCTCCTGCAGTGTTTTGCTTCACATGAGGAGATCATCAAAAGAACCTCATTCTGCCACATTGTCAATCTTCTTTTTATTGTTGCCGCATTTTCTTTGTGTAGTCTTTTGTATGTGTCCTCTGACAGAATAGATATAAATATATTGTCAGTATGTAAAGAAAAACTAAAGGGCAAGAAGAAAGATTGACAATGTGGCAGGCCCTTGATGATCCTCTATGTGAAACAAAAATACTGCAGGAGACTAAAATTTACAGGGCAGGCTAAGCATCTCTGAAACTCGCTTGCTGGTGGGAGACGGGCAGGAGACCAGGAACTCATACTGGTCTCCCAGGTACACCTGTGACACTCCCAGGTACACCTCCCGTGCTCCAGGTGCACCTCCTGACCTTCCTAGGTATTCCTATGACACTCCTGGTACATCTCTACCTCCCAAGGTATTCCTTCACTCGGTCCAGACCACTTGACACTGCCAGTTACACCTCGAACTGCCAGGTACACCTCTGACACTCCAAGGTACACCTCTGAAACTCCCAGGTACACCTCTGGCTTCTCCCAAGTGCTCACCTGACATTCCCTGGTACACATCTGACACTCCCAGGTACGTCCAACACTCCCAGATACATCTCTGACCTCCCAGGTACATCTCCTTGACCTCCCAGGTACACCTGTGACACTCCAGGTACACCTCTGACATTCCCAGGTACACCTCCGATCTCCCAGGTACCCTCTGATACTCCCAGGTACACCTCTACACTCCCAAGTACACCTCTGACACTCTCCAGGTACTACTCCGGCTGCTCCTACGTAAACCTCCGATACTCCTAGGTGCACCTCTGAGCCTCCCAGGTACCTCTCACCTCCTGGTGTTCACCTCTGACAATCCCTGGTACATCACTGCTTGCTCCCAGGTACCTCAGACACTCCCTGGTACACCTCTGACCTCCCAGGTACACCTCTTTCACTCCTGGTTCTCCCCTGCGACTCCCATGTCTGATTAGACTCTCCAGGTACCTCGAACTCCCAGGTACACCTCTGACTTGCTCCAGGTACACCCTCCCGTGCTCCCAGGTACACCGCTGATACTCCCAGGTACACCTCAGACACTCCCTGGTACACCTCGGCCTCCCAGGTACTCATGCACTCCCAGGTCTCCTGTGACACTCCCTGTTGCACTTCAGTGACACTCCCAGTCACCTCAGACACTCCCAGGTACCTCGAGACACTCTGGTGCACCTCCAGACACTCCCAGGCACACCTCTGACACTCCCAGGTGCACCATGACACTCTCCAGGTGCACCTCTGACACTCCATGTACACCTCCGACAATTCCAGGTACACCTCTGACCTCCCAGGTACTCCACTGACACTCCCTGTTACACCCCTGGCCTCCCAGGTGCACCTCCGGCACTCCCAGGTAACCTCTGGCCTCCCAGGTTTTTCACTGACATTCCCTGGTACCTCTCACACTCCCAGGTACACGTCCAACACTCCCCATATGCACCTCTGACTTCTCCCAGGTACCACCTCTGACCTCCCAGGTACACCTCTGACCTCCCAGGTACACCTCTGACCTCCCAAGTGCTCACTGTCCTCCTGATGCACCTCCCTAACACTCCCAGGTGCACCGGTGACCTCCCACAAACACCGCTGACAGTGCCGGTTACTACAACCTCCCAGGTACACCTCTCTGACACTCCCAGGTACACCTCTGACACTCCCAGGTACACCTTTGACACTCCCAGGTGCTCCACTGACATTCCTGGTTTGCACCTCTGACACTCCCAGGTACACCGCTGACCTTCCAGGTACACCTCCACATCTCCCAGGTACACCTGCGACACTCCCAGGTACACTTCTCCCTCCCAGGTACACCTCCGACACTCCCAGGTACCTCCTGACCTCCCAGGAACACCTCTGACACTCCCAGGTACGCCTCCTGACACCCCAGGTACCTCCGATTCTCCCAGGTACACCTCTGACACTCCCAGGTACACCTCTGACACTCCTAGGTACTCCTCTTTCACTCCCTGATACCTCTGCTCCCAGGTGCACCCAACCTCCCAGGTACATCGTGACAGTGCCAGGTACACCTCCGATACTTCCAGGGTACACCTTTGAGACTCCCAGGTACTTCACTGACACTCCTGGTACAACTCTGACATTCCCAGTTACACCTCTGACACCAGTTACACCCCTGATGCTCCCAGGTACACCTCCGGTATTACCAGGTCACCTCTAACACTCCCGTACACCTCTGGCCTCCTAGGTACACCTTTGACACTCCCAGGTACACCTCCGTGCCCCCAGGCACACCTCTGACACTCCCAGGTACACCTTTGATACTCCCAGGTACACCTCTGACACTTTCAGGTACACCTCTGACACTCCTAGGTACTCCTCTGTCACTCCCTGATACGTCTGCTCCCAGGTACCATGACACTCCCAGGTACACCGCTGACACTGCCAGGTACTCTCCAGACACTGCCATGTGCACCTCAGACACTCCCAGGTACACCTCAGTCACTCAGGTGCACCTCTGACACTCAAGTGCACCTCTGACACTCCCAGGCACAGCTCTGACACTCCCAGGTACACCTCAGACACTACCAGGTACACCTCAGACACTCCCAGGCACACCGACACTCCCAGGTGCACCATGACACTGCCAGGTACACCCTGACACTCCCAGGTACACCTCCGACACTCCCAGGTACACCTCTGACTACTCAGGTTCTCCACTGACATTCCCTGGTACACATCTGACACTCCCAGGTACGTCCCACTCCTCAGAATACACCTCTGACACTCCCAGGTACATCTCTGACACTCCCAGGTACACCTCAGCCCCAGGTACACCTCTGACACTCCCAGGTACACCTCCGATACTCCCATGTACCTCTGACACTCCCAGGTACCTCCTGACACTCCCTACGTGCTCGTCTGTCCTCCCTGATACACCTCTAACAATCCCAGGTGTGCTCAACCTCCCAGTACACCTCTGACACTCCCAGGTACACCTCTGACCTCCCAGGTACCTTTGACACTCCCAGGTGCTCACTGACATTCCTGGTACACCTCTGACACCCCAGGTACACCGGTGACACTGCCAGGTACACCTCCATTTACTCAGGTACAACTGCGACACTCCCAGGTACACTTCTCACACTCCCAGGTACACCTCCGACACTCCCAGGTTAGCTCTACACTCCCAGGTATGCCTCTGACACTCCAAGTGCACCTCTGACACTCCCAGGTACACCTCTGACACTCCAGGTACTCCACTGACATTCCCTGGTACACATCTGGCCTCCCAGGTACGTCCAACACTCCCAGATACATCTCTGACACTCCCAGGTACATCTCTGACCTCCCAGGTACACCTGTGAGCTGCCAGGCACACCTGTGACACTCCCAGGTACACCTCCGGTACTCCCAGGTACACCTCTGACACTCCTAGGTATTCCTATGACACTCCCTGGTACATCTCTGACTCCAGGTACACGTGACACTCCCAGGTACACCGCTGACACTGCCAGTTACACCTCGAGACACTGCCAGGTACACCTCTGACATGCTCCAGGTACACCTCTGAAACTCCCAGGTACCTCTGCCTCCCAAGTACTCCACTGACATTCTGGCACACATCTGACACTCCCAGGTACCGTCCAGCACTCCAGATACATCTCTGACACTCCCAGGTACATCTCTGACACTCCCAGGTCACCTGTGACACTCCCAGAGGCACACCTCTGGCACTCCCAGGTACACCTCCGATACTCCCAGGTACACTGATGCTCCCAGGTACACCTCTGACCTCCCAAGTACACCTCTGACACTCCCAGGTACTACTCCCGACACTCCCACGTAAACCTCATTCTCCTTTCAGGCCTCTGACACTCCCAGGTACCTCTGACCTCCTAGTGTTCCTCTGACACTCCCTGGTACATCACTGACTTGCTCCCAGGTGCACCTCAGACACTCCCTGGTACACCTCTGTGGCCTCCGTTGCCTCACCTCCTCCTGGTTTGCTCCTGCGGCTCCCAGGTACTGATTAGACACTCCCAGGTACCTCAGACACTCCCAGGTACACCTCTGACACTCCCAGGTACCTCCGTGCTCCCAGGTACACCGCTGATGCTCCCAGGTACCTCAGGCACTCCTAGGTACACCTCTGGCCTCCCAGGTAAACCTCGTGCACCTCCCAGGTGCTCCTGTGACACTCTGGTACTTCAGTGACTGCTCCCAGGTGCCTCAGACCTCCCAGGTACACCTCAGACACTCCCAGGTGCACCTCAGACACTCCCAGGCACCTCTGACCTCCCAGGTACAGCTGACACTGAGGTGCACCTCTGACACTCCATGTACACCTCCGACAATTCCAGGTACACCTCTGACCTCCCAGGTACTCACTGACCTCCCTGTTACACCCTGACACTCCCAGGTGCACCTCCGACACTCCCAGGTACACCTCTGACACTCCCAGGTTTTCACTGACATTCCCTGGTACACCTCTCACCTCCCAGGTACGTCCAACCTCCCAGATCCCTCGCCTCCCAGGTACCTCCTGACCTCCCAGGTACCTCTGCAGCTCCCAGGTACACCTCTGACACTCCTAGGTACTCCTCTGTCACTCCTGATACACCTCTAACACTCCCAGGTGCACCGGTGACACTCCCATAAACACCGCTGACAGTGCCAGGTACACCTCTGACACTCCATGTACACCTCTGACACTGCTAATTCCTCTGACACTCCTGGTACATCTCTGACCTCCAGTTACCCTTGGCACTCCCAGGTACCTCTGACACTCCTAGTGCTCCTCTGTCACTCCCTGATACACGTCCAAACTCCAGTGCACCGGTGACACTCCCGAAACACGCACTGACCTTGCCAGGTACACCTCAGACACTGGCAGGTACACCTCGAACACTGCCAGGTACACCTCAGACACTGCCAGGTACACCTCAGACACTTCCAGGTACACCTCAGTCCTCCAAGGTGCACCTTTGACACTCCAAGTGCACCTCCTGACCTCCCAGGCACACCTCTGACAGCTTCCAGTACCTCTAACTTACTCCCAAGTACACACCTGTCCTCCCAGGTACACCTCCGACACTCCCAGGTACCTCCGACACTCCCAGGTGCCTTTACTTTTTACATTCCCAGGTGCATCTTGAACTTGCTCCCCATCATGCACCTCTGACACTAACAGGTACACCTCCTGACCTCCCAGTGCACCTCTGACACTCCCCAGGTGCATCTCTGACACTCCCAGGTACTCCATTGACACTCCTGGTACAACCCCTGACACTCCCAGGTACCTCTGACTTGCTCCCAGGTACCTGCAACACTCTGGGTACCTCAGACACTCCCAGGTACACCCAGGCACTCCCAGGTACACCCCAGGCACTCCCAGGTACACTGCACACTCGCAAGTACCTCCGGCACTCCAGGTACACCTCTGGCCTCCCAGGCCCACACCTCTGACACTCCCAGGTACCTCTGACATGCCCAGGCTCACTGACATTCCCTAATTTTTCAGCCTCCAGGTACCACGTCCAACACTCCCAGATACATCTCCTGACACTCCCAGGTACACCTCTGACACTCCCAGGTACACCTCCCCAGCCTCCCAGGTACACCTCCGATACTCCCAGGTGCCTCCCCAGCAATCCTGGGTTTTCCTCCTGACACTCCCTGAGTCATCCTGACACTCCCAGGTACTGCTGTCCTCCCAGGTACATCGCTGACACTGCCAAGTGCACCTCAGACACTGCCAGGTGCCTCCAGGCCTGCCAGCTTCACACCTCAGCCACTCCCAGGTACACCTCGAACACTCCAAGGTGCACCCCAAGCACTCCCAAGTGCAGCTCTGGCACTCCCAGGCACACCTCTTTCCTCCCAGGTACACGTCAGACACACCCAGGTACACCATGACACTCCCAGGCACACCTCGGCTTGCTCCCAAGTACACCTCCCAGCCTCCCAGGTACACCTCCGGCTTGCTCCCGTGCGCCTCCGGCACTCCCAGGTACACTTCTGCTGCTCCAGGTACACCTCCGACACTCCCAGGGGTTACAACTCCGACACTCCCCAGGTAAACCTCCGTGCTCCCTGGGTACCTCTGACACTCCCAGGTACACCTGCAACGCTCCTGGGTGTTCCTCTGGCTCCCTGGTACATCTCCCCAGCCTCCCAGGTACACCTCAGACCTCCTGGAACACCTCCCAGGCACTCCCAGGTTTACCTCTTTCAATCCCTGGTTCTCCCCAACCTCCCAGGTACCTCAAACACTCCCAGGTGCACTCGAACACCAGGTACACCTCCCCGGCACTCACGTTACCTCCAGACATTCTAGTACACCTCCCCTGACACTCCAGGTACACCTCTCACCTCCCAGGTACTCCTGTGACACTCCCTGGTGCTTCTCTGACACTCCCAGGTACACCTCTGACACTCCCAGGTACTCACTGACATTCCCTGGTACACCCCTGACTTGCTCCCAGGTACACCTCTGACACTCCCAGGTACACCCAGACACTCCCTGATTTTGTCTCACACTCCCAGGTACACCATGACACTCCCAGGTACACGCCCCTGACACTGCCAGGTGCTCCTCCAGACACTGCCATGCACACCTCAGACACTCCCAGGTACACCTCAGTCACTCCAAGGTGCACCTCTGGCACTCCCAAGTGCACCTCTGTTGCCTCCAGGCACAGGCTGACACTCCCAGGTGCCACCGCTGACACCAGGTACCTCTGCACCCTCCCGCCTGCCTCCAGCACTCCCAGGTACACCTCTGACCTCCCATTTCTCCACCAACATTCCTAGTACACCCCTGACACCAGGTACACCTCAGGCTTGCTCCCATTTTGCCTTGACACTCCCAGGTACCTCCCGACACTCCCAGGCCCACACCTCCTGACACTCCCAGTTGCTCACTGACATTCCCTGGTTTTCTCTGACTTGCTCCCAGGTACGTCCAACACTCCCAGATACCTCTGACACTCCCAAGTGCATCTCTGACCTCCCAGGTACACCTCTGTGCCCCAGGTACACACTCTAACAATCCCAGGTGCACCACTTGTGACACTCCAGGTACACCTCTCACACTCCCAGGTACACCTCTCTCACACTCCCTAGAGTACCTTTGACACTCCCAGATACACCTCTGATGCTCCCAGGTATAACTCAGACTCCAGTGCCACCACATACACTCCCAGGTGCACCTCTGTGCTCCCTCGTACACCTCGAACACTGCCAGGTACCTCCACATTTGCTCCAGGTACACCTGCGACACTCCCAGAGTACACCTTCTCATACTCCCAGGTACACCTCCGGCCTCCCAGGCCACCTCAGAAACTCCCAGGTATACCTCCTGACACTCCAAAAATGCACCTCCTGGCCTCCCAGTGCACCTCCCCGGCTTGCTGCCAAGTACTCACTGACATTCCCTGTTTGTCAGCACTCCCAGGCTTACGTCCTTACTCCCAGATACATCTCTGTGCTCCCAGGAGACATCCTCCCAGCCTCCCAGGCCCGCCTGTGACTCTCCCAGTACACTCTGACCTCCAGGCACTCAAATACTCCCCAGACACCTCTGACACTCCCCGTGCTCTCTGACACTCCTGGTACATCTCCAACACTCTGCAGGTACACCATGACTCCCAGGTACACCACCCCAGCCACTGCCAGGTACACCTCAGACACTGCAGGTACACCTCAGACACTACAGGTACACCTCAGACACTCCCAGGTACACCTCAGACACTCAGGTGCAACTCTGACACTCCCAAGTGCCTCCCCAACACTCCAGAGCACACCTCTGACACTCCAAGGTACACCTCAGACACTCCCAGGTACACATGACCTCCCAAAATGCCTCTGACCTCCCAAGTACACCTCAGCTTACTCCCAGGTAAACCTCCCGATACTCTGGGCCACCTCACCAACACTCCCAGGTACACCTCTGGCACTCCCTAGGTATTCCTCTGTGCTCCCTGGTACATCTCTGACCTCCCAGGTACACCTCAGGCTTGCTTCCTGGTACACCTCTGACCTTGCTCCCAGGTACACCTCTTGCTCCATGGTTCTCCTGCGCTCCCAGGTACAGATCCAGACACTCCCAGGCCACCTCAGACACTCCCAGGTACACCTGAGCAGTCCCCAGGTACACCTCCAGACACTCCTAGAGTGCCTCTGACCTCCCAGGTACACCTCCTTCCACACTCCCAGGCCCACTCTCGCGGCCTCCTGGTACTTCAGTGGCATCCAGGTACGTACACCTCAGACACTCCCAGGTACACCTCAGACACTCCCAGGTACCTCACACTCCCAGGCACACCTCTGACACTCCCAGGTACACCGCAGCCTGCCAGGTACCTCTGACACTCCATGCACCTCCGACCTCCCAGGACCTCCCAGCCTCCCAGGTTTTCCACTGACATTCCCTGGTACACCTCTGACACTCCCAGGTACCGTCCAGCTCCCAGATACCTCTAACACTCCCAAGTACACCTCTGTCACTCCCAGGTACCTCCGACACTCCCAGGTATGCCTCCGACACTCCCAGGTACTTTTTACATTCCCAGGTGCATCTTAGACACTCCCATGTGCACCTCTGACACTACTGGGTACACCTCTGACACTCCCAGGTACACCTCTGACACTCCCAGGTACATCTCTGACACTCCCAGGTGCTCATTGACACTCCTGGTACAACCCTGACCTCCCAGGTACACCTCTGACACTCCCAGGTACACCTATGACACTCCCAGGTGCACCTCAGACCTCCCAGGTACACCCCAGACACTCCCAGGTACCCACAGACACTCCCAGGTACACTTCTCACACTTGCAAGTACACCTCCGACACTCCCAGGTACACCTCTGACACTCCCAGGTGCCATCTGACCTCCCAGGTACACTCTGACACTCCAGGTACACCTCCTGACCTCCCAGGTATGCCTCTGACCTCCCAGGTAAACCTCTAGCACTCCCAGGTACACCTCTGACACTCCTAGGTACTCCTCTGTCCTCCTGATGCCTCTGCACTCCCAGGTGCACCAGTGACACTCCCACAAACACCATGACAGTGCCAGGTACACCTCTGACACTCCATGTACACCTCTGACACTGCTAGGTATTCCTCTGACACTCCTGGTACATCTCTGACACTCCCAGGTACACCATGACACTCCCAGGTACCTCTGCACTCCTAGGTACTCCTCTGTCACTCCTGATACACGTCTAACTGCTCCCAGGTACACCAGTGACACTCCCAGGTACACCGCCGCAACTAGGTACACCTCGAACACTGGCAGCTACACCTCAGACACTGCCAGGTACACCTCAGACACTTCCAGGTACACCTCAGTCCTCCAGGTGCACACCTCCCAAGTGCACCTCTGACACTCCCAGGCACACCTCTGACCTTCCAGGTACACCTCTAACACCAGTACACCTCTGTCCTCCCAGGTACACCTCCGACACTCCCAGGTACACCTCCGACACTCCCAGGTACACTTTTACATTCCCAGGTGCATCTTGGGCCTCCCAGGTACCTCTGACACTAAGGTACCTCTGACACTCCCAGGTGCACCTCTGGCCTCCCAGGTACATCCTGTGCTCAGGTACTCCGGAGCACTCCTGGGCCACACCCCTGACACTCCAGGTACACCTCGGCCTCCCAGGTACACCTGACAGCCTCCTGGGTACCTCAGACACTCCCAGGTACCCAGACACTCCCAGGTACACCCCAGACACTCCCAGGTACACTTCTCACTCTGGTACCTCCACACTCCCAGGTACACCTCTGACCTCCCAGGTACACCTCCGTGCTCCCAGGCCTGCAGCCTCCCAGGTACACATCTGACACTCAAGTACCCCTCTGACACTCCCAGGCTGCTCCGACACTCCCGTAAACCTCCGTGCTCCTGGGTACCTCTGCCTCCCAGGTCACCTCCGAGCACTCCCAGGTGCACCTATGACACTCCTGGGTGCACCTCCACAGGCTCCCAGGTACACCCCAGACACTCCCAGGTACCCGAACACTCCCAGGTACACTCTCACTCACCGTGCCTCCGACACTCCCAGGTACACCTCCTGCATATTTCATCCGATACTCCCAGGTACCGCCAACCTCCCAGGTGCATCTGGCCTCCAAGTACACCTCTGAGCACTCCCAGGTACCTCCGGCCTCCCACGCCTCCGATACTCCTAGGTACCTCTGGCCTCCCAGGTACACCTCTGACACTCCAGTGCTCCACTGACATTCCTGGTACCACCTCTGACCTCCAGGTACCCGTCCAACTCCCAGATACATCTCTGACCTCCCAGGTACACCTCTGCACTCCCAGGCACCTCCTGACACTCCCAGGTACCTCCGATACTCCCAGGTACACCTCTGGCAATCCTGGGTATTCCTCTGAGCCTCCTGGTGCATCCTGACACTCCCAGGTACCTGTGGCCTCCCAGGTACACCATGACACTGCCAAGTGCACCTCATGCCTGCCAGGTACCTTGAACACTGCCAGCTACACCTCAGACACTCCCAGGTACACCTCAGACACTCCAGGTGCACTGACACTCCCAAGTGCACCTCTGACACTCCCAGGCACACCTCTGACCTCCCAGGTACACGTCAAGCTTACACCGTGCCTGCCCCAACACTCCCAGGTACACCTCTGCACTCCCAAGCACACCTCTGAGCACTCCCAGGTACACCTCCGACACTCCCAAGTACCTCCGACCTCCAGGTACACTTCTCACCTCCCAGGTTACCTCAGACACTCCCAGGTACAACTCCGACACTCCCAGGTAAACCTCCGATGCCTAGGTACACCTCTGACCTCCCAGGTACACCTCAGCACTCCCTAGGTATTCCTCTGCCTCCTGGTACATCTCTGGCCTCCCAGGTACACCTCAGACACTCCCTGGAACACCTCAGCCTCCAGGTTTACCTCTCAATCCTGGTTCTCCCTGGCACTCCCAGGTACCTCAGACCTCCCAGGTACACTTCAGACACTACCAGGTACCTCTCAGCACTCATAGGTACCTCAGACATTCCTAGGTACCTCTGACCTCCCAATGCCTCACACTCCCAGGTACTCCTGTGACCTCCCTGGTACTTCTCTGGCACTCCCAGGTACACCTCAGACCTCCAGGTACACCTCTGCCACTCCATGTACACCTCCGGCACTCCCAGGTACACCTCTGAACACTCCCATGTGCTCACTGACATTCCTGGTACACCCCAGCACTCCCAGACCTTGACCTCCCAGGTACACCTCCGACACTCCCAGGTACACCTCCCAGCACTCCCAGGTTCTCCTGACATTCCCTGGTACATCTCTGACACTCCCAGGTACCGTCCAAGCACTCCCAGATACCTCTGACCTCCCAAGTACATCTCTGACCTCCCAGGTACACCTCTGACACCTAGGTACACCTCTGAGCCTCCCAGGTACACCTCAACCTCCTACATGCTCGTCTGTCACTCCTGATACACCCTAACAATCCCAGGTACCGCCCAACATTCCAGGTACACCTCTGGCACTCAGTACACCTCTGTCCTCCCAGGTACACCCCAGCTTCTCCAGGTACCTCTGATACTCCCAGTGCATAACCAGACACTCCCAGGTACTGCACTCCCAGGTACACCTCTGCACTCCCTGGTACACCTCAGACACTGCCAGGCCTCCGACTTCTCCAGGTACACCTGCGACACTCCCAGGTACTTTCATGCTCCCAGGTACACCTCCGACACTCCCAGGTACACCTCTGAAACTCCCAGGTATGCCTCTGACACTCCAAGGTACACCTCTGACCTCCCAGGTACACCTCTGACACTGCCAAGTTGCTCACCAGCATTCCTGGTACATCTGACCTCCCAGGTACACGTCCAACCTCCCAGATACATCTCTGACACTCCCAGGTACATCTCTGGCCTCCCAGGTACCTGTGTCCTCCCAGGTACACCTCTGACACTCCCAGGTACACCTCCGATACTCCCAGGTACACATCTGACACTCCCTGGGTATTCCTCTGACACTCCCTGGTACATCTCTGACACTCCCAGGTACACCGCCCAGCCAGGTACACCGCTGACACTGCCAGGTACACCTCAGACACTGCCAGGTACACCTCAGGCACTACCAGGTACACCTCAGAACCTCCCAGGTACACCTCAGAGACTCCAGGTGCAACTCTGACACTTCCAAGTGCACCTCTGACACTCCAGGCACCTCTGGGCTCCCAGGTACCTCAGACACTCCCAGGTACACTGCTGACTGCCCCAAGTACACCTCTGACCTCCCAAGTGCACCTCGCACTCCCAGGTAAACCTCCGTGCTCCTGGTACCTCGGCCTCCCAGGTACACCTCTGACACTCTAGGTATTCCTCTGACCTCCCTGGTACATCTCTGCGCTCCCAGGTACACCTCAGACACTCCTGGTACCTCTGCACTCCCAGGTACATCTCTGGCACTCCATGGTTTCTCCTGGGCTCCCAGGTACAGATCGAACACTCCCAGGTACCTCAGACACTCCCAGGTACACCTCGACAGTCCCAGGTACACCTCAGACACTCCTAGGTACACCTCAGACACTCCCAGTCTCTTACACTCCCAGGTGCTCCTGTGACCTCCTGGTACTTCAGTGACACTCCCAGGTACACCTCAGACACTCCCGTGCCTTCAGACCTCCAGGTACACCTCCCACCTCCCAGGCACACCTCTGACCTCCCAGGTACACCCTGACACTGCCAGGTACCTGACACTCCATGCACCTCCGCTTGCTCCAGGTACCTCCGAACCTCCCAGGTTTCACCGGCATTCCCTGGTCCACCTCTGACCTCCCAGGTACCTTCCAGCTCCAGATACCTCTGCCTCCCAGGTACCTCTGTCCTCAGTACCTCCGGCTCTCCCAGGTACACCTCCACGCTCCCAGGTACCTTTTTTACATTCCCAGGTGCATCAGGCACTCC
The DNA here is from genome assembly GCF_018991925.1 of Homarus americanus. NCBI lineage: Eukaryota > Metazoa > Arthropoda > Malacostraca > Decapoda > Nephropidae > Homarus > Homarus americanus. Next base: position 14,240 of record NW_024748168.1, read on the forward strand.
CAGGTACACCTCAGACACTCCCTGGAACACCTCTGACACTAACAGGTACACCTCTGACCTCCCAGGTACACCTCTGACCTCCCAGGCATCTCTGAGCACTCCCAGGTGCTCCATTGACACTCCTGGTACAACCCCAGCCTCCCAGGTACACCTCTGACCTCCCAGGTACACCTTGACACTCACCAGGTACACCTCAGACACTCCCAGGTACACCCCAGACACTCCCAGGTACACCCCAGACTCCCAGGTGCACTTCTCACACTTGCAAGGTACACCTCCGACCTCCCAGGTACACCTCTGACCTCCCAGTTACACCTCTGACACTCCCAGGTACACCTCTGACATTCCCAGGTACTCCACTGACATTCCCTGGTACACCTCTGACACTCCCAGGTACACGTCCTTACTCCCAGATACATCTCTGACACTCCCAGGTACACCTCAGACACTCCCAGATACCACCTCTGACCTCCCAGGTTTACCTCTTTCAATCCCTGGTTCTCCCCTGGCCTCCCAGGTACACCTCAGACACTCCCAGGTACACCTCCTGACACTCCCAGGTACACCTCTCACACTCCCAGGCACTCCTGAGCACTCCCTGGTACTTCTCATGACACTCCCAGGTACACCTCAGACACTCCAGGTACACCTCTGACACTCCCAGGTACACCTCTGACACTCCCAGGTACACCTCCGATACTCCCAGGTACACCTCTGACAATCCTGGGTATTCATCTGACCTCCTGGTGCATCCCTGACCTCCCAGGTACACCACTGACCTCCCAGGTACACCTGACACTGCCAAGGCACACCTCAGACACTGCCAGGTGCACCTCCAGACACTGCCAGCTACACCTCAGACACTCCCAGGTACACCTCAGACACTCCAGGTGCCAGGCACTCCCAAGTGCACCTCTGACACTCCCAGGCACACCTCTGCCTCCCGGTACACGTCAAACACACCCAGGTACACCGCCTGACACTCCCAGGTACAACCTCTGACCTCCCAAGCACACCTCTGACACTCCCAGGTACCTCCGGCCTCCCAGGTACACTTCTCACACTCCCAGGTACACCTCAGACACTCCAGGTACAACTCCGACCTCCAGGTAAACCTCCGATACTCCTAGGTACACCTCTGACACTCCCAGGTACACCTGCCTGACACTCCTAGGTATTCCTCTGACACTCCCTGGTACATCTCTGACCTCCCAGGTGCACCTCAGACACTCCTGGAACACCTCTGACACTCCCAGGTTTACCTCTTTCAATCCCTGGTTCTCCCTGACCTCCCAGGTACACCTCAGACACTCCCAGGTGCCTCAGACACTACCAGGTACACCTCTGACACTCATGGGTACACCTCAGACATTCCTTACACCTCTGACACTCCCCAGTCTCTCACACTCCCAGGTACTCCTGCACTCCCTGGTACTTCTCTGACACTCCCAGGTACACCTCAGACACTCCCAGGTACACCTCTGACACTCCCAGGTACACCTCTGACACTCCCAGGTACACCTCTGACACTCCCAGGTACACCCCAGACACTCCCTGGTACACTTCTCACACTCCCAGGTACACCGCTGACACTCCCAGGTACACCATGACACTGCCAGGTACTCCTCAGACACTGCCATGTACACCTCAGACACTCCCAGGTACACCTCAGTCACTCCAAGGTGCACCTCTGGCACTCCAGAACTGCTCCTAACCTCAGGCACAGCTCTGACCTCCCAGATTACACCGCTGACCTGCCAGGTGCCTCTGCCACTCCATGTACACCTCCGGCCTCCCAGGTGCACCTCTGACACTCCCATGTACCTCTGACCCCCTCGTGCTCGTCTGTCCCTCCCTGATACCTCCTAACAATCCCAGGTGCACCCCTGACACTCCCAGGTACACCTCCTGACACTCCCAGGTACACCTCTGTCACTCCCAGGTACACTGACTCCCAGGTACACCTCTGATGCTCCCAGGTATATCTCAGACACTCCCAGGTACACCACATACACTCCCAGGTACACCTCTGACACTCCCTGGTACACCTCAGACACTGCCAGGTACACCTCCGACACTCCCAGGTACACCTGCGACACTCCCAGGTACACTTTTCATACTCCCAGGTACACCTCCGACACTCCCAGGTACACCTCTGAAACTCCCAGGTATACCTCTGACACTCAAGGTACACCTCTGACCTCCCAAGTACACCTCTGACACTGCCAAATTGCTCCACTGACATTCCCTGGTACACATCTGACTCTCCAGGTACATGTCCAACACTCCCAGATACATCTCTGACACTCCCAGGTACATCTCTGACACTCCCAGGTACACCTGTGGCACTCCAGGTACACCTCTGGCCTCCCAGGTACACCTCCGATACTCCCAGGTACACCTCTGACACTCTTAGGTATTCCTCTGACACTCCTGGTACATCTCTGACACTCCCAGGTACACCGCTGCACTCCCAGGTACACCGCTGACGCTCCACTGGAGTACACCTCAGACACTGCCAGGTACACCTCCAGACACTACCAGGTACACCTCAGACACTCCCAGGTACACCTCAGACACTCCAAAGTGCAACTCTGACACTCCCAAGTGCACCTCTGACACTCCCAGGCACACCTCTGAAACTCCCAGGTACACCTCAGACACTCCCAGGTACACCTGCTGAGCCTCCCAAGTACACCTCTGACACTCCCAGTACACCTCTGACACTCCCAGGTAAACCTCCGATACTCCTAGGTACACCTCTGAGCCTCCCAGGTACACCTCTGCCTCCTAGGTATTCCTCTGACACTCCCTGGTACATCTCTGACCTCCCAGTTACACCTCAGACCTCCCTGGTACCTCTGACCTCCCAGGTACATCTCTGGCACTCATGGTTTCTCCTGCGACTCCCAGGTACAGATCAGACACTCCCAGGTACACCTCAGACACTCCCAGGTACACCTCTGACAGTCCCAGGTACACCTCAGACACTCCTGGGTACACCTCAGACACTCCCAGATACACCTCTTACCTCCCAGGTGCTCCTGTGACCTCCCTGGTACTTCAGTGACACTCCCAGGTACACCTCAGACACTCCCAGTGCACCTCAGACACTCCCAGGTACACCTCACACCTCCCGGGTACACTTCTCACCTCCCAGTGCACCTCCGACACTCCCAGGTACAACTCCACTCCCAGGTAAACCTCCGACCTCCTAGGTACACCTCTGACACTCCCAGGTACACCTCTGCCTCCTAGGTATTCCTCTGACCTCCCTGGTACATCTCTGACACTCCCAGGTACACCTCAGACACTCCCTGGAACACCTCTGACACTCCCAGGTTTACCTCTTTCAATCCCTGGTTCTCCCCTGACCTCCCAGGTACCTCAGACACTCCCAGGTACACCTCAGACACTACCAGGTACACCTCCTGACACTCCTATGTACCTCAGACATTCCTAGGTACACCTCTGACCTCAAGGTACACCTCTCACACTCCCAGGTACTCCTGTGACACTCCCTGGTGCTTCTCTGACACTCAGGTACACCTCAGACCTCCCAGGTACACCTCTGACACTCCCAGGTGCACCTTTGACCTCCCCTTACCTCTGACCTCCCAGGTACTCCACTGACATTCCTGGTACACCCCTGACACTCCCAGGTACACCTCTGACCTCCCAGGTTTACCTCTTTCAATCCTGTCCCCTGAGCCTCCCAGGTACACCTCAGACCTCTCCCAGGTACACCTCAGACACTACCAGGTACACCTCTGACACTCATAGGTACCTCAGACATTCTAGGTACACCTCACTGACACTCCCAGGTACCACCTCTCACACCTCCCAGGTACTCCTGTGACCCCTCCTGGTGCTTCTCTGACCTCCCAGGTACACCTCAGCCTCCCAGGTACACCTCTGACCTCCCCACCTTGACACTCCCAGGTACACCTCTGACCTCCCAGGTACTCACTGATTCCCTGGTACACCTGGCCTCCCAGGTGCACCTCTGGCCTCCCAGGTGCACCCAGACCTCCTGGTGCACTTCTCACCTCCCAGGTACACCGCCGCAGCCTCCCAGGTACACCGCTGACACTGCCAGGTACTCCTCCAGACACTGCCATGTACACCTCAGACACTCCCAGGTGCACCTCAGTCACTCCAAGGTGCACCTCCTGGCACTCCCAAGTGCACCTCTGACCTCCCAGGCACAGCTCTGACCTCCCAGGTACACCGCTGACACCAGGTACACTCCGTAGCCTGCACCTCCAGCACTCCCAGGCACCTCTGACCTCCCATGTACTCCACTGACACTCCCGGGTACACCCTGACCTTCCAGGTACACCTCAGACACTCCCAGGCGCACACCCTTCCCTCAGGTACACCTCCGACACTCCCAGGTGCACCCTACACTCCCAGGTGCACCTCAGACACTCCCAGGCACACCCTTGACACTCCCAGGTACACCTCCGACACTCCCAGGTACACCTCACACACCCTCCCAGGTACTCCGCTGACACTCCCAGACATCTAACACTCCCAAGTTACACCTCTGACACTCCCAGGTACACTTCCGACACTCCCAGGTACACCTCCGACACTCCAGGTACAGCTCACATTCCCAGGTGCATCTCGGACACTCCCAGGTACACCTCTGACACTCACAGGCTCCTGACACTCCCAGGTACACCTCTGACACTCCCAGGTACATCTCTGACACTCCCAGGTACTCCATTGACACTCCCTGGTACCAACCCTGACACTCCCAGGTACACCTCTGACACTCCTGGTACACCTCTGACACTCCCCAGGTACACCTCAGACACTCCCAGGTACACCCCAGACACTCCCAGGTACACCCCAGATCCCAGGTACACCCCCTGCTCACACTCACCAGTACCTCCGACACTCCCAGGTACACCTCCTGACACTCCTGGTACACCTCTGACACTCCCAGGTACACCTCAGCACTCCCAGATACATCTCTGACACTCCCAGGTACACCTCTGAGACTCCCAGGTACACCTCTGACACTCCCAGGTACACCTCCGATACTCCCAGGTACACCTCTGACATCCTAGGTATTCCTCCTGACACTCCCTGGTACATCTCTGACACTCCCAGGTACACCGCTGACACTCCCAGGTACACCGCTGACACTGCCAAGTACACCTCGGACACTGCCAGGTGCATCTCGGACACTGCCAGGTACACCTCAGACACTCCCAGGTACACCTCAGACACTCCCAGGTGCACCTCTGACACTCCCAAGTGCACCTCTGACACTCCCAGGCACACCTCTGACACTCCCAGGTACACCTCAGACACCAGGTACACCTCTGACACTCCCAGGTACACCTCTGACACTCCCAAGTACACCTCTGACACTCCCAGGTACACCTCCGACACTCCCAGGTACACCTCCGACACTCCCAGGTACGCTCACACTCCCAGGTACCTCAGACACTCCAGGTGCAACTCCGACACTCCCAGGTAAACCTCCGGTACTCCTAGGTACCTCTGACCTCCCAGGTACACCTCTGACACTCCTAGGTATTCCTCTGACACTCCCTGGTACATCTCTGACACTCCCAGGTACACCTCAGACACTCCCTGGAACACCTCTGACACTCCCAGGTTTACCTCTTTCAATCCCTGGTTCTCCCCTGACACTCCCAGGTACACCTCAGACACTCCCAGGTACACCTCTGACACTCCAGGTACACCTCCGATACTCCCAGGTACACCTCTGACACTCCCAGGTACACCTCTGACACTCCTAGGTACTCCTCTGTCACTCCCTGATACACCTCTAACACTCCCAGGTGCACCGGTGACACTCCCAGGAACACCGCTGACAGTGCCAGGTACACCTCTGACACTCCCAGGTACACCTCTGACACTGCTAGGTATTCCTCTGACACTCCCTGGTACATCTCTGACACTCCCAGGTACACCACACACTCCCTGGAACACCTCCCCCTCCCAGGTACACCTCTGACACTCCCAGGTACTTCTCACCTCCCAGGTACTCCCTGGCATTCCCTGGTACACCCCTGACACTCCCAGGTACACCTCTGACACTCCCAGGTACACCCAGACACTCCCAGGTACCTTCTCACACTCCCAGGTACACCTCTGACACTCCCAGGTACTCCTCTGTCATTCCCTGATACACGTCTAACACTCCCAGGTACACCACTTGTTTGCTCAGGTACCTCTGACCTGCCAGGTACACCTCAGACACTCCCAGGTACACCTCAGTCACTCCAGGTGCACCTCTGACACCCCCAAGTGCACCTCTGACTCTCAGGCACATCTCACACTCCCAGGTACACCTCTGACACTCCAGGTACACCTCTGACACTCCCAGGTACACCTTTGACACTCCCAAGTATGCCTCTGACACTCCCAGGTACACCTCCGACACCCCAGGTACACTTTCTAAACTCCCTGGTACACCTCCGACACTCCCAGGTACACCTCTGACACTCCCAGGTACATCTCTGACCTCCCAGGTACACCTCCTGACCTCCCAGGTACACCTCTGACACTCCCAGGTACATCTCTGACACACCCAGGTACTCCACTGACACTCCCTGGTACACCCTGACACTCCCAGGTACACTGACACTCCCAAGTGTACCTCTGACACTCAGGTACACCTCCGACCTCCCAGGTACACTTTTAAACTCCCTGGTACACCTCCGACACTCCCAGGTACACCTCTGACACTCCCAGGTACATCTCTGACACTCCCAGGTACACCTCTGACACTCCCAGGTACACCTCCTGACCTCCAGGTGCATCTCTGCCTCGGGGCCTCCACTGACTCCCTGGTATACCCAGCCTCCCAGGTCACCTCTGACACTCCCAGGTACACCCCAGACACTCCCAGGTACACTTCTCACCTCCCAGGTACAACTCCGACACTCCCAGGTACCTCTGCCTCCCAGGTACACCTCTGGCCTCCCAGGTACCTCTGACCTCCCAGGTACCTGACACTCCCAGGTATTCCACTGACATTACCTGGTACACCTCGACACTCCCAGGTACACCTCTGACCTCCAGGTACTCCACTGACATTCCCTGTTACACCCCTGACCTCCCAGGTACACCTCTGACACTCCCAGGTACACCTGAGACACTCCCAGGTACACTTCTCCACCTCCCAAGTACACCTCCGCAGCCTCCTAGGTGCTCCTCTGTCACTCCCTGATCACGTCTAACACTCCCAGGTACACATGACCTCCCAGGTAAACCGCTGACACTGCCAGGTACACCTCAGACACTGGCAGGTACACCTCAGACTGCCAGGTACACCTCAGACACACCAGGTACCTCAGTTGCTCAAAGGTGCACCTTTGACACTCCCAGTGCACCTCTGACACTCCCAGGCACACCTCTGACACTTCCAGGTACACCTCAGACACTCCCAGGTGCGCTGACCTCCCAGGTGCACCTCTAACACTTCCCAAGTGCACCTCTCTCGGTACCTCCGACACTCCCAGGTACACCTCAGACACTCCAGGTACACTTTTTACACTCCCAGGTGCATCTCAGCACTCCATGTACACCTATTACACTAACAGGTACACCTCTGCCTCCCAGGTACACCTCTGACACTCCCAGGTACATCTCTGACACTCCCAGGTACTCCATTGACACTCCTGGTACAACCCACCGACCTCCCAGGTACACCTCTGACACTCCCAGTGCACCTCACACTCGCAAGTACACCTCCGACACTCCCAGGTACACCTCTGACACTCCCAGGTACACCTCTCACACTCCCAGGTACACCTCTGACACTCCCAGGTGCTCACTGACATTCCTTGGTACACCTCTGACCCTCCCAGATACACGTCCAACACTCCCAGATACATCTCTGACACTCCCAGGTGCACCTCTGACACCCCCAGTACCTCTGACACTCCCAGTTACACCTCGTGCTCCCAGGTACACCTCCTGACCTCCTAGGTATTCCTCGGCCTCCCTGGTACATCTCCTGACACTCCCAGGTACACCCTGACACTCCCAGGTACACCGCTGACACTGCCAAGTACACCTCGACACTGCTCAGGTACACCTCAGACACTGCCAGGTACACCTCAGACACTCCCAGGTACACCTCAGTCACTCAAGGTGCCTCTGACACCCCCAAAGTGCACCTCGGCCTCCCAGGTACACCTCCGACTCTCCCAGGCACATCTCTGACACTGCCAGGTACACCTCAGACACTCCCAGGTACACCGCTGACCTCCAGGTACACCTTGACACTCCCAAGTGTATGCCTCTGACACTCCCAGGTACACCTCCGACACTCCCAGGTACACTTTTAACTCCCTGGTACACCTCCGACACTCCTGGTGCACCTCTGACTTCCCGGTCACATCTCTGACCTCCCAGGTACCTCCTCGGCCTCCCAGGTACACCTCTGACACTCCAGGTACATCTCTGACACTCCCAGGTGCTCACTGACCTCCCTGGTATACCCCTGACCTCTCCCAGGTACACCTCTGACACTCAGGTACACCCCAGACACTCCCAGTGCACTCTCACACTCCCAGGTACACCTCCAGGCTCCCAGGTACACCTCCTGACCTCCCAGATACACCTCTGACACTCCAAGTTTGGGCACTCCAGGTACACCTTCTCACCTCCCAGGTCACCTCCGAGACCAGGTACACCTCCGACACTCCCAGGTACACCTCTGACTATCGAGGGTACACCTCTGACACTCCCAGGTACACCTCTGACACTCCCAGGTACACCTCTGACACTCTCCAGGTACACCTCAGACACTCCCAGGTACTCTGAACACTCCCAGGTGCACCCCAGACACTCCCAGGTCCACTTCTCTCACCCATGAAGTACACCTCTGACCTCCCAGGTGCACCTCTGACACTCCAGGTACACCTCTCACACTCCCAGGTACCTCTGACCTCCCAGGTACTCCACTGACATTCCCTGGTACACCTCGACACTCCCAGATACCGTTCAACACTCCCAGATACATCTCCTGACACTCCCAGGTACACCTCTGACCTCCCAGGTACACCTCTGACACTGCCTGGTACCTCCTGATGCTCCCAGGGACACCTCTGACACTCCTGGGTATTCCTCTGACACTCCCTGGTTGTCTGACACTCCCAGGTACACCGCTGACACTCCCAGGTACACCTCAGACGCCTCCAGGTGCTGACCTCAGGTACACCTCTGACACTCCCTGGTACACCTCCGATACTCCCTGGGTATTCCTCTGACACTCCTGGTACATCTTGACACTCCCAGGTACACGCTGACATGGTACACCTCAGACACTCCCAGGTACACCTCAGACACTCCAAGGTGCACCTCTGACACTCCAAGTGCACCTCTGACACTCCCAGGCACACCTCTGACACTCCCATTACCTCAGACACACCAGGGTACACCGCTGACACTCCCAGGTACCTGGGTCTCCCAAGTACACCTCTGACACTCCAGGTACACCTCCCACACTCCCAGGTACACCTCCGGCACTCCCAGGTACACTTCTCACACTCCCAGGTGCCTTCGACACTCCCAGGTACAACTCCGACACTCCCAGGTAAACCTCCGATCTCTAAATCTTCTGACCTCCCAGGTACACCTCTGACGCTCCTAGGTATTCCTCTGACACTCCCTGGTACATCTGCTCTCCCAGGTACACTTCTCACACTCAGGTACACCTCTGACCTCCTAGGTACTCTCCTGTCACTCCGTGATCTGCGTCTAAATCCCAGGTACACCGCATGCCTCCCAGGTAAACCGCTGACACTCCCGGTACAACTCCGACACTCCCAGGTAAACCTCCGATACTCCTAGGTACACCTCCTGACACTCCCAGGTACCTCCTGACACTCCTAGGTATTCCTCTGACACTCCCTGGTACATCTCTGACACTCCAGGTACCTCACACCTCCCTGGAACACCTGACCTCCCAGGTACACCTCTGACCTCCCAGGTACCCTTCTCACACTCCAGGTACTCCACTGGCATTCCCTGGTACACCCCTGACCCTCCCAGGTACCTTCTGACACTCCAGGTACACCCCAGACACTCCAGGTACACTTCTCACACTCCCAGATACACCTCTGACACTCCCTAGGTACTCCTCTGTCACTCCCTGATACACGTCTAACACTCCCAGGTAAACCGCTGACACTCCCAGGTACACCGCTGACACTGTCAGGTACCTCAGACACTGCCAGGTACACCTCAGACACTGCCAGGTACACCTCAGACCTCCCAGGTACACCTCAGTCACTCAAGGTGCACCTCTGACACCCCCAAGTGCACCTCTGACTCTCCCAGGCATCTGACACTCCCAGGTACACCAGACACTCCCAGGTACACCGCTGACACTCCCAGGTACACCCTGACACTCCCCAGCTATACCTCTGACACTCCCAGGTACACCTCCGACACTCCCAGGTACCTTTTTTAAACTCCCTGGTCACCTCCGACACTCCCAGGTACACCTCTGACCTCCCAGGTACATCTCTGACACTCCCAGGTGCATCTCTGACACTCCAGGTACTCATTGACACTCCCTGGTACAACCTGACCTCCCAGGTACACCTCTGAGCACTCCCAGGTACACCTCTGACACTCCCGGTACACCCAGACACTCCCAGGTACCTTCTCACACTCCCAGGTACACCTCCGACACTCCCAGGTACCTCTGACACTCCAGGTACACCTCTGACACTCCCAGGTACACCTCTGACACTCCCTGGTATACCCCTGACCTCCCAGGTACACTTCTCCACCTCCCAGGTACACCCCAGACACTCTGGGTACACTTCTCCCACCTCCCAGTACCTCGGCCTCCCAATTCTCCAGCCTCCCAGGCCCCGCTGACACTCCCAGGTACACCTTTGACACTCCCAAGTACCTCTGACACTCCCAGGTACACCTCCGACACTCCCAGGTACATTTTTAAACTCCTGGTACACCTCCGACATCTCCAGGTACACCTCCGACACTCCCAGGTACACTTCTCACAATCCCAGGTACACCTTCGACAGTCCCAGGTACAACTCCGACCTCCCAGGTAAACCTCCGATACTCTTAGGTACACCTCTGACACTCCCAGGTACCTCTGACACTCCTAGGTATTCCTCTGACACTCCTGGTACATCTCAACCTCCCAGGTGCACCTCACACTCTGGAACACCTCTGACACTCCCCAGGTACACCCTCACACACTCCCCTGGAACACCTCTGACACTCCCAGGTACACCTCTGACCTCCCAGGTACACTTCTCACCTCCAGGTACACCTCTGACACTCGTGAGTGCTCCTCTGTCACTCCCCTGATACACGTCTAACACCAGGTACACCGCTGACACTCCCAGGTACCGCCCCAGTGCTGCCAGGTACACCTCAGACACTGCCAGGTACACCTCTGACACTCAGGTACATCTCTGACACTCCCAGGTACTCCATTTGGCTCCTGGTTTTAACCCTGACCTCCCAGGTCACCTCTGACACTCCCAGGTACACCTCTGGGACTCAGGGTACACCTCAGACACTCCCAGGTACACCCCAGACACTCCCAGAACCAGACCTCCCAGTGCACTTCTCACTCGTCAAACACCTCCGACACTCCCAGGTGAGGTTACTAGTGTGCCCTGTGAAGAATGCAGTGATGGCTGGGAAACACTGTGTATAGTCCGTTTATTGTGGATGAAATACAAGTGAGGCGCTGTGTGCCATGCGCGGCTCACACAGTCAGACTGGGGCGCCTTGCCTGGCAGCCTCGGCAAAATGTTGCCACATAACACGTGCAGTGTTGCCGCGTTGATAATATATGCAAAATGCTACTGGCGCAATGTATACAGGGTTGCTACTCGGCTTTCAGTAGCTAATACATAACCTACATCTCCTCCCCTCACGCTCATAGTCTTTGTCTTGAGCGGACTTCTATAGTCTAAGTCGCTCGAGCGTCGAGAGGTGCACTGTGGAGCGGATCCTCGTGAGGTGGGGACTCGTCTCGGTCAGGGGGGCCAGCAGCAGGGTGGGGTGGGACTGGCGGAGGAAGCGGTTCCTCCACCGAACACGGCCGCTCGGCATCCTGGCCTTGTAATCCCTGACCGGCCGACGCCCATCACTATGCCCACCTTGTCCCAACGTGTAGTGTCGGGTCCTGGACGCGGGCACCAATCTCCAGTGGCTGAAGGCGGGCACGGTCGTCATACGATCGGCCTAGCGTCCTGGGCACGGCAACGGCAGTCGCAGCTCTCGCTCTGGTTGCCAGTCCTTGCAAAAGGCTGGCGTTTGTCAGGAAGCCAAAAGGCGGAGGGTGACCATACAGGATATCTGGGCAGGGGGCGTCCTGTGGTGGGAATTACGTAACTCCAGGAGTCCTTTTGTCAGCGCCTCACAGTCTATGTTTGCCTGAGGGCCACCTTGAGGATGAGGTGCTGACTGTCTTGACTGCAGCCTCAGCATGGCAGGTTTGACTGTCGGATAGTGGGGTGTTGAGTGCGATGTGGCGGACTCCCCAACGCTCAGGAATCCTGTGAAGTCCTGGCTGGTGAACTGTCAGGCCCACCGTCCGTCCGCAGACGTCTGAGGACGCAGGTCTGAAAGAGGTTGGTGGCGTGGTGGCGCGGACGTGGTGTCGAGCCACAGATTACCACCCAGGCCAGCCGGTCGATGCGACGACACTGAATGTTTAGCTGTTGCTGAAAAATCAACCGACTGGGCTGCAGATCTGACGGCTCCAGGCCGCGGACCGTATTGACGATATCCGCGTCATGCGGGCCAGTCACAGCCTGCTTGCGCGGTATCGGTAGCTCTTCACGATGGCTGGTGGGTAAGGGTCAGCGTGACGGAGAGCTGCAGGGCGACCACAGGCACCGTGCAGGACGAGGTCCCCCATCGTGGGGAATCTCGTATCTTCAATACGGGCGTGGGGCGTTGTGGAGGTCAAACGGTCGTGAGGAACCCAGTCCTCCACTCTCCATGAGCTGGGGTGTGGGAGGATCGTCGCGTCGCGCGGTCCGTTGATTCCTCAAGGGCCAGATAACTGTCGGGTGCTGAGGTCTGGGTGCTGGCGAGGGACTGTGCACGGCCTACAAGGTGACGATGTTGCTGACGGGAAAACCGGCCTCGGTGCTGAGCATCTCGTCTTCCAGGTGTGGGCGGCGACTGGGGGGCAGGGCATCCGGGATGCACAACTCGCTTACCTGCTGGCGCCAACCCTTGGTGAAAACCGGTCATTCGCTCGCCGGGCGTGGGTAGGTTCTTTCGATGGCGTCCAGCGAATAGTATTGGTTAAGAATGGGGACCAAGGGCCTGTGTGGTCTGTGGTGGGGTCAGTGCTGTAGGCCAATCAAGTAGAACTTGCACCTCGATGAGGCCATACCGCAGCAGCTCCAGCTCGATGGTAGCGTAGCGAGACTCAGCCTCGGTGAGGCGAAGCCACACTATCGTGAGCCGGTACTTTCCTCCACCGTGATCCTGGAAGGGGCGTAACCCAACGCCGTACAGGCGCAGGCCGTCTGTCTGGAGGACGGTGGGGAGCGCTGGGTCAAAAAGTAGCGAGGATAGGTGGACTTGACAGGGCCCTCCTTCACCTTATGAAAGGCGAGGTCGTGGTCAGGGGTCGTGAACGTCCTCTTTGGGAGCTCATCAGGGGCGAAGGCGGCGGCGGCAGGGAACGTCGGGAAAATTCTGCCAGCTGGTTCACCGGGCCCGTAAGACCTGAGATCCATAAGGTTGGCAGGTTTACTTAAAGTCGCTATGCTAGCGAAATTTCTCCGGGTCCGCATAACCATCCATTGAGAGTCGATAGCGCGGAAGCTGCAGGTGCGGCAGAGCGGACTTCTCGGCATTCAGAGTGATGCCGTGCGTCCTACACCTGGTCAGTACCTCGTCGATGCGGCGAAGATGCGTCAGGTAGTCCTCATCGTGGGGGGCGTCATCCTACTCTTCACGCTGTTGGTCACGCCTTGATGTGCCATGTCTCCAGGAACGAAGGCGTCCCCGTGGCAGCGAATCCCATAGGGCCACGATAGCAGGCGTCCGTGGGCGTGATGAAAGTGGTCAGTGGCTGATCCTCCCTTCTTCAGTGGGATCTTTTCAGTAACTACAGGCGTCCATCGTGAAGTGCGCGTACCTTCGGATCCACTCCGTATAGCTGCAAAGGTGTGGGTGAAGGGTGGGGCGGGACAGGACACCTGGCTGTTAAGCTAGACAAGTCGGTAATAATCCGCACTCCACCGTTAGTCTTAGCCACAGCGACTAGAGTGGTGGACCAAGGGATGGGTCGTCACCAACAGGTACGATGACACCTGGGCCACCATGGAATCGGGTTCCTTCTTGGCTGTATCCTGAAGGCGAGAGGAATCAACGAGGAGTGTGTATAAACGGCTGTGCATCTTCCCGCAGGTGTCTTCTCAGGCGGACCCGCCATAGCCTTCAGTGGCGCGGTCCGTAGGGGCATTTCGTCTCCTGCTTATCGAGTACTCCTTCAGGAAGTAGGCCCTTGCGGCTGAAGGAGACGTCTCGCTGTGAAGAAGCAGCTGACTTGGGTGGAGGCGGGGGGGTGGGCGCAGGTTCTGGGCGGCTCTGGTGTGGCAGCGCCAGTGCTTGTAGACTCCGCGCCCTGCTGGCGGTGTAACGGTGCTGGGATCAGCTGGGAAGTCTCTGGGGACCGCTGTTGCTTGCGGTGTAAGACAACAGGGTGTGCGAGGTGGGCTGCGTCGTTACATCCGTGATGGGCCTGTCGTCGTGGGTGATCTTTGCTTGAAAGGAACCTGGAGTGCGGCATCTGGGAATAGTCGATTGTAGTACTGCAGCTGGGCGTGGTGCCGGTTGGTTTGGTGAGCCCAGTTTCTGGGGTGCTTGAATCACCGTATTTATCGGCGCGGTGTCGGTGTCATCGATGGACCACACTCAGGGTGTGTGGGGGGGGTGGTGGGGGGTTGGGGCGTGTGGTCGGTTCTCCTGATGTGTGATCGCTGCCTTGGGGGCTGCGTGGGCCATCTGGAGGCTGTGTTGGGCGGGAGTGGCTGCTGTCCTCGTCTTGGGCTTTTGGGTTGGGTTGGTGGCAGCACTTGTGTCCATGGGCAGGCCTGCCTGTGGCCTCGTGCAGGGCACCTGTCTGTGTTGGACCAGTGGCCCTGGTCACATCCGACACAGTGCGTCGGCGGCCGGGCAAGTCTTGGGTCTGTGCTGCTTTCACAGCTGCCACAGGAAGCACTAGGCGGAGGCGTGGAAAGGTGTGGCGCTTTGGCGTTGTTGGCCTTCTTATCCTTCTTGTGTTGTGAGATATATCTCGCGGGTTGGGGCCATAAGGCGGGTGGCGGGCTTAGTGGCCTGTTTGACCGACATTCAGTCACTACCACTGGGTGTGGTGAGCGTCGGGGGTTGTTCGTTCATCAACTCTTCGTGGAGAACTGTCAGATGTGGTTGGTCGGGGCTTCTCCGTTTCCGGCTGTGCGCCTTACAGGCTCTGGTCTCCTGACAAGCTCTTTAGACTTGCAAAAAGTCGTGGGGTTCGTTCTCCGCTGCCGGCTGGTAAAACACGGAGGCAAAGCCTGTTGTTCCGACCGCCGCGTGCTCCTGTAAGGTCGAGCATCCGTCTTTGTGGATGTAGGGTCGAGCGCGTGCATCGTGTGCTCCTCTGGGTCTCAGCGACAAGCATCGCAGTTGGATGAGCTGTTTGTTTGAGGCATGCCATAGTCACCATTATGGGTGATGTGTCAACGCCGCTTCACTCACGAAAAGCTGAAACGTGAGGTCTGGTGAGAGGGGCGGGTGGGGTTGAACAGATGCCTTGGGGCTGTTGGGGTGCAAGGTCTGGAGGACGCTGGTGTGGTGGAGGAGGGAGTGCTGGTGCCTTTAGCGCGCTACCTGCGAGTGAGGGAGGGTGGTTAGCGAGGGTCGCCAGTGCGTTAAAACGCAACTTTTCTCCTCTCTTCGTGTTTCTTCCTCTGAAATCCATTTTCGCCGTTGTCCCGGTCGTCCATCCACCTCAGAATTGTGGTAATGTCCGCTACTGGAAGTGGAGGATGAGGGTCTGCGCCTCGCGGAGGAGAAGGTGG
Organism: Homarus americanus; assembly: GCF_018991925.1. Lineage (NCBI taxonomy): Eukaryota > Metazoa > Arthropoda > Malacostraca > Decapoda > Nephropidae > Homarus > Homarus americanus. Next base: position 30,319 of record NW_024748168.1, read on the forward strand.
TGGGGAGTCGTGGTCTCCCATCTTGACGTTGTCCTTTCTACCTCCCATCTTTTGTGTGAAGGTGACTGCACTGTTTAGTATATAAAGTGGCGCCTCAACAGCTCAACCACATATAGGTGACATAAACAGCACAAAAATCACGGGCTTATGGTCCAGGTCCGCTTGTTCTGTCTGTGAGTGAGGAAAGCAGGGCGCGTGTGTGTGTCTGAGGAGAGCCGAGGGAGCGTGATAGCTGTGATCCGGCAAGCACTGTCAGTGTCCCTCTCGGATGTTATGAGAAGGGTGTACGCCTGCGTTCGTGGGTACCAAAAAGACAGGCTAATGCTCAATCAGCTTTAGACACACTCTATCACACTGATACTAACACTGGCACCGTCAACAAACGCACTGTGACGGAGCAACACTGCACATCGGCGGCGAAACACAGGCAACACAACACAACACACTGAGTCGACGCGCGCATCAGCGGCAGACGAACTGTCGGCATTGTTCGCACACTTAGTAAGTCCACAGATCCTAGACACTGCGCCATGAAGGTTACTAGTGTGCCCTGAAGAATGCAGTGATGGCTAGGAAACACTGAGTAACACTGAGTTCGTTTATTGTGGATGAGAAAATACAGTGGTGACGCTGTGTGCCATGCACGCCTCACACAGTCGGACTGAGTAGCCTTGCCATATGGCAGCCTGGGGCATGTTGCACATAACACGTGCAGTGTTGCCACGTGATAATATATATGTGAATGTTATAGGCACGGTAGCTTGTGTACAGGGTTGTTATTTGGCACAGTAGTTATACATAACCTACATTGCTTCTGTGAGTGTTCATTACAGCAGTCCACCTGTCGCTATGGGTAGAATAGGGGGAGAGGGGTTAGAAATGCAGGGGAAGGTAATGTGGATGATGGAATGTCTGATTGACGTTAGTTTTGGGGAGGGATGAAGGGAAGAGGTGGGGGAGGAGGAGTGGGAGGGGGGATGGTGGAGGGGGAGTGTGGGGAGAGGATAAGTAGTCTATTAGTGCTTAGGTGTGTAACCCACGATGCCTGTAAAATTATGAGGTTTAATATTGCGGGTAGAGGCGGGGCGGGGAGGTGGTGAGGCCAGGCACGGAGTTGAACTCAGGAACGATGATGTTTTTAAATGCAAGTTGCGGAACATTACAGTATCTTCAAATGGGTTTTCACGCTATATTAATAGGCCTTATGTAAGCCACCAATAAGGATTACAACAGCATACAGTATGGCTGCAATTGGTAAGAAAAATAACATAACATGGGCAAAAAATTTTTGCCCTGCATACTCTACAACCCACCTGCTACGCCTAAAGTAAACGAAAAATGCTTATATAGAAGATTTTCAACTCAATATCATATATTCTTCACCTCTACAAATATCTGCTGTCACTCGTATGACACCAATGTATGTATACAAGTCATTTATGTCCAATGATATTAGCCTTCGGCTGTAGAATTTTTCAATAAAACCGTTAATTATTATTATTATTATTATTAATAGTATATGACGATATGGGCTATGCTGACAAATTAATGACTTACCTGTTGGTGATGATTTATGGGGAGGAATGAGACCTCGGTATGTTTCTAGTGTTCGACATCACCCTTCCCGGTGTGGGTGGAGCCAACCTTGGTAACAACTTGTGTATTCTCTGCGGACTTCCATAGAGATGGTTTAATTACTTATTTGCCCATCATTTGAACTGTCAGAGCCATGAACGGCAGAGATATGGCCGTTGTAGTGCTTTTTTATTTATCGGGTTACACATCTCTCTCACCATGCTTA
>NW_024748169.1:0-12500 GCF_018991925.1 Homarus americanus
CATTAAAGACCAAAATGGAACAAAATTGCACGAGGAAAATGAACAAGAGTCAGCATTCAAAAGGGAATGGGTAAAAGTTTTAAAATATCAGATGAGGAAAATGAAGATTTTGATAGTGAACACGAAGAAAGGATAGAAGAAGAAATGGGAAGACAAATACATAGAATCACCCCAAGGCAATATATAGACTATAACTTATTACCTAATAATCAAATAATAACCATGGGAGAAATGATGCACTGTGTGGGGAAATTTAAGGAAAAAGCCCCTGGGCTCACAGGTATTACACGAAATATGATCATGAATCTACCTGAAAACATTTTAAATACACTGTTAAACATTTATAACGCATGTAATAACTGGTTACTTTCCAGACAAACTAAAATATGCTAAAATGATATTTATTCCTAAGAGGGTAAGGACAATAAGGAAATATTAAACTACAGGCCAATATCTTTATTAGAAATTACCGGGAAACTATTGGAAAAAATATTAAATTCAAGACTTATAGCCTTTTTAACACAACATGGGAAAACTAACAACAGACAACATGGATTTATACCCAATAGAAATACCCTAACTGCAATAGCTATAATAACGGAAATAATTGCAATAGAAAAAAGCAAGGGTAACCAGATCAATATAATTTTAAGGGATGTTTCTAAGGCTTTTGATAAAGTTGGGCATTTAGGCTTGAAATATAAAATATTAAAACTGGGACTTAACGAATACATGCTAAGAATATTGTGTAACTATTTAGATGATAGGAGAGCACAAATTCAAATTGGAAACTTTTTAGGAACTATGTTTAATCTTGAGAGTGGAGTACCTCAAGGAGGATGCCTTTCTCCAACACTATATACAATTTATACTTCAGACACACCTCAACCTACCCCCTTTAGTGAATATATAATGTTTGCTGATGATATTACTCAAATAGTATCATACTAGGAGAAAATCGAAACTCAATTTATGGCACTACACGGTAGAGCGATAAAAAACATAAATGATTTTACGAAAAAATGGAAAATCCAGGACAAATAAGAATAAATTCAGATAATACCAATAGCCAAAAGATTAAAACAAGTCAGTAATAGTCGACCAGGAACTATACCCATACGACTTTTCTGAAGGTAGGATGCTTGGATTAAAACAACAAAAGAGGATATGTATAACATACTTAAAAGATAAAGAACACGACAGGCAAGAATAAGATTATCAAAAATAAACGCTTTAGAACCTTAGCGTATAACAAAAAGAAAAGATTTATATTGCCCTTGTCAAATCAATTATGGACTACCCACCCATCCATTGAACACCCATAAGTAAAAACGTGCATTAAAGGTTACAAACAGTACAAAATATAGCCCTCAGATTTATATATAACATAAATATAAGACCACATCAATAATGAACAGCTACAAGAGAGCAAACCTCTTAGCAATCAGTAATAGATATACACAACAAAGCTGTAAATATTTGGAAAAAAGTGACTGAACTTAACACAGAAACATATCAAACTGGAAAAATAATATATGATAGACAGGAAGAAGTAATTGAACCACCTCCTGCCTCAATATACACATTTCTACATAAAACATTACTAGAGGAATAAAGATGAGAGTGACCAACCAGCTCCACTAAGAACCTGGCACACAGTGTACCTTTAGACTAACACAACTAACACTTAACTAACACCAAAAAAAAATGTGACTACCCTCCCAGTTACACAAGGACCTGGGCGGGCTCACTAACTCCAACAATAACAAAAATAATAATAATAAGCAGCATTATATAAATAAACCAATATTAATACAAAGGTCTGACGACCCAAGGGAGCAGAACAAAGACAAAACACCAATAAGAAAGATGAAGCGATCTGGTTGAGCCCAGATTCTTTCTACTCCTACTGTATTTCAGTTTCACCACCTTTTCTTCAATTCCTAATAATCTTCTTTCACCTCTTAACTAATGACTTCGTATCGTATCGTACTATCTAGCCTAAACTGTTTAGCCTGACGTAGAGTTTTTTAATAAATCTGGTGATATGGAACCACACACAACCCCCCTTAACCTGGGATAATGCAATCAAATGGATAATTGCTAACTATTCTCAGAGATAATGCAATCAAATGGTTAGTTGCTAACCGGGGGCTGCGCCCCCGGACCCCCTGTGTTAGATACTGTATTTGGTCATGATGAATTGTTTATTAGACTATAAGAAATCCTCTTCCTTCTTGTATTGGCAAGGGGAGTTTGCTTTAACTTAGGTATGCTAGCCTAAGTAAAAATAGATGCCCCTTCCTTATTGGTGTTGTCGATGGCACAGCACAGCACAGCACCGTGCCTATGACGAAATCAACTTCATTAAACTCAACTCATACTTCAAATGCACCAAGAGAACTTGCACACCCGAATGGAAGACCGTCAGAGTCAATGGAGGGCCGATTTAATAGCATACTATACAAAATGATCCGAGAATCTGCAAATACCGAGTGGGAGACGGTCGTCAAAGCGTCCGCCCTTGTATGCTGGATGGCACTATTTCACTATAGTAAGGGGTAGGGGCACCTCGGTCATATTATACAACATACCAAAGAAGTTCCACACCCGCATGGGAGACCATCAGAGTCAATCGGGGTCGATTTGATAGCATACTACAGAAACTTGCACACCCGAATGGGAGACCGTCAAAGTCAATCCGGGGTCGATTTGATAGCATACTACAGAAACTTGCACACCCGAATGGGAGACCGTCAAAGTCAATCGGGGGTCGATTTAATAGCATACTACAGAAACTTGCACACCCGAATGGGAGACCGTCAAAGTCAATCGGGGATCGATTTGATAGCATACCACAGAAACTTGCACACCCGAATGGGAGACCGTCAAAGTCAATCGGGGGTCGATTTAATAGCATACTACAGAAACTTGCACACCCGAATGGGACACCGTCAAAGTCAATCGGGGGTCGATTTGATAGCATACTACAGAAACTTGCACACCCGAATGGGAGACCGTCAAAGTCAATCGGGGATCGATTTGATAGCATACCACAGAAACTTGCACACCCGAATGGGAGACCGTCAAAGTCAATCGGGGGTCGATTTAATAGCATACCACAGAAACTTGCACACCCGAATGGGAGACCGTCAAAGTCAATCGGGGGTCGATTTGATAGCATACTACAGAAACTTGCACACCCGAATGGGAGACAGTGAAAGTCAATCGGGGGTCGATTTAATAGCATACTACAGAAACTTGCACACCCGAATGGGAGACAGTCAAAGTCAATCGGGGGTCGATTTAATAGCATACTACAGAAACTTGCACACCCGAATGGGAGACCGTCAAAGTCAATCAAAGTCGACGACAGCATACTGGTTAGAAACTTTGTGTTCCGAATGGGAGACCGTCAAAGTCAATCGGGGTCGATTTGATAGCATACTACAGAAACTTGCACACCCGAATGGGGAGACAAAATAAAAGTCAATCGGGGGTCGATTTAATAGCATACCAGAAACTTGCACACCCGAATGGGAGACCGTCAAAGTCAATCGGGGGTCGATTTAATAGCATACTACAGAAACTTGCACACCTGAATGGGAGACCGTGAAAGTCAATCGGGGGTCGATTTGATAGCATACTACAGAAACTTGCACACCCGAATGGGAGACAGTCAAAGTCAATCGGGGGTCGATTTAATAGCATACTACAGAAACTTGCACACCCGAATGGGAGACAGTCAAAGTCAATCGGGGGTCGATTTGATAGCATACTACAGAAACTTGCACACCCGGTCGAGACCGTCAAAGTCAATCGGGGTCGATTTGATAGCATACTACAGAAACTGCACACCCGAATGGGAGACAGTCAAAGTCAATCGGGGGTCGATTTAATAGCATACTAAGCAGAAATCCAGTAATAATCTTGGAATGGGAGAACGTCACCGTAGCTGACGAATACATACTACAGAAACTTGCACACCCGAATGGAAGACAGTGAAAGTCAATCGGGGGTCGATTTAATAGCATACTACAGAAACTTGCACACCCGAATGGGAGACAGTCAAAGTCAATCGGGGGTCGATTTAATAGCATACTAAAGAAACTTGCACACCCGAATGAGATACCGTCAAAGTCAATCGGGTGTCGATTTAATAGCATACTACAGAAACTTGCACACCCGAATGGGAGACCGTCAAAGTCAATCGGGGGTCGATTTAATAGCATACTACAGAAACTTGCACACCCGAATGGGAGACCGTCAAAGTCAATCGGGGGTCGATTTGATAGCATACTACAGAAACTTGCACACCCGAATGGGAGACAGTCAAAGTAAATCGGGGGTCGATTTAATAGCATACTACAGAACTTGCACACCCGAATGGGAGACCGTCAAAGCAATCGGGGGTCGATTTAATAGCATACTACAGAAACTTCACACCCGAATGGGAGACCGTCAAAGTCAATCGGGGGTCGATTTGATAGCATACTACAGAAACTTGCACACCCGAATGGGAGACCGTCAAAGTCAATCGGGGGTCGATTTGATAGCATACTACAGAAACTTGCACACCCGAATGGGAGCCAGTCAAAGTCAATCGGGGGTCGATTTAATAGCATACTACAGAAACTTGCACACCCGAATGGGAGACCGTCAGAGTCAATCGAGGGTCAATTTAATAGCATACTATACAAAATGATCCGAGAATGTGCACACACCGAGTGGGAGACGGTGATGAAAGCGTCCGCCCTTGTACACTGGATGGCACTATTTCACTATAGTAAGGGGTAGGGGCACCTCGGTCATATTATACAACATACCAGAGAAGTTCCACACCCGCATGGGAGACCGTCAAAGTGAATCGGGGGTCGATTTGATAGCATACTACAGAGAACTTGCACACCCGAATGGGAGACCGTCAAAGTCAATCGGGGGTCGATTTGATAGCATACTACAGAGAACTTGCACACCCGAATGGGAGACAGTCAAAGTCAATCGGGGGTCGATTTAATAGCATACTACAGAAACTTGCACACCCGAATGGGAGACCGTCAAAGTCAATCGGGGGTCGATTTGATAGCATACTACAGAAACTTGCACACCCGAATGGGAGACCGTCAAAGTCAATCGGGGGTCGATTTGATAGCATACTACAGAAACTTGCACACCCGAATGGGAGACAGTGAAAGTCAATCGGGGGTCGATTTAATAGCATACTACAGAAACTTGCACACCCGAATGGGAGACAGTGAAAGTCAATCGGGGGTCGATTTAATAGCATACTACAGAAACTTGCACACCCGAATGGGAGACCTTCAAAGTCAATCGGGGGTCGATTTAATAGCATACTACAGAAACTTGCACACCCGAATGGGAGACCGTCAAAGTCAATCGGGGGTCGATTTGATAGCATACTACAGAAACTTGCACACCCGAATGGGAGACAGTCAAAGTCAATCGGGGGTCGATTTAATAGCATACTACAGAAACTTGCACACCCGAATGGGAGACCGTCAAAGTCAATCGGGGGTCGATTTAAGAGCATACTTTACAAAATGATCCGAGAATCTGCACACACCGAGTGGGAGACGGTGATGAAAACGTCCGCCCTTATATGTTCGATTGCACTATTTCACTATATTAAGGGGAGAGGGTGCCTTCGCACACATATTCGGTGTGAAATATCTTCCGCCCCCCAGCGGAGCGCTTCGGCGCCTCTGCGAAGCCAAGCGCGGCCTTCAAAAACAACAACAAAATTGCCGTAAACTTTCCCTTCCCTGCCCTGCAAGCTTGGGCAGCAGCAACAGCAGAAGAAGAGAGAAAATAGTCTCATGGGGTCAGAGGAATGGCAGTGGAGCGCGATCTATAATTTCACTAGCCAGGTCTGTCTCCCAAATTGGTGTAGCCTCTCTCGGCGCACACGTCGCCACCACAGTTTTCCGCGACAGCAGCTTTGGCATCATGATGTTGCGTCTATTGTAAGTCCGGAACTGGGTTATTCGGCTGTTCGCGAACAGTCGGGTTTTAACCTTGCCTAACAAACGATCAAACAACTTCCACTCTCGAGGTGCGGTACGGTGACTGTCCTATCGTCCGCTCTTGTATGCTGGATTGCACTATTTCACTATATTAAGGGGAGAGGGTGCCTTCACACACCTATTCGGTGTGGAATATCTTCCGCCCCCAGCGGAGCGCCTTCGGCGCCTCTGCGAAGCGCGGCATTCAAAAACAACAACCAAAGTTGCCGCCGCTTTCCCTTCCCTGCCCTGCAATGGCTGGAGCAGCAGCAGCAGAAGAAGAAAGAGAGAGAGAGAAAATAGTCTCATGGGGTCAGAGGAATGGCAGTGGAGCGCGATCTATGAATTTCACTAGCCAGGTCTGTCTCCCAATTGAACATTATTACTCTCTCGGCGCGCACGTCGCCACCACGGTTTCGCGACAGCAGCATCATGATGTTGCGTCTATTGTAAGTCCGGAACCGGGTTATTCGGCTGTTCGCGAACAGTCAGGTTTTAACCTTGCCTAACAAACGATCAAACAACTTCCACTCTCGAGGTGCGGTACGGTGACTGTCCTATCGTCCGCTCTTGTATGCTGGATTGCACTATTTCACTATATTAAGGGGAGAGGGTGCCTTCACACATATTCGATGTGAAATATCTTCCGCCCCCCAGCGGAGCGCTTCGGCGCCTCTGCGAAGCAAAACGCGGCATTCAAAAACAACAACCAAAATTGCCGTCGATTTCCTCTCCCTGCCCTGCAATGGCTGGAGCAGAAGGAGAGCGAGAGAGAGAATAGTCTCATTGGGTCAGAGGAATGGCAGTGGAGCGGGCTAATGGCGAGTAGGCTCGAGATCTATCAATTACACTAGCCAGGTCGCTCTCCCTATTGAACATTATTACTCTCTCTCGGCGCACACGTCGCCACTGCGGTTTCCGCGACAGCAGCAGCAGCAGCATCATGATGTTGCATCCACCAATTAGTCCGGAACCGGGTTATTCGGCTGTCTGCAAACAGTCCGGTTTTAACCTTACCCAACAAACAACATCCACTCTCGAGGTGCGGTACGGTGAATGTCCTATCGTCCGACCTTGTATGCTGGATTGCACTATTTCACTATATTAAGGGGAGAGGGCGCCTTCACACACATATTCGATGTAAAATATTTTCCGCCCCCCAGCGGAGCGCTTCGGCGCCTCTGGGAAGCAAAGCGCGGCCTTCAAAAACAACAACCAAAATTGCCGTCGCTTCCCTGCCCTGCAATGGCTGGAGCAGAAGGAGAGAGATTTTAGTCTCATTGGATCAGAGGAATGGCAGCGGAGCGGGCTTATGGGGCGTAGGCTCGCGATCTATCAATTACACTTGCCAGGTCTCTCTTCCGTTTGGCCATTATTTACTCCGTCTCTCTCTCGGCACACACGTCGCCACCCTACTAGTTTCCGTCACAGCATATGCTGCGGCCTTTCAGTCCGGAACGGGGCTCCCCTTCGCCTTGCTGTCTGCCCAACTTAGCGGACTTGCGTTGGCTGATCACCCCGTCTTCGCGTCTGTGCCGGCCTTCAATGCAGCGCCCAACCGTCTCTTGACCGAGATTCATTGCACTATTCCACGCGCAAACGGCTACCCTAAATGTGCATAGACAACGCTCATGGTTCAACACGACCAAGGCGCAGTCTGGGAGCCGAGTATACTAAAAAGAGAGTTTAGCAGCCAAAACTCGTCAAAGCACACGTTGGGTTACCCCATCACCTAACAACGATGATGGCGGTTCCCACCCGTGAAATACACAACCTAACCAATATTGGGCGACGATGGCGCTCATGAGCCCACGTCCCAACAAACAGTAAGAGAAAGAGAGAGAGGAGGAGATGGGCCAATGTGCGGTCCCTCGCCCAATGTCTTATGCCTCGCTGGGGCAAAGAGAAGAGAAGAGAAGAGGAGCGGATAAGGGAGGAGATTGGCCAACGTGCGGTCCCTCGCCCAATGTCGGCTGCCTCGCTGGAGCTGGGTAAAGAGGAGAGGAACGGATAAGGGAGGAGATTGGCACACACGGTGGCGCTGCCGGCGCCGAGGATAGCAAGAGAAGGTGCAGTTTGATCTGATCATCTGGTTTGCTATTTCTCTAAGGCCAACGTGCGGTCCCTCGCCCAATGTCGGCTGCCTCGCTGGGGCAAAGAGAAGAGGAGAGGATAAGGGAGGAGATTGGCACACACGGTGGCGCTGCCGGCTCCGAGGATAGCGAGAGAAGGTGCAGTTTGATCTGATCATCTGGTTTGCTATTTCTCTAAGGCCAACGTGCGGTCCCTCGCCCAATGTCTTCTGCCTCGCTGGGGCAAAGAGAAGAGGAGCGGATAAGGAGGAGATTCGCCAACGTGCGGTCCCTCGCCCAATGTCGGCTGCCTCGCTGGAGCTGGGGCAAAGAGGAGCGGATAAGGGAGGAGATTGGCACACACGGTGGCGCTGCCGGCGCCGAGGATAGCAAGAGAAGGTGCAGTTAGATCTGATCATCTGGTTTGCTATTTCTCTAAGGCCAACGTGCGGTCCCTCGCCCAATGTCTTCTGCCTCTCTCTCAATCTCACTATTTTGGCCGCCGTGATAGGCGCCGCCAACAGCAGCAGCTACCTGGTTGATCCTGCCAGTAGTCATATACTTGTCTCAAAGATTAAGCCATGCATGTGTAAGTACAAGCCGATTTAAGGCGAAACCGCGAATGGCTCATTAAATCAGCTATGTTTCATTGGATCTGTAAACCCACTTACTTGGATAACTGTGGCAATTCTAGAGCTAATACATGCAATTGGTCTCTGACCGCAAGGGAAGAGCGCTTTTATTAGTTCAAAACTGGTCGGGCCCCGGTCCGTAACCCACCTGTGGTGAATCTGAATAACTTCGGGCTGAGCGCGCGGTCTCCGCACCGGCGCCGCTTCTTTCAAGTGTCTGCCTTATCAGCTTTCGATTGTAGGTTATGCGCCTACAATGGCTATAACGGGTAACGGGGAATCAGGGTTCGATTCCGGAGAGGGAGCCTGAGAAACGGCTACCACATCTAAGGAAGGCAGCAGGCACGCAAATTACCCACTCCCGGCACGGGGAGGTAGTGACGAAAAATAACGATGTGAGTCTCAATCCGAGGCCTCGCAATCGGAATGAGTACACTTTAAATCCTTTAACGAGTATCCATTGGAGGGCAAGTCTGGTGCCAGCAGCCGCGGTAATTCCAGCTCCAATAGCGTATATTAAAGTTGTTGCGGTTAAAAAGCTCGTAGTTGGATCTCAGTTCCGGACTGACGGTGCACCGCCGGTGTTTACTGTCACGCTCCGAACAGCGCCCCGCCGCTCGCACGGATGCTCTTTGTCGAGTGTCCCGCCGGAGAGTTTACTTTGAAAAAATTAGAGTGCTCAGAGCAGGCTATTTGAATGGCCCGAATGGTGATGCATGGAATAATGGAATAGGACCTCGGTTCTATTTTGTTGGTTTTCGGAACCAGAGGTAATGACTAATCGGAACAGGCGGGGCATTCGTATTGACGCTAGAGGAAATTCTTGGACCGTCGCAAGACGAACTACTAAAGCATTTGCCAAGGATGTTTTCATTAATCAAGAACGAAAGTTAGAGGTTCGAAGGCGATCAGATACCCTAGTTCTAACCATAAACGATGCCAACTAGCGATCCGCCGGCGTTATTCCCATGACCCGGGCAGCTTCCGAAACCAAAGTCTTTGGGTTCCGGGGAAGTATGGTTGCAAAGCTGAAACTTAAAGGAATTGACGGAAGGGCACCACCAGGAGTGGAGCCTGCGGCTTAATTTGACTCAACACGGGAAACCTCACCAGGCCCAGACACCGGAAGGATTGACAGATTGAGAGCTCTTTCTCGATTCGGTGGGTGGTGGTGCATGGCCGTTCTTAGTTGGTGGAGCGATTTGTCTGGTTAATTCCGATAACGAACGAGACTCTGGCCTACTAAGTAGTCGACGGATCTCCAGAAAATGGTGTCCAGTTCGCAACTTCTTCTTAGAGGATAAGCGGCAATTCTAGCCGCACGAGATTGAGCAATAACAGGTCTGTGATGCCCTTAGATGTTCTGGGCCGCACGCCGCTACACTGAAGGGATCAACGAGCTCCGAGAGGAGCGGGTAACCCGTTCAAAGCCTTTCTTGATAGGGATTGGGGCTTGCAATTGTTTCCCATGAACGAGGAATTCCCAGTAAGTGCAAGTCATCAGCTTGCGCTGACTACGCCCTGCCCTTTGTACACACCGCCCGTCGCTACTACCGATTGAATGATTTAGTGAGGCCTTCGGACTGGCGCTCTTGGATTGTCGGCCCCGTTGTTGAGGGTTTTCTGGGGTCGTCGCCTCGAGCTGACGGAAAGATGTCCAAACTTGATCATTTAGAGGAAGTAAAAGTCGTAACAAGGTTTCCGTAGGTGAACCTGCGGAAGGATCATTAACAGAGAGAAAGAGAACGGGCGCTTAAAACTACTACTACTCTCCTGATTGGGCGGTCTCGGCTCTGCTGGCAACTCCAGCAGCGAAGAGGACAATCCGGCCCCCGCAAAAAATAGGTACCACCACGCTGTAGGTGGACCACACTCGGCGAGAGCGAAGACCGGAGGAGGAGGACGGACGGGGCTTTGACGGCTGCCCGTCCGTTCCTTACTACCCGAATAAGCCTCTTGACCCAAAAGAGTGAAATTCAAGTGTCAAAAACAACAACAAGCCGTCCGGCCAAACCCAAACCACAAACTTGGGCTATGTCTGTCAAACCCTTTCATTGAGACTCGACCTGTGATGGTTAGTCAAAAAGACCAAATGGCAAATACACAACTCTTAACGGGGATCACTCGGCTCGTGGGTCGATGAAGACCGCAAACTGCGTGTCGGTATGTGAATCGCAAGAATACCAGATACATCGACAAGTTGAACGATATTGCGCGGCGGCAGCCATATGAGCTTGTCGCCGCACTCCGAGGGTCGGAAATATACATCCATCGGTTGCTGCGAGTTCGGTGCCTGCTGACTGTCTACTAACCGAGCTCCCCCGCCGCTTTGCGAGGCGCGCCCTTAAAACAAGCAAGCCTATCACTAGCAAGTCCATGGACTTGGCGCACCCACATTCAACCACAACAAAGCGACAGTTGTCGCCTCGCAAATAACTGGAGGCGGCGTTTTGCCTGCTGTCCACAGAGACACGAATGGCCGTCGGCCGCTCATGGCTGATGCTGCACATGTTCTAAGAGGCACTCCATCCCACGAAGAGGAAACGAAACCGGGTCGGATATCTTTTAAGTAAGCCCCGCCGGAATTTCGTCTATCACCTCGAAAAGAGTGCTTGGCATGCATTGCAGTGGAACCTAAATTGATGAGTGCGCCTGGGCCCGCAGTCTACCATGTAGTGGTGCAGGCAGAGAGATGAGAATGCTTGGGTGACGCCGTGCTCTTCCTCACGCGCTCCTCCACCCTCTCCCACGGTCAGACGCGGTGTAGGCGTTCTCTTTGAGAGTTCGCCACGAGTCCACGTCTATCTCATGACTGGGAGGGAGGCAGGGGGAGTTCTCTCTAAACGCGTTAAAGACGGTGTTGCGCCTCATAACGGCGCTCGCCGGGATAGAACACTAGTTCTGCAGCCGGAAAGGCCGCTCACGCCAATTAATACTGCGACTCTCGCTCTCTTTCTCCGGATAAACAAGTGCCACTGCTGTGGCATGCGGGAACGGGGAAAGAGGTCAAAGTTTAAGCGGCAAAGGTGCGGCCGAGTAAGGGCGGAACACGAGCGTATATGCATTAAAACTGTGTGTGTATATGACTCTGCGAGAGATGTTCTGCTGGAACACTTTTCCTATTGGCTATTTACCACTCAATGAGGAGGAACGGAGTCAGGGGTGGGAGTGCCGGCGCCATGGCCGCTGGTACCCCCGCGACAAGCCCCTCAAACCTTCCTGCCTGGTAATGTCGGTGGTGAAGAAAGTCGGTGGCAGAGCGTCTTCCGCTTCGTGGTTGGGGAACTTGTTCCCCTAAGGATGATGAGACCACGATCGACCTCGTAGTAGGAGAGAGCTACCCGCCAAATTTAAGCATATTAATAAGCGGAGGAAAAGAAACCAACAGGGATTCCCTTAGTAAGGGCGACTGAACCGGGAAAAGCCCAGCGCATAACCTCGATGTCTTCGGGCACGAGGGGTGTTGCGTTTCAGAGGGTCCAGCACGCCGTCCCATACCGTCTAAGTCAAGCTTGAAAGCGGCCACTGCCCATGGAGGGTGACAGGCCCGTATGGCGGCGCCCGTGAGGGTACAGATGGGACGGTCGGAAGGGGCCTCTCTGTAGAGTCGGGTTGCTTGAAAGTGCAGCCCAAAGCAGGTGGTAAACTCCATCTAAGGCTAAATATGACCACGAGACCGATAGCGAACAAGTACCGTGAGGGAAAGTTGAAAAGAACTTTAAAGAGAGAGTTCAAGAGTACGTGAAACCGTTAAGAGCCAAACGGGTGGAAAC
>NW_024748169.1:17500-28944 GCF_018991925.1 Homarus americanus
TCACGCTCCCCGATGGCGAAATCCTCCATTACAGCAAAAGTGTCTGTTTAACCTAACCTTAGTACAAGGTCTATTGGTGTCCTCAATTTTATAGAGGTTAGCCACCCGAAGTCAATAAGAGACAAAGAAATAATCCAAGCAGCCTGACCGTGGTAAAGTCTAACGGGGGACCTTAAATTTTATATAATAATAATAATACAGGCAACTACCTAACCACTACCGGGCCGCCTAACCTAACCACTACTTTCGCCGGAGGTTTCGTCACGCTCCCCGATGGCGAAATCCTCCATTACAGCAAAAGTGTCTGTTTAACCTAACCTTAGTACAAAGTCTATTGGTGTCCTCAATTTTATAGAGGTTAGCCACCCGAAGTCAATAAGAGACAAGGAAATAATCCAAACAGCCTAAACTGTTTAGCCTGACCGTGGTAAAGTCTAACGGGGGACCTTAAATTTTATATAATAATAATAATACAGGCAACTAACCAACCACTACCGGGCCGCCTAACCTAACCACCACCACTTTCGCCGGAGGTTTCGTCACGCTCCCCGATGGCGAAATCCTCCATTACAGCAAAAGTGTCTGTTTAACCTAACCTTAGTACAAAGTCTATTGGTGTCCTCAATTTTATAGAGGTTAGCCACCCGAAGTCAATAAGAGACAAAGAAATAATCCAAGCAGCCACCACTATCTAGCCTGACCAAGTAGTAAATTCTAACGGGGACATAAATTTTATAGAATAATAATAATACGGGCAACTAACCAACCACTACCGGGCCGCCTAACCTAACCACTACTTTTCGCCAAGACTCGTCACGCTCCCCGATGGCGAAATCCTCTAAATACAACAAAGTGTCTGTTTAACCTAACCTTAGTACAAAGTCTATTGGTGTCCTCCAATTTTATAGAGGTTAGCCACGAAGTCAATAAGAGACAAAGAAATAATCCAAGCAGCCTAAACTATCTAGCCTGACCGTGGTAAATTCTAACGGGGGACCTTAAATTTTATAGAATAATAATAATACAGGCAACTAACCAACCACTACCGGGCCGCCTAACCTAACCACTACTTTCGCCGGAGGTTTCGTCACGCTCCCCGATGGCGAAATCCTCCATTACAGCAAAAGTGTCTGTTTAACCTAACCTTAGTACAAGGTCTATTGGTGTCCTCAATTTTATAGAGGTTAGCCACCCGAAGTCAATAAGAGACAAAGAAATAATCCAAGCAGCCACCACTATCTAGCCTGACCGTGGTAAAGTCTAACGGGGGACCTTAAATTTTATATAATAATAATAATACAGGCAACTAACCAACCACTACCGGGCCGCCTAACCTAACCACTACTTTCGCCGGAGGTTTCGTCACGCTCCCCGATGGCGAAATCCTCCATTACAGCAAAAGTGTCTGTTTAACCTAACCTTAGTACAAAGTCTGTGGTGTCCTCAATTTTATAGAGGTTAGCCACCCGAAGTCAATAAGAACAAAGAAATAATCAAGCAGCTAAACTGTTTTAGCCTGACCGTGGTAAGTCTAACGGGGGACCTTAAATTTTATAGAATAATAATAATACAGGCAACTAACCAACCACTACCGGGCCGCCTAACTAACCACTACTTTCGCCGGAGGTTTCGTCACGCTCCCCGATGGCGAAATCCTCCGTACAGCAAAAGTATTGTTTAACTAACCTTAGTACAAGGTCTATTATTGGTGTCCTCAATTTTATAGAGGTTAGCCACCCGAAGTCAATAAGAGACAAAGAAATAATCCAAGCAGCCTAAACTGTTTAGCCTGACCGTGGTAAAGACTAACGGGGGACCTTAAATTTTATATAATAATAATAATAATACAGGCAACTACCTAACCACTACCGGGCCGCCTAACCTAACCACTACTTTCGCCGGAGGTTTCGTCACGCTCCCCGATGGCGAAATCCTCCATTACAGCAAAAGTGTCTGTTTAACCTAACCTTAGTACAAAGTCTATTGGTGTCCTCAATTTTATAGAGGTTAGCCACCCGAAGTCAATAAGAGACAAGGAAATAATCCAAGCAGCCTAAACTGTTTAGCCTGACCGTGGTAAAGTCTAACAGGGACCTTAAATTTTATAATAATAATATACAGGCAACTAACCAACCACTACCGGGCCGCCTAACCTAACCACTACTTTCGCCCGGAGGTTTCGTCACGCTCCCCGATGGCGAAATCCTCCATTACAACAAAAGTGTCTGTTTAACCTAACCTTAGTACAAGTCTATTGGTGTCCTCAATTTTATAGAGGTTAGCCGCAGAAGTCAATAAGAGACAAAGAAATAATCCAAGCAGCCACCACTATCTAGCCTGACCGTAGTAAATTCTAGCAGGGGACCTTAAATTTTATAGAATAATAATAATACAGACACTAACCAACCACTACCGGGCCGCCTAACCTAACCACTACCACTTTCGCCGGAGGTTTCGTCACGCTCCCCGATGGCGAAATCCTCCGATACAGCAAAAGTGTCTGTTTAACCTAACCTTAGTACAAAGTCTATTGGTGTCCTCAATTTTATAGGGTTAGCCACCCGAAGTCAATAAGAGACAAAGAAATAATCCAAGCAGCCACCACTATCTAGCTAAACTGTTTAGCCTGACGCTAGAGTTTTTAATAAATCTGGTGATATGGAACCACACACAACCCCCTTAACCTGGGATAATGCAATCAAATGGATAATTGCTAACTATTCTCAGAATTAATGCAATCAAATGGTTAGTTGCTAACCGGGGGCTGCGCCCCCGGACCCCCTGTGTTAGATACTGTATTTGGTCATGATGAATTGTTTATTAGACTATAAGAAATCCTCTTCCTTCTTGTATTGGCAAGGGGAGTTTGCTTTAACTTAGGTATGCTAGCCTAAGTAAAATAGACACGGAGCTGCGAAGACCTGATTCTTTTGCTGCATGTTTGAGTCTGCAACTTTGTTGTGATAAGACACTCAATCCTAGTGATTGTACTTACTCAACATAGTGACGGTGTAATTACCATCACAGATTGTACGGGAAATTCCAACTTTGGAAAAAACAAATATTTGGCCTACCCAAATTTTGACTACTACCCGTGCGTCTACGTCCTGGATTGGCCAATCAGTGGTGCCCCACGGTGGCGTGATACATGCACGTTTACTGCGGTGCTCTGATTGGCTGACCGAACGTGGCGTGGTAGGTAGGCTGTTTCTACTCTCTAAGTCCTCTTCTTTCCTTTTTTCATCCCCCTCATGCACTCCGTTCTTTGAACAGGAGGCGGAACTTCGCGATACGGTCGATCCGGCAAAGGAAACCTGTGATAGTGCAGGCACCCTTGTCCGAAGGGGTCTCAGTAGTGGCAACTTTTAGATATTACTATAGTCACAGGTAACCTAGATTGCAGAGCAACGCCCGTCCAAGGGGGCAGATCCTGCTCAGGCAGGAGCCTAATGTTATAGGTAAGTTAGATGTAATCAAGAAGATGACAACTAGCATTAGAATAAAACATAGAGATAAGGGACACTCATTGGAAGGGGAAAAGTGGCAGAAATCACTTACAACAAACTGCAAGTCCCACTAACTAGAATATTCAGCACCAATGAAGGTTTTAAAGTAATCTGTAAAGATGACTTTGATTCAGATAAAATCCTTTCAAAAGAAGCAAGAGATATATTTTACAATGAAGGCCTTATTGTTGTCATGCCACCAGAACAAAAAGCAAAAAGATCAGTTTTGTTCGTCAAGTCGATCAAGAGATCGGGAGGAAGACCTGAAAGAAGAACTGGAACGCCAAAATAGGTGGATGAAGATTGAAGAAGTCATTAAGATAAAGGACTATACTCATGTTTGAAGAAGTGTCAATGGCTGAGAAAGTTTTACAACAGGGCTTTCTAATATTCAACATGTCAGTCACACCACATCAAATAAAGAAGGAGACATTCATCAGTCTGCAAACTTGCTTCTCCTGCTACAAATATGAAGAACACACAACGAGAGACTGTCCGGAAAAGAAAAAAAGTACTGCTCAGATTGTGCAGGCGACGACCATACCTACACTGAATGTAAGAATACACATGTTGGCTGTCTCAACTGTAAGAGAAACGGGAATGTATACACATAGGACGTTAGCAATGGCATGCCCAATAAAAAAACACATGATAAAGTACAGAGAGGAAACAAGGAAAAAGGAACAAGACAAAGAAGGATACGACATACGTCAGGAAATAGCAAAGAAAGAGCGGTCAAGAAACCATAGACCAGAATCCACAGTATTAAACCTAAGTGAGCCAATACGCTGATAAGGTAATGATTAGTATGATCCATGCACATTTTGCACAATATCATTGCACCCGGATCATACAATGAGGAATTAAGGAAAATGTTTAAATTGAATAACCTACCAGAGATGATATTTCCAGAGAATCCACAATCCGAAAAACTATTTCAGACAACATATGCAAGCGAACTGAGAGAAAGACTACATCAAGACGAACAAAGGTTTGAGCAGGGAGCAACAGCTGATACACAAGGAACACAAGCGACTGATAGAGATCCCAGACAAATGACTAGAAGTGACAAAGAGAAGATAGAAATAACAAAAGGACAGACAAAGGAGTAGGAGGAGAGAAGATAAGATGGAAACTGATCACAATATACAACCTGAATCTGCTGAAGAAATTGGATTTAAAGTTATCACTACAACAAAACATGGAATCCCAACATCGAGACCAACAGGAGGGACAATAGTAAAAAACTGTGAAGGAGGGATATACAAGTGGACATATCAAGAAAAATCCCTAAGAAGCGAAGATTATGTCTGGTCACTAATTACTACGGACAAACTAAAGATTACGGCCAAAGACTTTTAAAATAGTATTAGACCCGTCAGGTATAGAAGAGTCCAGAAGCGGGAAACAGGATGAAAGTAGGTCTCACTCCATAAGAAATAATGGACAATGAACCAGCAGTAAGAACTTTAAGAATAATACAACACAACGTAGAAACTGGAAGACCGAGAGAATTAGCCTAAGTAATATATATCGCGAAATTGACCTGACATTATACTAATAAACAGTCACATTTGAGACAGAAAACAACAACATAAAACTCTTTAACTATTATGTAAACCAAAGAAATAAATCGGGCGAGAAAAATGACGGAGTAGCGATAGCAGTTAAAAGAAACTTAAAATTTAAACTAATTGATGACTTCCAGGATGAATTTCTAGCAATAAAAATAAATACAACTCAAGGAGACGTAATTATTGCTACTACTTACCTATAGAAGACCTATTAAAATTGGCTAACAATAGTCATCCGATGTACATCTTAGGAGACTTTAACGCCAGACATAGGATTTTTGACAATACAAATAATAACGTCGTGGAAACGCCCTTAATCAATTAATAAATTTAGGGAAAATCAATCATCTGGGTCCTAACTTTCCAACCTGGAGAAATCACAATACACAATCGACACCAGACAAAATTTTTACCAACAACAAAGCCTTTTTCAATTACCATATAATACAGGCAGTGACCATCTGCCAATTATACTAACACTGTCAACAAGCCCCATACAGATACCAATAAAAAAGAGACTGAAAATGAGTAAAACAGACTGGGACAGCTTCAAAGACGACTTAAGTAATCACCACTCGATTAACCTACAAGGAAAAACAACAGAAGATATAGACTCAGAAATGGACAGACTGCACTCAGCAATAACATCTATAACCAAACACACTCTACTTCACACTTTAGGTATTACCCAACAACAGACTACCAGAAGAAGTTAAATTAATCCAGACCTATTACAATGGAAATAAACAGGTATATGGAAGACACACGGCAGTAACAGATGGCTATTGTTACGAGTTGGGGATTTAGGAGAATATAGTTATACGTCTACCCAGATCCCAACAGGTGTTAACAACAATAAAAACAAAAGACAATCGGACTATAAAAGGGTAGACAAAGGATGCGAGTTTTGCGTTGTATATAATAAGTACCATAAATCCCTTAACAAAATATTCAGCTTATAAATTACCTTGGCAAACAACTAAACATTAACAGTATATACATATTAATAAACATAAAACAATCTCGAAGCAAGTGGACGTGGGGAAATTAATACAAGAGATACTAGTACTTAAGTGAGGAGCTGTAGAGATGGCTGACGAGTAAGGCTGAGTATTGTAGGGCAGTGGGTAGTCACTGCATTGCGTAGGTTTAGAGGATAGATGATCCTGTGGTCACTTCCCAGAGGCAAGTGCTCTCTCACTCGGGTGGAGGTGACGCAACAACCAGGATAGGGAAGGGGAAACCTCGGGTGGTAACTAAGACAGTCATACTCGTGTGTCTCGTCCCTAGATAGCGTTATCGTGGTGCTGGGTAGGTAGATCAGGACAATAGATGGCGTGCTTCGTAGTGCTGGGTGGAGGGTTCGTAACACACCCCCCTCAAGACCTCCGTGGCGCGGGCGCGGAGGTGATCACCTGGTGCGTCCTGGAGAGTAGCTGCTGCATTTTCCACTGGAGCTGGGTGGGGAGGCCCAGCGGAGGATTCCTTCAGTTGGAGGTCTTGTTGGTTTGGATGAACGTGGTGGGTTATGGTCAGTGAAGACTAGGGTTGTTTTGTGGGCAAGACTGGAGGTAACATTCAAACTTCTTTATTGCCAACACCAGAGCCAAGGCCTCCTTCTCTATGGTCGAGTAGTTGGTCTGATGGTTTTTCAACTTGGCGGAGTAATATGCCACAGGGTGAAGAACATCAGTGGTTGGGTCGGGTTGTAGGAGCACAGCCCCCACTCCGACACCACTAGCGTCGATTTGCAGATGGAAGGGCGAGGTGTAGTCAGGCTTGGAGGCAAGGAAGGCTTTGAGGCGGTGGAAAGACTGGTCGCACCTCTGGTTCCAGATGTAAGGGACCGCAGAACTGGTAAGGTCTGTAAGGGGTCCGGCCACGCTGGAGAAGTTACTGCAGAACCGACGGTAGTAGCCGCACATCCCCAGGAAGCGCATGAGTTCCTTCCTCGTCCTTGGAGTGGGGAAGGACAAGATGGCTCTAACGTTTGCGTCCTTGGGTCTCACCATACCATGCCCAACGATATGTCCCAGGTAAGTCACTGAGGCCCGGCCAAAAGCAGATTTAGCCAGGTTTATGGTGAATCCAGTCTCTTGCAGTCGTGCAAACAGTATCTCCAAACGCACCAGATGTTCGTCCCAGCTGTCCGACACCACCACCAGGTCATCCAGGTAGGCGAACGTCCCACCTAGGTCCTGAATTAGGAAGTTGATGGCCCTCTGGAATGTGGCCGGAGCATTAGAAAAGCCAAACGCCATAACCAAATATTGAAAAAGACCAAATGGAGTTATAAATGCCGAGATTATTTTGGCCCTATCCGTGAGTCCCACTTGATAATATCCTTTCAATAAGTCCACCGTACTGATAAATTTGGCACAGCCTATGCTGTCTATTATATCTTCAATCAAAGGTAAAGGGTAGGAGTCTGAGACAGTGACCTGGTTCACTTTACGATAATCGGTACAGAAACGAAAAGTGCCATCGGGTTTTGGAATGAGAAGGCAAGGTGAAGCCCAGGGGAGGTACTAGGCTCAGCTAAGTTATGTTTTAACAAAAAATCTACCTCCTTTTTCATAATCTCTTTTTTTGTGGATTTAGTCGATAGGCTGATTGCCTAATGGGTTGTACATCATCCGAGATTAGCTTAATATCATGTTTAAGTATATTGCAAAACCCTGGGAGGTCTGATGTGACTTTAGGAAATGTTGATAATAACTTAGTGAGATCTTTTGCTTGAGATGGATTCAGAACAGAAAATACTCATCCAAGTTGTTGAGTATGTGACTGTTAGTAGGGTTTTCTTTAGGTAGAGGGAAGTCTAAATTCTCCAATAGGTCCATGTCATCTGTCTCCGGCTCCGGCCCTGACAAAACCGTATGCAATACAGGTTGACTTATAGCCTCTGGGATGTCTTCCTCTGACTGCCTGGAATGGTAAAGTTTCATGAGATTAATGTGAACAAGTTGTGAATCTTTTCTGCGATCAGGAGTATGGACTATATAGTTGAGAGGAGATAGTTTATTAGCAACTATATAGGGACCAGTAAACTTGCTTTTAAGGAGAGCCTGGAATGGGTAGAAAGAGTAACACCTTTGTCACCTGGAGAAAATGATCTTTTAACTAATTTAGGTTGGGACTTCACCATTTTTTCTTGGACTTTTTTTAAGTTTGACTGAGCAATGGTTCGGACTTCAGTTAATTTGTCCCTTAAAGTGTCAATGTATTGGGAAACTGTTGCGAGCTTAATAGATGGAGTGTCAAACCACTGCTCGTTTACTATTTTAAGGGGTCCCCTTATTGGTCTCCCATATAGTAACTCGAACGGGGAGAAACCCAATGACTCCTGGGGACATTCCCTGATGGCAAAGAGTAACAAGTCTATGCTTTCATCCCATTCCTTTTGGTGTTCTATACAGTATTTTTTGAGCATTGATGTACAATGGTCCACACTGAGGTCTTTCATCACCTGTTTGAAAAGATTGCTCGTAAAATTGGTGCCCTGATCGGATTGGATCTCTTTAGGAATGCCCACTGAAGTGAAAAGGTACAAAAGATGTTTGATTACGTTTTTTGAAGTGATGCTTTTAAGGGGAAAAGCCTCAGGATAACGTGTACTGGTATCCATAACTGTGAGCAGGAATTGATTTCCCTTCTTAGTCTTTGGTAATGGGCCCACACAATCCACAACAATCTTTTCAAATGGCGTAGAAAATACTAGGATGGGCTTAATGGGAGCTGCTGGTATACTTTCATTTGGTTTTCCTACCATTTGACAAATATGACAAGATTTTAGATACTTTGACACATCCTTCCTAAGTCCAGGCCAGTAATAGTGTTGGAGGAGCTTTTTATATGTTTTCAAGATTCCCAAATGTCCTGAAATATCATCATGGGCAAGGGCAATTAATGCTGGTCTTACTAAGGAGGGAATTACCACTTGATGTATTTCAGACCACGTGTCTAGATGGGTAAGCTCAGGGGGTCTATAGGCCCTTATCAAAACCCCTTCCTGATAATAAAAACACGGAAGGGTGTTAAAATCTTTACCCTCAACTGCTGCATGATGAAGTTTATTCAAAGATGGATCAGATTATTGGGCTTTAATGAGCTCATCCTTACTAATGGTCTTATTGTACAGATCTTCTGTGGGTAGGAAGATATTAGAGGTGGTTTTAGACGAAGAGGCCCATTTCACTTTTTACTCTGTGATGACCGGGTGACAGCACAAGATGGGAAAAAGATGAGAATAGTTTCTTTAAGGTCAGTGGTGGAGTTGACAGGTAAGGGAGGAGTCGACTGTGTCTTTTATGTTGGAACCACTAGATCTCCTACCAAGTCATTACCCAATAATAAATGAATGCAGCACACAGGCATTGGGTCTTTCCTTATGGCTATTTGCACTTCCCCAGTAATCAAGGGACATTGGAGGTGCACTTTAGCTAAAGGATAGGACGAATGGGATGAGAGATCTGAAATTAGAACACTCTCATTAGTAAATGCGGTAGATATATCAGGAATGACATTAAACAGGAGGATAGATTGTGCTGCGCCCGTATCACGTAGTATACGAATAGGGAAAGAACGAGACCCTCTATGATTGAAATTTTTCCCTCATAGGTGAATGAAGAGAAGAGATCCTGATGGGGCCTTTCCACATTGGTATTTGCTATTGGTTTGGACTTGGGATCCAGGGAACTACTTTTAGCAATTCGACACTTTGGGTGTTTACAATTCTGGATCGTATGGCCTGGGTTTTTACAGTAAGAACAAGAAAGCTTGGTTGCATCGGGGGGAGTAGGTGTGGGACCTTTCGACCTACCACTCACGTTCCCAAGGTTATCATCAGAGGAGGACCTAACATGTCGGGAAGTACCACGTTCTCTACTGCCCAGTGACTCCACCAACAAAGCGTACGCATCAGCCAGCTCAGCAGCACGCCCTAAATTAACCTCTCCACGCTCCTCCACATGCTTCAAGATGTGAAATGGTATCTTGCTCTTCCACTCTCCAGGACTACCAAATTTAACAAATCCTGAAATGTGGAGGTCTCTGTAGCCTCTAACCACTTCTTAAAACCCAAGCTTTTCTTGAGCAAACTCAACAAAGGTGTGGGAAAATGGTTTGGTTAGTTTACGAAACTTCTGCCGGTATCCATCTGGCGTGATAGCATAAGAGGTGAGGATATTCTTTTTACGTTATCATAGTCATCAGTCTGGTCTAAACAGTTATAAACTCTACGAGCCTTACCATATAATTTAGGAACTAACACTGACACCCACTGGTCCTTTGGCCACTCATTCTTCCCCGGCTATTTTCTCAAAAGTCCTAAATGACCCGTCCATATCGGATTCATCAAACCCGGGAACAAGGGAAGAAGCATTAGCAGGGTTAAAAGCAGCTAGTTTCTCTCTTAATGCCACTTCCTTTGATCTAAACTCCGATGTTAAGGTGACTTCTATCTCTCTTACCTGTAGTTCTTTCAGTCTAACCTCCTGCTCCAACTTGGCCCGTTCCATCATTTCCTCATGCTCCAACTTGGCCTGTTCCGACCTTCCCTCATGCTCCAACTTGTGCTCCAACTTGGCCTGTTCCGACTCCTGCTCCAACTCGAGTTCTTTCATTTTGATTTGGAACTCGAACCTGGCTCGTTCCAGTTCTAAGGCGTCTATTCGTTGTGTTTCTTGTTGAGGGCTAGCCAGACCTGAAGCAACTTCTGAGTGAGGAGGGGTGGTGGATAGTGGTTGAAGTTTCTTGGACATGGGCGTTAATCTGTCAACAGCGGATTCTTTTAAAACTTCATGTTGAACCAGCACTTCAATCACATGATTTTTAACATTTCCTTAGTCAGTTGCTGTGAAAATGGGATATTATAATAGTTGGCTATTTCTTTCCATTCTTTCTTCAGGATATTAACACGTAATTTAGCTACGGAAGGATTTTCAATAAAATCCTGGAAGTCCAAAACCTGAGGTGGCATTGTTAGAAAAATAGGATAAATTAACTAATGGTCCAAAAGATAAAAAGATAAGTGGATAACCCTAGAAAATATACGGCAGTGGATAACCAGAAAGTCCCGAAAACTAACCAAATTATACCTAGGGAAATTACACTTATGATTATTGTTATTCTGAGAAGATCCTTAGATAAGGATAAGAGACTTGAAAGAGGTAGGGCGTATTACGGCATTAATATAAAGATCCGGATTAACAACCCTGATATACTTGAAAGAGGAAGGGCGTATTACGGCATTAATATAAAGATCCGTATTAACAACCCTGATATACTTGAAAGAGGTAGGGCGTATTACGGCATTAATATAAAGATCCGGATTAACAACCCTGATAAATGGTATGATTGACCA
>NW_024748170.1:0-19599 GCF_018991925.1 Homarus americanus
GTGGTGGAGGGAGACAGGGGTGGTAGTGGTGGAGGGAGGGAGACAGGGGTGGTAGTGGTGGAGGGAGGGAGATAAATAAGACTTACTTTGTATGAGAACCTAAATATATTATGACAAGTTAAATCAATTAATATTATCAGTGATTTATATAAAATGATGTTACTATAAAACCCACTAACTTACAAAAATACTCAATTGCAATAAATACAATAAATGGTCAGATCAGCGGTGTTTCATGTGCGTGGACGACGGTCTTAAATTATGTCTTGTGGACCTCAGGTTGCCCACCACTGATATAACCCATATGTTGAATGTTGTAATAATCTGGTGTAGAAATTATGTTCCAGTCAGCCATTACCCTCAACTACCTCATTTAAGCTGTCGTACGCGAGAGCAGGGAACGGCATGAGTCACATCAGGGAAATAACAGACAAAGTAACTTTTCGAAGTAGAAAATTGGTTGAGGTTACCTGAGCCACTAACCCCTGGCGTCACGAGCCTAGGAAATCAAGGAGTCATCTCTGAATTAGACATATACAATTACAATATGTTCCTTGTCAGTTTGTTGGAGGTAATGAAGGAGCTAACCTAATCCTCCTGAAATAAAAATTGAAAATTCATTTACTAAACACGTCTGATTCTCTCATGGCGGCCAGGGAAGACGTGCACTTATGAACAACTTAACACGCATAAAATACATGCAATAACAACAGAGTATACTGACTTTTATCTCTATGACATTAAAGACGTTTCTAATACATTTCATAATACCACGCACTCAAAAATAATAATACCGTTAATTTCTGTGATTTTCTATTTACATTGTAATCTTAATCTCATGTTTCTGCTGGGCTTCAAGGCTCTGTCCACTCTGTGTTAACTAAAGAATGACTAATAAAAATCATTGGTTTTATGTGCCTATGGTGACCACTACAATCTATGTACAACTCGGGTACTGCGTCTGGTATTAAAAAAGCCCAAAACAAATGAAAAACAATGACACTAAGGTATAACATGACTGCACCGGATTGCTATTCTTCTCGGGGTAACAAAAACACTTCCTTCTATAGAACTAAACATATTGTCGATACTACAGGTGCCATATTTCCTCTACTATCCAAAACAACTTCTTATACCTCATAATATCCCTTTACTCTCTCAGTACCGGTACAAGGCTGAAAGACACTTTACTATATAATCTACTTATTACAGTATAGATCATCGTCTTTTCCGTTTCCAACACGTACATTTTCTCTAACTAAACTTCAAATATACACTGCCTGTGGTTAGTAAGTAAACTACTAGTGATACCTTTGGCTCAAGGAAAGTAAAACTTCATTAAAGTCATTTCATCCTACAAGACCGAGTAACAACCGCATATAATAATTGAAAAAAAATAATCGACAGGCTTTTGGTAGGGAGATTTAAGACCACAGATCAAACATATAATAAGTCGCGGTACAGTGCGTTCAACGTACACTGCCCCTCAGGCCACGCCCTGATACAGTATGGTAATAGTTTACAATATTACGCATTACTATGAGCCACTCTAGGGACAAATTATATAATTTAAAACGTGTTAAGAGCAATTTTTTTTAATATTAATTTAGAGGCTTTGTCCATGAAGGTGTTTAATACCTTAGGAACGTCTCCCCCATACCAGCAACCACTTTACCATAGAGGATTTATCGTTTGTAAGGCAAACGTTAAGGCCAACTTTACAATGTTGCGTGTTGTTATGAGCCATTATAAGAAGGACAAATATATATAAAAGAAACCCTGTTTCTTAACTTTCGAATATAAAAGTTTGGAGGAATTGCACTTATAAACAATTGCATTTATAAACAAGAATAACACCAAGTTGATCATAGCTGCGTCAGTGAGGGCAGGAGGTCTTACATCCACCAGCGTGAATAAGAATAACACCAAATTGACCATAGCTGCGTCAGTGAGGGCAGGAGGTCTTACATCCACCAGCGTAAATAAAAAGACGCATTGAAAACTAACACCCTCGCGCGGAAAGAACATCGATGGTCGGTCAGTCATGTGAGATGGGCCTAAAACTGACTAACGTAGATGGTGACTATGATGACTTAACACAGGAGATGACTGAAGCAGATGGTGACTAATTTAACCAGAATCAAGGTCACTTCTCTTCATAATATAATTTATCTCGGAATGATCATCGGTGATTCATAATATTTTTTTTTATGATTTTAACCTCTCCTTATGGCGAATATTTCTTTAATTAATTTTTCTAATCTTTATTCTATTTATTCTTATAGTATATTAGATACTGTAGGTATCACGACCACGACCATGATTATAACAACCACGACCATGATTATAACAACCACGACCATGATTATAACAACCAAGACTATGATTATAACAATCACGACCATGATTATAACAACCACGACTATGATCATAACCACGACTATGATTATAACAACCACGACGATGATTATAACACCCACGACCATGATTATAACAACTACGACCATGATCATAACCACGACCCTGATTATAACAACCACGACTATGATTGCAACAACCACGACCATGATTATAACAACCACGTCCATAATTATAACAACCACGACCATGATTATAACAACCACGACTATGATTATAACAACCACGATTATGATTATGACAACCACGACCATGATTATAACAACCACGACCATGATTATAACAACCACGACTATGATTATAACCCCCACGACCATGATTATAACAACCACGATCATGATTATAACAACCACGACCATGATTATAAAAACTACGACCATGATTATAACAACCACGACCATGATTATCTGATTATAAAAACTACGACCATGATTACTACGACCATGATTATCTCATATACTATAGGAATAGCCGTGTGTCTGTCTGTGTGTGTGTGTGTTCTGGGCAGCCGAAACGGCACAATCGTTTTTCATCAAACTTGGTGGAAAAATCGCAAAAAATTCGTAGAGTGGAACAGACCTGGTCTCATGTCGAAGGTTTCTTTAGGAAGGCATTAATTTACCATTTTATTTACACTGGAAAACGATGTCGCTCTACGCTGCCAGCCTTCCGGCGGTTGCGCGCTAGCCAAGCACGAGCGTTCGAACTTTCACGCTTTGGTAAACTGTACCACTGGACTCGCCACCGGGCACGAAGTGCCCTCGATCACTTGTCTAATATACTATAGGACTAGGCGTGTGTCTGTCTGTCTGTTTGTTTGTTCTGGGCAGCCGAAACGGCACAATCGTTTTTCATCAAACTTGGTGGAAAAATCGCAAAAAATTCGTAGTGGAACAAACCTGGTCCCATGTCGATGGTTTCTTTCGGAAGGCATTAATTAACCATTTTATTTACGATGGAAAACGATGCAAGTCTACGGACTTGGCGCACCCTCATTCGCTGTACGCTAGCCAAGCACGAGAGTTCAAACTTTCATTGGGCACGAAGGTACCTGCGATCACTTGTCTGGTCTACACCACAACTGGGGCACTCATCTGACCTACACCACAACGGGGGCACTCACCTGGCCCACATCACAACGGGGTCACTCACCAGGCCTACACCACAACTGGGGCACTCACCTGGCCTACACCACAACGGGGGCACTCATCTGGCCTACACCACAACAGGGGCACTCATTTTGTGAGGTGACCAACCCGAGTAGACAAGAATGACCCAGATGGAATCAATTGGTGTTGTGGTATAGTTGCGTAAATGTGTTCCTACACCTCCTGTGGTAACCCTTGTCTCCAAACGGCACCGTCGCAGTAGTAGTATCACTATTTATGAATGAATGGGTATTGGTCGTGTAACGACGGACATGATTGGTGGATAGGTTTGCTGTAGATCATATAGGTTGGCCGTTTGGAGACACGGGTTACCACAGTGGGTGGTAGGAACATATCCCTCAACTATACAACATCTGAAGACACAGGTGGATATACGTAAGGTCTTACATGATGGTTAACTTTTGTGATTTTAACTCCCTTTTATCCTGGCTTTTATGTTGTGATATTATGTCCAGGGACATACTATACAGTATGATTTTAGTATTGTATTATAAGCTCTGTTTATTATTATTATTATTATTATTATTATTATTATTATTATTATTATTATTATTATTATTATTATTATTATTATTATTATTATTATGATGTAACTGGTCACCCGGTATAAACAGACGTTTCTGGCGGTGGTGTGTTGCCAGGCAGGCCACGGCGGCTTTAACGGCTCAGCATTGTTGATGGCGCTTCCATAAATCTGCGCGTTCCTCTCAACATTTAAATTAATACAGTGGCCAGACCGGCACGACTACTGAGGATGTGGGCAGTTCTCCGTCAACCTCTCGGACTAACACTCGTATCTTTAAAGTCTAATGCCTCTGAGTTTAATGATTTACGCGAGTGAATTATGAACATTAGTGAGCAGTGAATGTCTGTCATGTGTGTCCGGTTTTGCGTCGTCCTTCAATTGCGATTCTACTATATTAAATAAATAAAGGGAGACAAGGTGGGAGCGGAGACAGGGAGTTTTGTAAGACATGTTTGGAAAATTGATATACCATTCTCAGTCGATTGTTTTAGTCATTTGAAGATTACAATGTCTCTTTTCCTCGATGATCCTGACGTTCCGTGACTAATGTTTCTTGCGAGATGTATAGAGCATCAATCACTTACAACGGGGAAGTAAATTAGATGTTACACTAATTAATAACAAAAGTATATGGTTGAGACGGCAAGTGTTGTGGGGTGTTAACATAAGAGATTAAATAGTAAAGGTTGAAAAGAGAAAACATAGAAGTACATACATCCACGTAGAGGAGGTACATGAATATTATTTTTTTGTGTTTGTGATAAAAACGAATAGCTATGTAACGTAGAGGAGTGATGTGTGGGTAGCATTTGATTCAGAAGTTTTAAGTCTTATTTTACTAAGATAGTGATTCATATGCGCGAACATAAAACACACACACACTACTACTACTACTAATAATACTACTTTGCTGTCACTCGGAATCGAGTATGACGATCATCAGCTATGATACAATGATATGTGGTATTAGGGATGTCACCTAGGTTGGTGAGTTTTGAGGTGACTAAAGAGACCGATACGGGATCCACAGCGTCGTTCACATTCGTTGCATATGTGGAGGGCTCCATCTACTGCGGGAGGGGTGGTGGCAGCGTCATGGCTGTCGAGGGATGGGTTAAGGCTGTCGAGGGATGGGTTATGGCTGTCGAGGGATGGGTTAAGGCTGTCGAGGGATGGGTTAAGGCTGTCGAGGAATGGGTTATGGCTGTCGAGGGATGGGCTATGGCTGTCGAGGGATGGGTTAAGGCTGTCGAGGGATGGGTTATGGCTGTCGAGGGATGGGTTAAGGCTACCAAGGGATGGGTTATGGCTGTCGAGGGATGGGTTAAGGCTGTTGAGGGATGGGTTAAGGCTGTCGAGGAATGGGTTATGGCTGTCGAGGGATGGGCTATGGCTGTCGAGGGATGGGTTAAGGCTGTCGAGGGATGGGTTAAGGCTGTCGAGGGATGGGTTAAGGCTGTCGAGGGATTGGTTATGGCTGTTGAATGATTGGTTATGGCTGTCGAGTGATTGGTCATTATTGCTGTCGAGTTTTGTACTGTGGAGATGTGATGAGCATTAGTCTGGGTACGAGGCTGTAAGTTATCTGATACAAGCGGATGGATATATATTATGATAAGGAGAAGCAATAAGCAGTGCAAATCAAATCTGCATGTTAATTGGTTATCCAAATGACTAAATTGTAAGATCGGAACAAAAGACTTTAGCTATTTTTTTTAGGTTTTCATTCCGACGTAAGAATGGAGGAAACTCCAGCGGGCCTATCGGCCCATACTGAGCAGTCCCGTTTACACCCAACCCCTATCGCTCATATATCCATCTAACCTATGTTTGAAGCTATCCAGCGTGTTCGATTTAGTGATTTTGTCGACGACTCCACCATTGTGATCAGTGTGAACAACTCGGTTCCCTACTACAGCGCTCTCCAGAATATATTGAACAATCTCCACCAACAACTATGTCACCATCAACCATACCAAGACCATGGTTATGCACAATCCAGGTTGTGGACTCCACCAGCTTCCTCGGCGTCACTAAAGATAACAAACTTAATTGGAAAACACTTGTCAGTATAATTGTCAAATCCTCCCTAAGTGCTACACAACGGAAACACCTACTGTGGAAAAAGTGCCAATCTCATTTGTTGGCTTTGTTACTATGTTATGTTACTTGTGATCCATTCCCCAATTATGTAACTGTATATTTGCATCCTTATGGCTGCCATGCTCTTTCAATAAACCGTTAATTATTATTATTATTATTATTATTATTATTATTATTATTATTATTATTATTATTATTATTATTATTATTATTATTATTATTATACACACACTCACACACACACACTTCGGGTCACGGGTGATATCAAGGCCGATGCTGACTGTTAGATTTGTTGATTGTCAGGTTGTGATGCTGTGGCTGTCTGTCTAACTGTCTCTCTCTCCCTGGACTAGAGGACAGATATTACATTTGCCTGTCTCTTACCACCTGCATAACTGTCATTTTGCGTTCTCTTCTCTTGGTGTTTACGTATATGAATAGGCGTCTCATTTGCATTAACTTCAGTCCTAATTCTCTTCCATTACTACCAGATGGGGTTTATATTGATAAGTAACTCTCCTCCCACGACTCTCACATATGACGTAGTGATAATCAGGTTGATAAAGCGTGGTATATTGTTTAATGGGGCTGGCATAGGTCAATGATCTCCCCCATCAGTCTTTATGAGAACACGCAGGTAGGGTGCCGACCGACCCCTTAAACATGTCAGTTATGGAGGCTTTGATCTTCTGGACAGCCCAGCTGGGTCCTGGCCCGTCACTGTTCCACGTCACACGACTCTTGATTACTCTTACATAAACAAACAGGGAATGCAGTTAAGCTCCATCCCTCACCCAAAGCAACTCCAGTTAGTGAGTTGCTTTAAAATTGTTTCAGATCTATAAACACCTCGAACCTCCTGTGTTACACACACACACACACACACACACACACATTCATTTGTTGTCATTCACTCACTTTAATATATGTTCTACTGTGTAGCTCCCCATCCACAATACGGCGGTAAATCTGCTTTCCCTCCGTTCATATCACACAAATCCAGCATCACCCACCAGATGCAAGTCCTTCCCTAACATGAGCGCTATGATCTCCACTCATTACGCCCGTTGCTGCCACTTAACACGCCCTTCCCCTCAGTCTCCACTTCGATATCTGGGTCTTTCCCTTCTACCATCCAGCTTTGAATCATACACGTGTTTTATCCACATTCTCTCTTCAGTCTCTCAATAGCACCTGAGAGAGGACGCTGCTTTTCTCTCTTCCTGGCTCTTTATTTATCTCCAGGAGTTAAGTGTCTCACTCCTATACAATAATGTCGACTGAATGATTCACTTGTACACTCTTATATTATCCTTCAGACATTCCTCAGTCTACCTATATCTCCTTTTACGTCCATTAATCTTTGGTTCAATTCATCCTTCATCGTTTACTTTTCCTCCATCTTATCACCATGTTTCTCAATGTGTCTTTTCTACTCGATTTCCTTTTTTTTTCACGTTTCCTATCGATTTTCTCCTACAACACACCTATTAATAACCTTAGTTATTACAGTACTTCATCCCTGAAAATATTAATAAAAAAACCTTCGAGACATAACACATTAATCCTCTTCTCCAGATACTCATAATCTTCCTTTAGTGAATCCAAATACCTCTCTGATATACCAAAGAGCCGTATTACTCATAAATTTGTACATTCATTCAAAATGCATTTATCTTTATATAGGGAATTATTCACGGTTTGTCTCTGCCATCTGTAGCGTGCATGACCTTGCCATCCATTCTATTGTTATTTCATCTTCCATTCTCAACTAACATTTCAAAGGTGCCTTACATGGTTGATCTTACAGCCAGTCTTATCACCATCATCTCTTCCTTAACTATTTATTCTTATTTTCTTATTGTAACATCATATATTCACTCATCAGCAACTTCCATTTTCATTTGTTGTTGTTTTCGCTTCCTATTTAGATCCATCCAAGATTTGTCTGTCTGTGCGGAAATCATCAACATTTTGTATTTAACGGAGACGAAGGCAGAGCCAGAGTGAGCCAATAAGCTTTTTAAAGATGATTAATTCTTTTTCTTCGTCATCGGATCTCCAAACCTCTCTATCACGACTCCTGGAAGCATCTGGTGTGGGTTCATTCATCTCTCCGTCTATTCCTGTTTTCTGATGACAAGTCGCTTAATTATCTACGACGTGTGTTCTTGATAGCAGACTCGCTTATTCTTTATTAAATCTCTATTTGGGATGGAAAAAGTGACAGCAAAAAATGTGAACGGGAAATTGAGGTTGAAGGTGAGAGCGAGAGAGAGTGGAGTGTACTTTGCTTTATTCTCTCAAGGATGAAGAACTATGGTGACCGTCAGTGCTGATTGGTGCTGTTAGATGTTGGACACACACACGCACACATACTCTCTCTCTCTCTCTCTCTCTCTCTCTCTTCCGGGATAATTAATTAATGTTTTTATTGCTAATGTGAAACCTGCTGCAAGACTGACGCTGCTTCCCTCTCTAACACCTAATATTTTATAATAATTGTTTCAAAGATTTACTCGTGAATTGTGTTAGTATTTTAAGGGATTATTTATGTTGTTTACCAGCATATGTTCATTGTTCTAATTGTTATCTTCTTTCATCATCATCATTATCATCATTATCATCATCATCATCATCATCATCCAGTTCCTTCCAATATTTTACCTTCTTATCCTCCTTCCTGTGCATTTCTCTTAACTTCTCCATATATTTCCCTCTCAGTTGCCCTTCCACTCTCCTCTCTCCTACTTTATACCATTTTTCCAAAGTTTTATCCATAAAAGCTAGACGGAGATGTCCTGGCAGTGTGTGTGTGTGTGTGTGTGTGTGTGTGTGTGTGTATGTGTGTTTTGTTGTGTGCGTGCGTGCGGGTGGGTGGTTGGGTAGGCGAGTGGGTAGGTGTTTGCAAATTGGACTTCACAATTTAGGATCTCAAGACTAAAATAAGACCAACAAGCCTGAGGGGTGAGGGTCGCAGAGGGCGTCTTTGTTGTACCGAACCTTAATATCTCGACTATTTTCGTACACATAATAACTCTACTTGTATACAGTGTCTTATATACATGAGCTGTTACGTATCAGAACATCTACATACATATTTTTGTAATAGATTATAAGATTACCGAATATTTCATGTTTTCAGCGTAAGTCAAGACTGATAGATGTATACTTAGACTGTCAGGCTGTGATATACATGAACTCAGATTGTGTTAGAGTGTGATATACTTGTACTCAGATTGTCAGTGTGTGATATATTTGTACTCAGAGTGTGATATACTTGTACTCAGATTGTCAGTGTGTGATATATTTGTACTCAGAGTGTGATATACTTGTACTCAGATTGTCAGTGTGTGATATATTTGTACTCAGAGTGTGATATACTTGTACTCAGATTGTCAGTGTGTGGTATATTTGTACTCAGAGTGTGATATACTTGTACTCAGATTGTCAGTGTGTGATATATTTGTACTCAGATTTACAGCAAAGAAATTTAGCTGTCGGGTAGAGAAGTATAAGGCCGTGAACAATATAAACCCTAAGAGCTCGTTGGTTTAATGTTATGATAGCAGTTGCTCGTCTGGCTTGTCGTTGAACAAGTCGCCACTTCATGAGGGACTTGGACTTCATGAAGGCAGTAAAGTTTGTTGAAGGGAGATGAGGCGTAAGGGAGAGCTGGAAGGTGCTAGACTAAGTGTCCTCTAGAGCAAGACGGGAATTGTCGGAAGTTGTGAGAGAGGGAAGTGTCTGACGGAGCCTTTGTGGAGGAAAGAAGGGAAATTGATGAGTAAAGGAAGAGCGAGATGTGACAGGAAATTTCATCTTTAAGGGAAACGTAAGAGTTATTGACAGTCTAGAAAGAGAAGTTAAGACATAATAAAAGTGAAAATAAAAGTCTAATATGAAAGGTCTAGGTCAAGATTTAACCGATAAAAAGTCAGGAGTCAAATAACTATACCGTATTAAGGGTCAAGAAATTTATATGAGGATGTCAATTATCTGGTGACCAAACTGTTTGCTCTAATATTATCAAATGCTAAGTCCCAGGAACTGTAGTGGTTAACGTACTGAGTTGACACTCCTTTAGTCCCGGTTGATAATACTCACTGTGGAGGCAATGTGAGTGATACACGGTGTGATCCAGTGTAACCCAGCTGCTTCACTGTGTTACGAACCCCTCCACCCAGCACTACGAACCACGCCATCTATTGTCTTGATCTACCTACCCAGCACCACGAGCAACGCCATCTAGGGACGAGACACGAGTATGACTCATCTTAGTTACCACTCCGGGGTTTCCCTTCTCCATATCCTGGTTGTTACGTCACTTCCTCCAAGTCTTCTTTGTGAGCTCCAATTCGTGGAGAGAGCACTTGGCTCTGGGAAGTGACCACAGGATCATCTATCCTCTAAACCTACGGCGCAGTGACTACCTACCGTCTTCTACAATACTCAGCCTTACTCGTCAGCCATCTCAGCTCCTCACTTAAGTATTTGTAATCTTGTATTGCCTCCCCCACGTCCACTTGCTTCAAAATTGTTTATGTTGTATTAATATGTATATACTGTTAATGTTTAGGTTAAGTTTGGCTAAGGGTAATTTATAAGCTGAATATTTTGTTAAGGGATTTATGGTACTCTATTATACACAACGAAAACTCGCATCCTTTGTCTACCCTTTTATAGTCCGATTGTCTTTATTTTTTTTTTTTTGTTACCTGTTGGGATCTGGGTAGACGTATAACTATATTCTAAATCCCCAACTCGTAACAAATGGCGACCGTGACAGGACACGACCTTAAGTACCATATTCCTTCCTCCCTTGTTACTCAGTGTTAATTATTCCTCCCAGTCACTTCTGTTCACAATTGCTTTACGGTGGTTTAAAGTTTCCTTCATATGTGTATGCATATATTGGTATTATCGTACAGTAAGAGTGACAGCCGTAGGATATTAGGTTCCAAGTGTCATAAGGCTTACCTGTTATTACACGTGGCAGTCGTGTAGTAAGTCTTATCGAGTGTAGGGAAGAATCCGGATCTGTTTAATGCCGTACCCTCACTCCAGAGTAGGCTGTTCCATAGTCACTAGTTTAGGGTGAAGTGATATCTTGGGACGCCCCACTCTACCAGGACCCCATAATTATAAAGCCTCAATTATTGTTCTTCTCATTATCTCATTCAGGGTCAATCATACCATTTATCAGGGTTGTTAATCCGGATCTTTATATAAATGCCGTAATACGCCCTTCCTCTTTCAAGTATCAGGGTTGTTAATCCGGATCTTTATATTAATGCCGTAATACGCCCTTCCTCTTCAAGTATATCAGGGTTGTTAATCCGGATCTTTATATTAATGCCGTAATACGCCCTACCTCTTTCAAGTATATCAGGGTTGTTAATCCGGATCTTTATATTAATGCCGTAATACGCCCTTCCTCTTTCAAGTATATCAGGGTTGTTAATCCGGATCTTTATATTAATGCAGTAATACGCCCTACCTCTTTCAAGTCTCTTATCCTTATCTAAGGATCTTCTCAGAAGAACAATAATCATAAGTGTAATTTCCCTAGGTATAACTTGGTTAGTTTCCGGGACTTTCTGGTTATCCACTGCCGTGATATTTTCTAGGGTAATCCACTTATCTTATATTTTGATCATTAATTTATTTATCCTATTTTTCTTAACAATGGCCACCTCAGGTTTTGATCTCCAGGATTTTATTGAAAATCCTTCCGTAGCTAAATTACGTGTTAATATCCTGAAGAAAGAATGGAAAGAAATAGCCAACTATTACAATATCCCATTTTCACAGCAACTGACTAAGGAAATGTTAAAAAATCATGTGATTGAAGTGTTGGTTCAACAAGAAGTTTTAAAAGAATCCGCTGTTGACAGATTAACGCCCATGTCCAAGAAACTTCAACCACTATCCACCACCCCTCTTCACTCAAAAGTTGCCTCAGGTCTGGCTAGCCCTCAAGAAGAAACACAACGAATAGACGCCTTAGAACTAGAACGAGCTAGGTTCGAGTTCCAAATCAAAATGAAAGAACTCGAGTTGGAACATGAGTTGGAACAGGCCAAGTTGGAGCAGGAGGAAAAGTTGGAACAGGCCAAGTTGGAACAGGCCAAGTTGGAGCAAAAGTTGGAGCATGAGGGAAGGTCGGAACAGGCCAAGTTGGAACATGAGGAAAGGTTGGAACAGGCCAAGTTGGAGCAGGCCAAGTTGGAGCAGGAGGTTAGACTGAAAGAACTACAGGTGAGAGAGATAGAAGTCACCTTGACATCGGAGTTTAAATCAAAAGAAGTGGCATTAAGAGAGAAACTAGCTGCTTTTAACCCTGCTAATGCTTCTTCCCTTGTTCCCGGGTTTGATGAATCCGATATGGACGGGTCATTTAGGACTTTTGAGAAAATAGCCGGGAAGAATGAGTGGCTAAAGGACCAGTGGGTGTCAGAGTTAGTTCCTAAATTATATGGTAAGGCTCGTAGAGTTTATAACTGTTTAGACCAGACTGATGACTATGATAACGTAAAAAAGAATATCCTCACCGCTTATGCTATCACGCCAGATGGATACCGGCAGAAGTTTCGTAAACTAACCAAACCATTTTCCCACACCTTTGTTGAGTTTGCTCAAGAAAAGCTTAGGTTTTTTAAGAAGTGGTTAGAGGCTACAGTGACCTCCACATTTCAGGAGATAAAATGGTGTGTGTGTGTGTGTGTGTGTGTGTGCATTTTTTTTTTTTTTTATATCTACCCCTCACTGTCTGTTCCTCGTGATGGATAAAGTGCTGTATCGATAACCGTTAAGTAAAAATTATCCTTAATAAAATAAAATGAGTGTGTGTTATGTTGTGTTGTGTTGTTATAAATATGTGAAAATAAAACCTGACAGTTTGTACAAGACCCGCTGAAAGTTGTTGATGTTATAAGACTGTGGGGGGGGGGGGTGGTCCCTTTCTTGTAGGGTGATTTCTGGGTTATTGTATTCACTCATACCAAGCGTTGATCTTGCTTTTTAATGAGCTTTACTAAATATTGAATATCCATATTAAATTTTTTTCGATCTCGTTGAAGAGATTTCAAGCAGTGTTTTGATGGAGTTTTATCGGGGATGAGAAGCCAATCTTGGTTGTCTTTTGTTTCCACATACATTTTAGTGGAGAATTTTGTCCAATACTCATAAAACTTATTGACATTTTTTAATGTGGTGCTGCTTCCTCCGAAGCTTGGTGGTGGCAGGTTATCGGTGTTTTCTTTGCTTTTCATCTCCCACTTAGAAATCTCTTGGAAGAGTTTTCGGAAAACTGTATGAAACCCGGTGTCGGAGTCTGGGGGGCCGGAGTAAGACTTACTTGAACAGTGAACCCATAAGTTCACAGTTCCCTGGGATTCGCATTGGGAAGTGGGCGTTTCTTTTTATATCTTCTCCAATTTCTGGGATTTCTTCTTCTCCTGTTTCTGGGATTTCTTCTTCCCCCAGTTGTGGGATTTCTTCGTCTCCCAGTTCTGGGGTTTCTTCGTCTCCCAGTTCTGGGGTTTCTTCGTCTCCCAGTTCTGGGGTTTCTTCTTCTCCCTGTTCTGGGATTTCTTCTTTTCCCAGTTCTGGGATTTCTTCTCCTCCCAGTTCTGGGATTTCTTCTCCTCGCTCTTCTGAGAGTACTTCTCCTCGCTCGTCGGAGAGTTGTTCTCCTCGCACGTCTGAGAACTATTTTGGCCACACTGAACTTCGTTCAGAGCGACATACGCAGCCTGTATCCTTTGGAATGTCTTGGTGGCTTCACGGTCGTCGGGGTTCTTGTCTGGATGGCATCGCCGTGCCAGATGAAGGTAGGCCTGCCGGATCTCCGTTGGGGTAGCGTTGCTGGTAACATCTAATACTTGCCGATGGGAAGTCATTTTGAAACAATATTGTCAAGTTGCAGTACTGCGAATAGGAGGTCAATTTGAAAAACGGCTTCCAAATTCAAAGACAACTTGGAATATTTAGCATCGCTCTGTAGTGAATATAGTTTTAAATGTGTAGTTTTAAGTGTATAGTGAAGACAGCTTAAAGTGTATAGTAAGGATAGTTTTAAGTGTATAGTGAAGACAGTTTAAAGTGAGTAGTAAGGATAGTTTTAAGTGTATAGTGAAGACAGTTTAAAGTGTATAGTGAAGACAGCTTAAAGTGAGTAGTGAGGATAGTTTTAAGTATGTAGTAAGGATAGTTTTAAGTGAGTAGTGAGGATAGTTTTAAGTGTATTGTGAAGACAGCTTAAAGTGAGTAGTGAGGATAGTTTTAAGTGTATAGTGAAGACAGTTTAAAGTGAATAGTGAAGACAGCTTAAAGTGAGTAGTGAGGATAGTTTTAAGTGTATAGTGAAGACAGTTTTAAGTGTATAGTGAAGACAGCTTAAAGTGTGTAGTGAGGATAGTTTTAAATATGTAGTGAGGATAGTTTTAAGTATGTAGTGAGGATAGTTTTGAGTGTGTAGTGAGGATAGTTTTAAATATGTAGTGAGGATAGTTTTAAATGTGTAGTGAGGATAGTTTTAAGTGTATAGTGAAGACAGCTTAAAGTGAGTAGTGAGGATAGTTTTAAGTATGTAGTGAGGATAGTTTTAAATGTGTAGTGAAGACAGCTTAAAGTGTGTAGTGAGGATAGTTTTAAATATGTAGTGAGGATAGTTTTAAATATGTAGTGAGGATAGTCTTGAGTGTGTAGTGAGGATAGTTTTAAATATGTA
The DNA here is from genome assembly GCF_018991925.1 of Homarus americanus. Classification (NCBI taxonomy): domain Eukaryota; kingdom Metazoa; phylum Arthropoda; class Malacostraca; order Decapoda; family Nephropidae; genus Homarus; species Homarus americanus. The sequence goes on from NW_024748170.1 coordinate 14,951, forward strand.
GTGAGGATAGTTTTAAATGTGTAGTGAGGATAGTTTTGAGTGTGTAGTGAGGATAGTTTTGAGTGTGTAGTGAGGATAGTTTTAAATATGTAGTGAGGATAGTTTTAAATGTGTAGTGAGGATAGTTTTAAATGTGTAGTGAGGATAGTTTTAAATGTGTAGTGAGGATAGTTTTAAATGTGTAGTGAGGATAGTTTTAAATGTGTAGTGAATAGTTTTAAATATGTAGTGAGGATAGTTTTAAATATGTAGTGAGGATAGTTTTGAGTGTGTAGTGAGGATAGTTTTGAGTGTGTAGTGAGGATAGTTTTAAATATGTAGTGAGGATAGTTTTGAGTGTGTAGTGAGGATAGTTTTGAGTGTGTAGTGAGGATAGTTTTAAATATGTAGTGAGGATAGTTTTGAGTGTGTAGTGAGGATAGTTTTGAGTGTGTAGTGAGGATAGTTTTAAATATGTAGTGAGGATAGTTTTAAATGTGTAGTGAGGATAGTTTTAAATGTGTAGTGAGGATAGTTTTAGGTGTGTAGTGAGGATACTGTTAAGTGTGTAGTGAGGATAGTTTTAAATGTGTAGTGAGGATAGTTTTAGGTGTGTAGTGAGGATAGTGTTAAGTGTGTAGTGAGGATAGTTTTAAGTAGCCTATGTAGTAAGGATAGTTTTCAGTAGTAAAGGGTCGTTCAGTACACTACACCGTCGCTCGGGCAGTAGTACATGTGATAAAAGTGGGAGTTCTTCAGGTTTGTGTACTGTCACCACCACTGTTGATTATACGAGTACAGGTGTTTACAGGTATGGCAGAGAGAGGGAGGAGAACTCGGATGAGAGAGACAGACAGATAGAGAAAACTGAAATACAGACAGACAGACAGACCATCAAGTGAGGTAGACTGTGATGGAGGTACACTCGGAATCATAATCTCTAGCCCACCTGGGTCGGTGCTGGAAGTTAGTACAGTGTCCTTTCTGGACGGGGGCCCCCACTAACTGTCACGAGGCAACACACGCACGAACACACGCAGTCATAGTACGGCTGTATAGATGACATTATGTATAAATATTGTATATGGCATTTTATACTCTGCATTATCTTCATTATATATGAACACGAAGAAAAATTACTATAGGTTGTAGTTACGAAAGTATGAATGGAAATAAACACTTCCAAACCACCCAGTGAGCCCACACAACGTTTACAGTGCTTGTGTGTGTGTGCCAGACCACGATGCTTCCACCACACCCCATCATTCACGTAACTATATGAAAAATCGTGTTTAATTTAACTACATATTTCAAAAACCTTAGATTACATGTGGATCAGTCACTCCTCATTTGACACACTTATAGTGTAATGCTTTGACCATCCCACCTGTGCACATGGAGGCCCACGGTAACTCTCACGGGGCAACATACACACGAACACACAAGTTATGATATGAACCCTTCCAGGCTTCACTATCATTATCATGTTATGTTCATCGTGCTCTGTATCTTGGTAACTAGTCATAGTATCAATACATGACAGTGTTATTAGTATAATAGTGTAACTTTTTACCTACAGTTATTGTTGTAAATCATGGACAGGAAGGATACATAAATTGTAATATCAAGTGTATGGTTCGCTCAAAGCCACCCCAAGTCAGACAACGCGTCACACAAAGTTGCACTGTGTGTGTGTGTGTGTGTGTGTGTGTGTGTGTGTGTGTGTGTGTGTGTGTGCGTGTTCTGTAACATTAAGCTTCATCCTTAGTAGGTAAGATGTTTCATAAAGAGGTTTCTCCCATTCGTCATTGTGAGCATCGTCCCAGATCACATTGTTTCCATCAAAACCATGGTTCATCCTTATTTCCCTTCTTCCGTGTAACTATATCCATATGGCTAAGTGCTTGCTTTTCAGAGAGAGAGAGTGAGAGTGTGTGTGTGTGTGTGTGTGTGTGTGTGTTCATCTAACACTGAATATCAGAAGAGTTTAACCTGATGTGACATATATAGTTGTACTCTACCTCAACATAAACTAAGATTAGTTTAGTCGTCTGTAAACCTTGTCATTATTGTCCAGTCATGACCTTTGTTGTGTACATGAGAAGCCTCGGAGGACCCACATCGTTCGAAAACATATATATTCATTCATGCTCAAAGGTCGCGGATGTAGAACTACCAACCGTTCAGAAACAGGTTGAGTAATATTGCTCGGGAAGCCTCGAATCACATCGACCCCATGGGAACGATACATTTTGGGGGGCTGTACAGTACATCCCCGTTGGTGTCCTTATGTAACACCCACTGGCCCGTCCTGTCTCTGCGTGTTATGTAATTATCACTTGTGTCTTGTGTTTATGTTCAGATTTTGCATACTGTATTTATCAATGAACCTTTTATTATTATTATTATTATTATTATTATTATTATTATTATTATTATTAATATTATTATTGTTATTATTATTATTATTATTATTATTATTATTATTATTATTATTATTATTTTAAATAAGTTGTACCCCCAAAATATTGCCTTGTCCTCTCCTGATACACACGAGTAACACACCCACAAAAGACAGAGGTGAATTAACCATACAAGAAAAAACACCTTGGGTTCCTCGTTCTATTATTACGAGTAAAAAAAAAATCACTTGAAAATGAGATAATAATATGATTTTCATTTGCCGCAAAATTCGTTATTAATTTTCTTTTCTTAAGAACTACACCAAGATATCTTTTAAATCTAACGGTAAGTATCGCGTCTCCTCGAAATATATATGTGTGTGTGTGTATGAGTGTGTGTGTGTGTGTGTGTGTGTGTGTGTTGATAAGTTTAAAGAACCATTTCGACTACCAGTTTCGAAACGATTTACTCAACTTGGTATAAATTATGTACAGTTGCAGATAAAATTCCCTGGACACTTGGCAGTAGCTGGCATAGGATCATTAGGTGAGGGAGACTGGAATTCTAACTTATTTTTTCATAATTTTTTTTTGTGTTAAAGAGTGTTTGTTTTTTTCATTTGGTGGTAACGACATAATATGTGATGAAGAGCAGCGGTAATAGATATAAACCAGTCATATATAATGAACCACAAGTAGATGCCAGATGTTGCCAAGTGTTCAGGGAATTTTGTCCACAACTGTACATGTACCTGTATGTGTCTGTCCGTACCTCCTGGAATCTAAATCGTCTTTTGAATACTCTCGTTTCACACTCCTCTGGTAGGAAGATATTAAGACTATGTTACGCCTTTCTTCCCAGTAAAGACTTCTATTACTGAAGGCATACACCGTCAAATTTCCATTTAAAGTATATAAAGTATGTTAAACTTGCCTATAAATCGTGGAAATTATCTACGATTAGAATCGTTACTTAATTTTCATGAGTACCTATGATCCTCAGTAGAAGGAATATCCTGCATTGATTATACAGGTTTAAGGTGATTATACAAGTTTTAAGATGATTATACACGTTTTAGGTGGGTGTACGTGTTTCATGTAATTACAGTATATATATTTAAGGTAATTAGACAAGTTCAAGATAATTTTACAGTTTTAAGATAAATATATACAGGTTAGGTCCTAATACAGTTACAGAGTAATCATACATATTTTGGGTAATTATACAGGTTTAACTAAATTGTTTTATGGAAATGCCACAAAGTTGCACACAGAGGCGTTAACTGGTGACCTGTCTTGTCCAGGGGAATCAAAACAAATTAAACTTGACTGAGGAGAGTTACCTTTCAATCTAAACGCTTTCCACGATGATTGAAGTGGTTTATGTGAAAGAGTTCCAGGAATCAGCATCAGCTAACCTCTGCATTACTGACATTGCAGAGATCATGGTATTTCATTGCGTTCACCTTTAATGTTTAGACATGTACCATTTGTAAATCCATTACATCTTTTAACAAATTAACTTAATCTGAGTTTGAAGGGGAAGATTTAAGTCCTATTAGTTACCACGAAGGTAAAGTCACCCACAAAAGTCCTGTCGCCTCGAGTAAACCCGAAGCAGTAGACAATGATGCATTATATTATCCATAAAAGCTTCGGATTCACTAGTCTGAATCACAGGGTTCGTGGTTCATGAAGAGAGGGGACAGGACTTTTGTGGGTGACATTACATTGTATCCTTAACCACTAATGTGTTTTGTCAGTCAAGATGGTAAAATCGCCACTGTTTTGATTGTTTCGAAGGCTTACAGTTTGGACGAATTACATAGATATCGATGTTATGGGGTTTTCTTGACATTCATTACTAGGATGTCTCATTTAGGGTGACATCAGTATCATTGCGGCGCATTGGTTCCTACGTCAGTGTGTCATCTGTGACATCATCGTTTACTGGTTCTCACATTAGGGTGCCATCAGTGTCATTGCGGTTCACTGGTTCTCTCACCAGGGTGCCAGGCAACGCGATTCACTGAATCCCTCAGCAGCGCTGTTCTCTTGAGTGAATAGTTCCCCAACACGACTTTGATTCTCAGAAACTTCCTACGGATGTCCTTTCTTATTTATTATGTCAGAATAATGGAAATCTGTCTTGATACACACGGCAAATACCATGTATAAAGTTTGTTTACTATTGCGTGCACACGGGAAATGCAGTCACCGACATTTTCGCTTCATGCTCACACGCACACAAGCACGAGAGCACGCACA
>NW_024748171.1:0-29048 GCF_018991925.1 Homarus americanus
GGTAATTATAGAAGCACAAATGTTCTTCAGCAGTGGGTAACGATCATAGTCACGTATAGAGCTTCCGACGCAGGTAGATTGATATAGATGCATTACCTGGAGTTAGTGGGTTACAGGGGCCTCCTACACGATAATATTAAAGGTGTTTTTTCCTTCTGTTTGTGGCACTTGAGGTGTTTAGGTTAGGTTTAATTAAAATGGTTTAGTTATAATAGTTATATTACGATAAGTTAAGTTGAATTTAGAACTTTTGATTTATATATATCGTGTTTTAGATGGATTTGTTAGCTAATAAGTTTAATTTGGATAAGTTTAGTTTAATTTAGATCATTTGATTTTACAAGGTCGTATTATAATGACTGGGAACCATATAGAAACCTGTTAGAAGTAAATATTTCTACGGCAGTGAATGAGTAGGTCAATAAGTGGTGTATAGAGCTGTTGACGCAACTTAAACGGTATATACTGTACATTATATGTTATCAGAGCTTTCCTGTTGTACGTAACCGCCTCCGTTAAAGTGTCTTAGTGGCTCATGTGAAGATTAGCCTCTAGTTTATTTAACCTCAAGATTAACTACACTGGCACTGCCTGACCTGACCTGACCTGACCTGACCTGACCTGACCTGACCTGACCTACCCTACCCTACCCTACCCTACCTTACCCTACCCTACCCTAACCTAACCTAACTTAATCTAACCTAACTTAACTTCCCATGTAGCGTTTGGTTAATCATTAGTTGAAATAAGCTGGGAGGGTTAATCTTCATGTAATCTATCTTAATTAACAATTTTGGTCAGGTGAGGCCTTCTTTACCTTACTCGAGAGCAGGAGGAGGAGGACTTGCTAACGCCTACAGATCATCGTCAACCAAGGCAGATATTGAATACCTTTTGTTTACCTTCGTGGCTTAAGAACACATCTTAACACCATAAGACTATTCGCCTCAATGCAATAATACAGTAATTGATTATTGTATTCTAATAAAATTTACGGTGTATCTTTTGAACCAGATTTATTGTTTGACTTTTGTGAATGAGAAACTGGTTGAGGTGTATTGTGGTAAACATTCTTAAGAGCAGCTCTGTGTGTTCTTACGACCTCAAAGTAACACAAAAGGTAGCCAATATCTACCCTTGGTCAGTCACTTTATGTAGATGTCAATTGTGTCATTTTTCTAGACTTAGTGCCCCCTGGAGGAGAAAGTAAATACAATGTTGATTTATTTTGGTCACAACACACGCTAGTAGATTATTTTTTCCTATTTAACTAAATAATTAACACTATGTAGCTAACTAATTATATGAGTCAAAGATGGTAACCAATATGGCGTCGATATTGTTCACATACTCTATGATTAATAGATGTATTGTCTGTTTAATTTTAGGGAAGAATTTAATTTATAAACTTTTGAGAATCTGGATACAGGAGTTTTGTCTTTTGTGTGTGTGTGTGTGTGTGTGTGTGTGTGTGTGTGTGTGTGTGTGTGTGTGTGGTGATGATGATAATGACGGATACTTTCCTCTGCAGTGAAAAAAGTATCTTGACATTGCAAAGTTTAACTGTAAGCCGAAGGAACGTTTGAAATGTGACTTATTATGTGAAATTGTAACTTGAAATTCTTTGTGAAAAAATATTTCCCTATAAAGTTTGGCAGTAAATGAAGTATTACATCAAGGTGTAACTTGTAGTTCCTTGTGGAGTAAATTACCTAAGTGGACGATACAGCTACTCCAGTGTGTAAGACCTAGAGTAGAAAGTCTTAAGACCTTACCTGAGGTTGAAAGACTCTTATAGTGGAACGTCTTAGGTATTGAAACTTTAATTACAGTAAATAAAATATAATATACCTAAACATTCCTTCACCTGGCGACAACTAATGATACAGGTGGTGTAATAGCTCTTTAAAATTCCTCCGTTTGATAAAATAATGACCACACATGAACTTATAATGTGCAATATCTTGATAACACATTAGCTGCAACATTACACATAGTCCAGTGTATGTGTAGTGAGGGACATCTACCTAAATGAGTTACAGAATGTGGAGTTGAGGAAAAAAAATGTTGGGACATGTTTGAGATCATCAGTTGAGCCAAACGTTTATACTCAATATTGTTTTAATGGTATTTTAGAGCGACCGAAAAATGTAAACAAAATGGCCGGCTAGGCTCGGGGGATCCACGAGTCCTCTTATGAAGGATCGACAATAAATGAAAACAAATCAGATTAATTTAAACACATTTCCAAGAGTATTAGATCCTGTAAAGAGAGAAAATTAATACTTGATATTTGTAGAAGCTTTTTTTTTCGTCCGTTTTCGTCTTGGTTAAAACAATTGTGGTGGTGTTACCTGTTCCAAACGGTAGACATCAAGGAAATGGATCAAGACCTTAATACTCAAAGGTACACATGATGATTTGTTCCCAAGTCCGAGGATATACTTCAAAAAACAGATTAACTTTAGGACACAATGATGGCGAACAAAATAACATCAACATTGCGTACAGTACATATCTTGCTTTGACTCTTAACTCTTGTAATTTTTCGTAATGTTAGTGAATGAAATTGAGATTCTGGGCATATTTTCTTGTTTTTTCTTTCTAATCAAGTGTAAAGGAAGATGTACTGTTTATTGATGGATTTGGTGATGTCTTAATAGTGTATTAGTGTGTTAATATTACACAGGTTTGGTATAGTGGTGACGGTAATGTAGTGTAGTAAGATTTTAACACATGGAGGTGAATTTGTCTTTTATGTTGAGGATTTAAGAACATAAGAACAGCTGAGGATTTAAGAACATAAGAACATAAGAAAATATGGAGTCTGCAATAGGCCGGTTGGCCTGTGCATGACAGCTCCTGTCGAGAGTTACTACCACTCTCTATCATCCATGAATCTATCTAGCCTCCTTTTGAAACTTTCCAGAGTTCCCGCACTTACTACAAAGTTGCTAAGTTTGTTCCACTCGTCCACCACCCTATTTGTGAACCAGTTTCTTCCTATCTCCCTCCTAAACCTAAACTTATCCAACTTGAATCCGTTGTTCCGAGTCCTATCCTGCTCGGATATTATAAGAACTTTATCTATATCCCCTTTATTGATTCCTTTCACCCACTTAAATACTTCTATCATATCTCCCCGCACTCTTCGTCTTTCTAAGAAATGCAAGTTAAGTTTCTGTAACCTATCCTGATATGGAAGGTTTCTAAGTCCCGGAATCATTTTTGTCATTCTTCGCTGCACCGACTCTAGTGAATTTATATCCATTCTATAATAGGGGCACCAGAACTGAACCGCATAATCGAGGTGCGGCCTGATTTGTTAAAGGGAAGATCTGGTGGACGGGGATAATTGTCTGGTTGTGATGGACACGGCTCACCTAACCTAACCCAATCTAACCTAACCCAACCCAACCTAACCCAACCCAACCTAACCTAACCCCTATATATGTTTGAGATAAGGTTCTGATTCAAGAACAAGATGCACAAGTTCGAATCCAAATTGAGCTGTAGGGTTTGTTGACTAATTCGGGGCTTCACATTCATAAAACTCTCAAATGGGATACGACTAAACCCGAAGCCCCATCTTCCGTCGGTCGGTCGTTGGTGTCAGGTCAAAGTTCAGTTTGTAGTTCACCTCCTGTGATATGTCATTTATCGAAACGAAACATGAGGTTAACGTGAAAACAAAACCTCGAAGCAACACGTATAAACAGGGTCGAGTTTTCATCGGATTTTACGTCATGAAATTTTCCATCTTGAGAGAGAGAGAGAGAGAGAGAGAGAGAGATTGATTGATTGATTCCGATGCTGAAATTAACACTAAAATTTTATACTGTAAATGAGATAAATGCAGGTAAGGTTGGCGTATGGAATTATTGAAGGACGATCACAGAAATGTTTTACCTGTTTCCTGTGATGTAAGTCCAAAATGGTGTTAATTGTCATGGGTTTATACGTCCAAAATGTTCTTCATATCGTAGGGTTTTACATCCAAATATGCCATCCAAGTCCATATGTCCATTCATCCAGTTAGCTGTTAATCCATCCACCGATTCACCCACCTACCCATCTCTCATCCCATTCAGTCACCATCTACCCATCTATCCTCCCATTCAGTCTCCCATCCATCCATCCATCCATCCATCCATCCATCCTTCCATCCATCACACGAGGAATAGAATGACCCACTTATAATTTTTCTCTTTCCTGCTGCACTAAGGATCAACCACCCAGAGTGGTATGGCTACCCTGAGTAAGTACACTCTGTATTCCTCCTTTACTCTATTGTGGGTGTAGGTGGTGGGTAGTGTGTGTTTGTGGGTGTAGAACGTGGATAGTAGGTTTGTTTGTGGGTGTAGGGCGTGGATAGTAGGTTCGTTTGTGGGTGTAGCGCGTGGATAGTAGGTTTGTTTGTGGGTGTAGGGCATCGATAGTAGGTTTGTTTGTGGGTGTAGGGCGTGGATAGTAGGTTTGTTTGTGGGTGTGGGGCGTGGATAGTAGGTTTGTTTGTGGGTGTGGGGCGTGGATAGTAGGTTTGTTTGTGGGTGTGGGGCGTGGATAGTAGGTTTGTTTGTGGGTGTAGGGCGTGGATAGTAGGTTTGTTTGTGGGTATAGGGCGTTGATAGTAGGTTTGTTTGTGGGTGTAGGGCGTGAATAGTAGGTTTGTTTGTGGGTGTGGGGTGTGGATAGTAGGTTTGTTTGTGGGTGTGGGGCATGGATAGTAGGTTTGTTTGTGGATGTAGGGCGTGGATAGTAGGTTTGTTTGTGGGTGTAGGGCGTGGATAGTAGGTTTGTTTGTTGGTGTAGGGAGTGGATAGTTGGTTTGTTTGTGGGTGTAGGGCGTGGATAGAAGGTTTGTTTGTGGGTGTGGGGCGTGTATAGTAGGTTTGTTTGTGGGTGTGAGGCATGGATGGTAGGTTTGTTTGTGGGTGTAGGGAGTGGATAGTAGGTTTGTTTGTTGGTGTAGGGAGTGGATAGTTGGTTTGTTTGTGGGTGTAGGGCGTGGATAGTAGGTTTGTTTGTGGGTGTGGGGCGTGGATAGTAGGTTTGTTTGTGGGTGTGGGGCATGGATGGTAGGTTTGTTTGTGGGTGTAAGGAGTGGATAGTAGGTTTCTTTGTGGGTGTAGGGCGTGGATAGTAGGTTTGTTTATGGGTGTGGGGCGTGGATAGTAGGTTTGTTTGTGGGTGTAGGGCGTGGATAGTAGGTTTGTTTGTGGGTGTGGGGCGTGGATAGTAGGTTTGTTTGTGGGTGTGGGGCGTGGATAATAGGTTTGTTTGTGGGTGTGGGGCGTGGATAGTAGGTGTGTTTGTGGGTGTAGAGCGTGGATAGTAGGTTTGTTTGTGGGTGTAGGGTGTGGATAGTAGGTATGTTTGTGGGTGTAGGGAGTGGATAGTAGGTTTGTTTGTGGGTGTTTGGGAGTGGATAGTAGGTATGTTTGTGGGTGTAGATACATACATTGTTAAGAGGAATAAATCAAAATGGGAAGAAGATTAAGATAAATATACTGATGATTAATGGTACAGGTGAGTTAATAAAATTGATATAAATAGATAAATACAGTAGATAGATAGATAGATAGATAGATAGATACAGTAGATAGATAGATAGATAGATAGATAGATACAGTAGATAGATAGATAGATAGATGTATGATTTTGTATACCGCAAGAGTAACTAAATATTCCTGTACCTGTATTTTCTTTCAGTTACAAAATACACAGGATTATAAATATGAGTATGCACATTGCACATCAGGTGTTACAGTCAGTGGTAATATTTTGTAATACTCTTAAGTGATGAGGTAACAGAGGAAATAGACGGATACTAACGGAGAGTTTTTGTAGAATTAGACAGACATTCAGACAGTAAAACTTCTTCCTACAATACAAATTTTGACGGTGGAATTTATACACGAGAGTGTATGGATAATTATGATGAGCTGAATTATGACATCTACGTCTGATAATCAGTTGTTTAGAATGGATTATTATTATTTTTGTTGAGTTATTTAACAGTTCGAGAAAAGGTTTATTATGGTACTATGTCCTATTATCACACAAAGTCATAATTGAAGTAAAATAACCAATTATACTGTATTATTTTAGACAATACATAAGAACATAAGAACATAAGAATGGAGGAAACTGCAGCGGGCCTATTGGCCCATACTCGGCAGTCCCCTTTACACCCAACCCCTATTGCTCATATGAGCATCCAACCTATGTTTGAAGCAATTCAGCGTATTCGAGTTAATGATGATATTTGGTAACTTGTTTCATTCATCCACTACTCTGTTTCCAAACCAGTGTTTACCTATTTCACGCCTAAATCTAAATTTGTCTAATTTAAAACCATTGTTAGGGGTTCGCTCCTGGTTGGATAGTTTGAGTACCTTTGTAATGTTACCTTTGTTTAGCCCTGCCTTCCACTTATACACCTTTATCAGGTCGCCCCTCGCTCTACGTCTCTCAAGTGAGTGCAAATTAAGAAGCTTTAACCTGTCTCTATACTCAAGGTTCCTAATCCCCGGGATTAGTCTTGTCATTCTCCTCTGAATTCTTTCCAAGGATTCTATATCCATTCTGTAATACGGTGACCAGAACTGAACTGCGTAATCCAGGTGTGGTCTCACAAGAGCAAGATACAGTTTTAGGATGACCTCGCTAGTCTTGTAACTAACACTCCTTTGTATGAACCCAAGTACTTTATTTGCCTTGTTACGAGCAAAAACACATTGTTTACTTGGCTTAAGGTCCCTACTTATCATTACTCCTAAATCTCTCTCGCAATCGGATTTCTCTATGGCATCGTTGTTCATCTGGTATCTGGTTTCCCTGTTTACATCTCCTATACTGAGTACTTTACATTTGTAGACGTTGAATTTCATCTGCCATTTTTCAGACCATTCGAAAAATTTGTTTAGATCTTCCTGTAGTTTTGCCGAGTCCTCGTCAGATTTGATAACACGCCCTATTTTAGTGTCATCAGCAAATTTACTGATGTTGCTGTCAATGCCGATATCTATGTCGTTTATGTATATAATAAATAATAGTGGTCCAAGTACTGAGCCTTGGGGAACTCCACTTGTGACGTTGTTCCAATGGGACTTAGTGCCGTTAATGCTCACTCGCTGTTTCCTGTCCTGTAACCACGCCCTAATCCATTTAAGGATGTCACCTTTGATGCCATGAGCTTCTACCTTTCTAATTAGTCTTTCGTGGGGGACTCTGTCGAAGGCATTGCTAAAGTCGAGATAAACCACATCATAATTGTGCCCCTCGTCCACCGAGATTCGAAAAAAAACCGATGAAAAGAATGTTAATAGATTAGTTAGGCAAGAACGTCCGCTTGTGAAGCCATGCTGGGGAATCATTGGATCAATCGGTGCTTCTCCAGGTGATTTCTAAAATAGAGTTTGGAAATGATTGCTTCCAGTAATTTGCCTGGCTATTGATGTTAGGACTGATTGCGGTAGTTAGAGATAGTGATCTATTCCCTCTTGGAAAATCGGGTATTACATCTGCTATCCTCCAGGATTCTGGTACTACACCTGTTTTTAATGACATGTTAAACAACTTTGCTAAGGGCATACTAAGCTCTTCCTTACATTCCTTTAATACTCTGGCAAATATCTCATCGGGACCAGGTGACTTATTAGGCTTTAGTTTGTCTATTTGCTTACTAACATCGTTACTAGTCACTACTATCTCACTTAATTTGTTTTCTTCACTATCTCTGAATAGAGTCAGTGCCTCGGGTATTCCCTGGACATGCTGGATAATATACCATCTACTTAAGGAGGTGATGTAGGTAAGGTAGATTGATATTTTAACATTAATTTACTCAGTTTTTTCTTAGTATCGGATTTTTTTTTTTTAGTTTTTTATCCTGACAATTTATAATGCAAGCAGCGTTCACATGTTGTCAACCGCCCCCAAGTGTACAAGAAGTTTGGACTGTAACTGTACCGTCAATAAGTGGCTGTAACTGCACCGTCAATAAGTGGCTGTAACTGTACCGTCAATAAATGGCTGTAACTGTACCGTCAATAAGTGGCTCTGTATTCTGAACACGGGGATCTCTACAGTATAACCTACGAGTATAACTGTGGTGAAAGAACTGCTTCCCCGCATTATGTTGAGGAAGATTCGTATACAAACTTTTTGCCCTGACTTCGTAGTAAAAAAATCTTAGGCAAAATATATTGAATTTATTTTTAATGTTTATTTATTTATTGTTGTCGTTGGTGTTTTTTTTTTTTTTACCGGGATGTGTGTTATATTCACGAAAATGGAGTCAAGACAAATGTTGGACACGTTGATGTGAAGTAATACAGTAAATGATGTTGTTTGTGTTGCTGTGTTATTTATTTATTGTGTTTCTTATTCTTTTCTGTTTATTTTGTTTTAGTTAGTTTTATTGTAGAAATTGTTATTCTTTTTTGTTATTCTTACTAATGTTCATTTTACTGTTTATTCGTTTTCTTATTTTCATTTTATTGTTCAATAATTTTCCATTCATTCTTATTTATTTATCGCGTTGGTGTATTTCATTTATTTGCTATTCTCTTAGGTATTTCACATTTGCATTAATTAATCTTCAAATCATTGGTTGCTATTTTTATCATACTAGTTTAATGTTCACCTCAGCAGTCAACTGGCTTATGTCTAAACAATGTCTACCACTGTTTTAGCCAGACTTAGTTATGAGACTTGTAATTCAGTATCCATTACGTACCGTTTATCAGTGTAATTTGAGGTAATGGACTGCCCAATGTAATTATATATATTGTCTTACTGAAAAAAATGCGGTGTAACCAAGATTAAGTTTTATAGAGATTGTATTTAAGGATTATTCTCCTATACTTCTCTTAGATTCTGAATATATTTTTGTTTTATTATTTCAGTGTATTGTAATGTGTAGTTAGTTACACTATAGATATATAATAATTGCTTTAAGTTTGGTTGGGAGTGTGGAAGGTATTGTGGTGTGTGATGTACAGGTGTGTACAGGTGGTGGTTACACCTGACTTCGAGGCAGGTGTGTATAGGTGCCAGATACACCTATGGTTACAACACAGGTGTATCCGGCAGCAGTAGTAACAAAGGGGCTATATGGGCTCCGGCGGCCATGTCGTGACACCGGCCGGCAGAATCCCCTGGTGAAAAAGGGAAACAAGATGGCCGTCCCCCATTCAATATGTAAACAACTCGACCTGAAATGTTGTTTATTGGACATTTTTCTCATTAGGGATTAGGGAGTCGAACCCTTGTTTTGAGTTGGTGTTCAACTACAGTGGCTGACGGCCATCACCTGTGATTCAACTGGTAGAATTAAGTGTAATAATAATAATAATAATAATAATAATAATAATAATAATAATAATAATTAACGGTTTATTGAAAGAGCTTGGCAGCCAGAAGGCTGAAAATATACAGTTACATATTTGGGGAATGGGTTTCGAATTACAAATAATATACAAGTAACATAAGTGATACAAATAAGATATATAATAACTAGATGGGAAAAGCTCAAACTACAGTGCATTTCAACATAGTGACAGTGCAAGAAGTAGTATTTACTGGGAGTGAATACACTGGTTTATTACAAGTTATTGATAATTTTTACAATGGTTGGGACTGGGCTGTTCTTATAGGGATCAGTTCGTGCACTTATGGGCTGGATGCGGTTGTGGTGTCAAACAGCAATTCTCGGGCTAGGGATCTCAGGTGGTAGTAGGAGCCGGTGTCGAGGATGGTGCAGAAGCTTCTTAGCAAATTTGCAGATGTGGTCGTGGTGATGGTCAGTGAGAGTCGAAAGGGTCATTGTGTTGAGCGCTTCTTGATATGTGGAGTAGGAAGGGGAGAGAATAATCTTGCATGCCCTCTTTTGCACTTTTACTAGGTGGGCATCTTATCAAATGAACCCCTGTCCTAATGGGCCCTAGTCCTAATGGGCCCCATGTCTATTGGGTCCCAGTTTTAATGGGCCCCAATTCTAATTGGTCACATTTCCAATGGTTCTCAGTCCTAATGAGCCTCAGTCCAAAGATACCACAGGCCTAATGGTTCCAGTCTTAATAGCCCTCAGTCTTAATGAGTCCCAATCCTGACGGCTCTCAATACTAATGGGCCTCAGTCCTAATAGTTTAAGGTTGGGACCCATTAAAGCTGGCTTCTATTTACCTTACAAGCACTGTGTTCTACCGTGTCATCCCGTGTGTGTGTGATTTCCCGTGTCAGGTGGTATAATACGCAGGTGAGTGGCTGCCAGGTAGGGTGGGTGAGGGTGGGCACCTTGATGCAGGGGAAGGTGAGTTCCTGATGCTGATTCACACCAGTGTCATGATGAGGTAATCTTATCACCTTATTAGTGTACGATGAGTGGGTGGGCGTGGTGTGGAGGGGTGGGGGCGCGTAAGGGGTAGGCAGCAAGGGGCGTGGTGTATGGTGGGGGAGGGTAAGGGGCGTGTAGGGGTAGCTAAGTGGGCGTGTTGAGTTGGGCAAGAGGGAGGCGTGGTGGGTGTAGGGGCGTGTATAGGAGGCGGGAAGTGGTGATGGCGCGCGCCACTAATCACTCTGACCTTACTGAACACAACCCATTATACAGCATAATTAGTGTTGCTTCCATCAGCCTCACACAGTCAAACACACTATTTACATTTTCTCTTCACATATATTTCATTTTATTCGTTTCAAGTGGGACTCGAATTTCAGCCTTGGAGTCGAAGAGGAATTTTTTTAGGAGAATTTGAAAAGAAATCGTGTTTAGTTGAAGACGAATGTGTTCTTATATAAAAGTGAAGGAATTAACCAGACGTGTTTGATTGTTTGGGAGTCTCTATCTCTCACACTCGAGTCCAAGATGTCCCCCTTGAGGACGGTGTTCGTGTAGCGTCGTCAAACTCGCTCTTGGTTTTTATTCAGCAGGAAGAGCTACACCCGCCACCTGGTGTTGGCCGTGTCTGGTGACCATCATATTAACAAGGCCGCTCTCTCGTGCCTTGTCCACATGCCACCCCCCACCTCCATATTGTACCGTTTTGTCCTTTATTAACGGTGGTGTTACTACAGGCAGCGTGGTGTGGGGGGAGGGCCGCTGCTTCACATTATTCAGTCTTTGACGTGTAACACAAAACGTGAGATGTTGTGGTCCTTCACTACCTCACAACACACACACATCTCCTAGTTACCACATGCTGTTGTTATTAAAGCTCCACCAATGAGTACGCGTCGCTGTCTCGTCCTTTGCTCCGCCGACCATTACAGTGTGTAGCTGTAGGACTCGCCGCCGTGTTTGTTTCATGTAGCGACACTAAACTCCTGGAAATTTGTAGGTGTTAAGCTGGAGCGTTTGAGCTGTTGTTGTCGTCACCTTGTTGATGTTTTGTAGGTCCGTGTTGGCTGAGGATTGTTGTTAGTGTTTCTTAAGGCATTAATAAACTAGTCATGAGGTTCTATAGGAATTATATCCTGCTGTTCTTTTTGTTCTTGTTCTTTTTATTGTTGTTGTTGTTCTTCAGTTGCATAATTCGAGTTGTGATTATCAGTAGAAGTTTGACGGGCTGGATTCTCTTATCGTTTCTTTAATTCATAAACAAGAACCGTAAACACAAGAGCAAAACAAAGACATAACCAATGAACTAAAAACAAATATATTGAAGGTTTAAATTTCTGGGATAGATTTAAATAGATCTTGGGTATATTTTCTCGTTCTTGGAAGTCAGGCCAGGCCAGGTCAGGTCATGTCATGTTAGGTGTACCGAATACGCTAGCAGAGGTGGTTTTTTTATTTTTTTTTTTTAGGTTAAGGTGGGGAAAGGATGGAAGGCATGCTGGGGCTCAAGGCACAGCCAGACATGAGGGATGGAGAAGTCACAACATATAGTCGTGGGGGGAAAGGTTGGAAAAGAAGTTTAATGAGTTAAACAGAGGGGGACGACACACCTTGTTTTACATATTACAGAGTTTGTTGGCTAACTAAGCTAACCTAGGATTTAGAATGAGGTTGCACAATGGTTATTTTAGTAGACAATGACTAGATTGATTTTACAATTACAAGTTTATTAACATCTTATACTGTATTACGTTATGGACTCACTCGATTTTGACTTGTTAAATGTGAATTTATATCATCTAAGTTTTAATCTAAGGTGGATCACTGTGGCGGACATAGATGGATCGCGGGTTGGGTTGTTGTAGTGTGGGCAGACTCCGGGGCCACCAGGCGTGGGGTCTCCCTCCGTTGATGTCTTCCCCGCGTAGGTGGTCTGGGCTGTGAGGGTCGTCCAGGAGCTTGTCCCAAACCTTCTTCCCTAGGCGGTGGAACCTGAAGTTGAGGGCCTCTGTTTTATTTCTTAGGTGGATGGTTTCCACTGTCTCCTGGTAGGGTGGCGCTTGGCCACTGGCTGACCTCAAACATTTGTTTTGGAAGCTCTGTAGTTGTTGTAGTCTAGTCTTCCCGAGTGTGACGAGTGGTATAGATGGGTACTCCAACACAGGCCTCACCAGCGCCTTGTACAGGTGAACTTGTATCTTCTCAGGCATCAATTTAAAACGTTTTAATTTGGCTGCGGCGACTTTGGCTTTCTTTAGTCTGTCCTTCACGTGGGGAATGATGCCCGTCCGAGAAATGATGAGGCCGAGCAACCTGCCTTGTTTAGAGTACTCAATCTCTTCGTCGTCGATCATCAATGGGGCCGGCTTGAATTTGGCTATGGGTATGACCTCAATTTCGTTTTGTTTGTTTTTATTTTCCATTTATTTTCATACTCCGAGATCTCCTCTATTGCCCGAGCAGTGAGTCGCGCCATCCTTGCCGTGGACCTTCCTGGGCAGGTGACGATCTGTGTTACATCGTCTGCATACATGACGTACTCGCTGCCGACGATTGGGGGTGGCAGGTCAGCCGTGTAGAGGGTGTAAAGGGTTGGTGAGAGACAAGAGCCCTGAGGCACGCCGCTCGATAGTGAGAATTCTTCTCCAAAATGTTCTTGCATCTTAATTTTGGCTCTGCGGTCCGTAATGAAGTTGCACAGCAGGCGAGTCAGATTTTCGGGTAGCCCCAGTTGTATGATCTTATACTGCAGTCCTGCGTGCTAAACTTTGTCAAACGCCTTGCTGACGTCCCTCAGTACTATATTGCACTGTAGGCGGCCAGTCATGGCATTGGCGATCTGCTCGTAGGCCTGAGCTATGGCGGTGGATGTGCCTCGGTACTGGCGAAAGCCGAACTGGCGGGGATTATGCACGTCTTCGTCCTCCAGATACATCCGCAATCGCTTGTTGACTATTTTTTCGAAGATTTTGGCAGGTACCTCTAGCAGCGATATTGGTCGAAAGTTTTCGACTTTGTTTGGAGGCTTCCCTGCTTTTGGTATGAGGCGAATAACGGCGATTTTGAACATCTTAGGGAAGTATCCAGAGGCGAGGCAGGCGTTGCATATATGAGCAAGCCTCTATCATGTTGTCGGGGAGATGAGCCAGGATCTTCTTGTTAATGTGACTTTGACCAGGTGATTTGTTTTTAAACCCTTTTATGACGGCTGACACATCTGCAGGAACAATGCGTTCCGTCAGGTAGCTTCCGTCCACCAGTCTGGTGAAGTCAGTCCGTGGGAGCGGCTGGAGCAGGTGCTGATGGTCCTGCAACTGACCTAAAATGTCCTCCTCAAAGTCCCTGTCGAAGCCCTCGTTTTCCTGTTCACTAATGATAAAGATCTTTCGTAAATATCGCCGATGTAGTTGTTCTTGGTTTTCTTCCTCGAATATTTTTACGTTGTTTTGGTCGAGCAGGTAAGGGACCGTGCTAGAGGTGGAACCCATCAGTCGCTTGATCCCTTTCCAGAATGCAGCAGAATCGCGGTAATTGTTGGCTGCCTCCCACACCAAGGCGGCCCACTTTTGTTCATGTAGACGTTTGCTCTCGTGCTGGATGTCCGTCTGTAGCTCTCGGTACCGGTCTCTCAGCTCCTGCGTCCACCCGCGGATACTGGCTAGCTGTCTCACGTGAGTGTACTGGACACTGAGCTGCCTCAGCTGGTGACTAGTGTGAGGATGGGGAATGGTCCTGTAACTGGTGGTCGGGATGTTGTTGTCCATCTCCGTCTTCACATCCTTATACCATTGTTCGACCGCGTCGTCGATGAGCAGAGGTGGTCAGATGCCTTGGGAATACTGCAGAGTAATTGAGGTCAGGTCAGGTGGCCTCAATACCTGCTTCAAGGTGTAATAGAGGTGAAAAATAATGGGTTTCTTGATTGGATCTGGTTAAGTCAGGTCAGGTAAAGTCAGATACAGAGGCTGGGTGTATGACTGTGGGTTGGTGGGTGTATGACTGTGGGTTGGTGGGTGTATGACTGTGGGTTGATGGGTGTATGACTGTGGGTTGGTGGGTGTATGATCGTGGGTTGATGGGTGTATGACTGTGGGTTGGTGGGAGTATGACTGTGGGTTGATGGGTGTTTGACTGCGGGTTGGTGGGTGTATGACTGTGGGTTGGTGGGTGTATGACTGTGGGTTGGTGGGTGTATGACTGTGGGTTGTTGGGTGTATGACTGCGGGTTGGTGGGTGTATGACTGCGGGTTGGTGGGTGTATGACTGTGGGTTGGTGGGTGTATGACTGTGGGTTGGTGGGTGTATGACTGTGGGTTGGTGGGTGTATGACTGTGGGTTGGTGGGTGTATGACTGTGGGTTGATGGATGTATGACTGTGGGTTGGTGGGTGTATGACTGTGGGTTGGTGGGTGTATGACTGTGGGTTGGTGGGTGTATGACTGCAGGTTGGTGAGTGTATGACTGTGGGTTGGTGGGTGTATGACTGTGGGTTGATGGGTGTATGACTGTAGGTTGATGGGTGGGTTGATGGGTGTATGACTGTGGGTTGATGGGTGTATATGACTATGGGTTGGTGGGTGTGTATGGCTGCGGGTTGGTGGGTGTATGACTGTGGGTTGGTGGGTGTATGACTGTGGGTTGGTGGCTGTTTGAATGTGGGTTGGTGGGTGTATGACTGTGGGTTGATGGGTGTATGACTGTGGGTTGATGGGTGTATGACTGTGGGTTGGTGGCTGTATGACTGTGGGTTGGTGGGTGTATGACTGTGGGTTGGTGGGTGTATGACTGTAGGTTGATGGGTGTATGACTGGGTTGGTGGGTGTATGACTGTGGGTTGGTGGGTGTATGACTGTGGGTTGATGGGTGTATGACTGTAGGTTGATGGGTGTATGACTGTGGGTTGGTGGGTGTATGACAGTGGTGACAAGGATTATTTGAGCTTGACAAAATTTAGATAGATAGCAGCATGGTTTAGTCGTGTTCAGTTTAGTTTAAATTGTGTTTAGGTTAGGTTGGGTCATGTCAGGTACAGAGTTTGGCCAGGGTCCTTTATTCAAGCTGTCAGGGTTAAACTTCCTTCCTAGAAAGATGAACACACGAACCTACGGACGACACACGAACACAATAACACATGATCATACACGGAAACGAACACACGAATGGACATACTCAGGATATCGGGGAATAAATATAAAATTATAAAAATGCATAAAAAGTCTTTGACGGATAAACAACTTTGTAATGTTAGAATCGATATTACTGATATTATAGAAAATCAAACTAACTTCCTTTAAACACTCTTGGCTCTTCCTGTGTATAAGAAGAGTTTAATCTGGTATATTTTTTTTTCTAGTAATTGGTGTTATCAGGGGAAGAGATTGTGTCGTTTGTGGTCTGTCATTCAAGGTTGTTTAGTGTTTGAAGCTCGTTAATTCATTATGCTTGTAGCCCCCATCTCTGCATACAACCCTGGTGCTTCTTGCTGTTGATACTCCCACGAAAATAAATTGTCAGATTAACGAAACGAAGATTAAAAAAATTTTGTTTTAATTCACGGATTAACCATACTTCACCCAATCTAACTTAACCTATCCTAACCTAACCTAACCTAATCTAATCATAATTGTGTTTTAAAAAAAGGTTTACAGGCATAGGTAACAAGCTGGTCCTTTAACGGGAGAACACAAGGCTTCCCAACCCTCACCTGATGAAATAGAATCACTATACCCAACCTGATCTAATTAAGGACACGTTAGGCTTTGTAAGATAGTTTAGTTTGAAGTGTTGTGAATCTCCGTGGGTGTTATAGATTCACTTGGTATACTACATGTGTAAAGTCAGGATATATACAATGTGTGTTGATTTTTCTACCCGTGTGTTAAATATTTTTGTGGGGAGGGGGAGGTATTTTCCTGTCGGTTTCCACTCTAGCTTTCCACCAATGTTATTTCACCCTTCTAGATTTCTATACCCTTTGATCCACCTTACCTAAAAGTGGAATGAGATAAATAGAATTGGTGGAGTGGAATGTCTGTATAATTGATGTCAGGATCCAACTCTGCCCTGGACGACACAGGATTGATCGTCACTGGTGTTGTAAGACTGTACAGAAAACCGCCTCTTGTGTTGTTCCCACGTATTAAAGAGCGATGAAGGTAAACTGAACAAGCACGCTGGGCAATGCTCGTTGTTGTAGTGGAATACACACGAAACCCAGTCAGTTGAGGGTGTAAATCTTCGCCTGCCTCTGGAATGCACTACACACGCTATGCCAAAACTGAGATATACTCGGCATGTCAACACTGAGACACACATGCTATGCTAACAAACATATACTCACATAAACTATGCCAATATTAAGACACATACACTATGCGAAACACCGGCTGTGCCTAAACTAATGATTCCCCGCTCTACATGAACGCTGAGATAACAAGTTGACTTTTTTATCGAGGAGGAGCCAAAGTCTTTCACGATAGTCACAGTCTTAGCTAAACTTGTTAACATGGTTAGCAACTTCTGGAAACATCGCGCTTAACCGAGTTATCAAGTTGTGAATAAGCTGACTCACAAAGGAGATGTATTCCTCGACGAATTAATCTTACCAGCTTACAAGCTCTTTATTAATTAATGACAAGCGTTACACCTGTCCGCCATTCTAGGCCACGCCTCTCACCCCCCCTCCCCTTAAGTCAATAGCCTTCAAAAGCAGTGAAAGACGAAATTGGTTCTTATAATCATGACTGCTTTCTCGGGACATTGTGTATACAACACACTCTAAACTAAGCCTAGGTACCTTCTTAACCCCTCATAATCCGCCGATGGAAAGTCTGGGACTCTGACCATATTTTCATTATTTTTCCTTTCCAAATTTAGGGTAAACCTGATTTCTCTGTGATCACTGTTCCCAAGTTCTTCCCCTATTGTGATATCTCTGATAATATTTTCTTTATTTGTTCATACTAGGTCTAATATATTGTCACCTCTAGTAGGTTCTGTAATTAGTTGATTCAAAAAATTGTCCTGCACTGCGTCTAGGAAGTCTTCAGATTCATAGTCACCTACAATGTTGTCCCAGTCAATATTTCTGAAGTTGAAATCCCCCATAATGCATAGGTTGTATATTGCTGCCCTACTCATTTCCTGCCATATGGGCTGAGTTGCTTCTTTCCCAAGACTTGGGGGCCGGTAAATCTCTCCCATAATTAGTTTTCGCTTCTTTCTGCCATTTCTACCCATACAGACTCAGTTCCTATTCCACCCTTTATTGTATTATTAATGCACCATTTTAATGTATCTCTGACGAAGAGTGCAACTCCTCCCCCCTTCCTACCTTCCCTGTCCTTGTGAAAAAGGTTGTACCCTTCTTTGTGTTACTCAGATAAAAAGTTCTTGCTCGCCAGATTCATCCAGGTTTAGGTGGCTACTATGACGTCTACATTCTCAGTACATACAACCGCTCTCAGCAAGTCTATTTTATTTCTAATGTTCCTACTGTTTGTATAGTACACATTTAAACCTACCCTTCCCTGGTCCTGTTTTACCCCTTGTTCTGAGTAGCCAATTATACTCCCCTCTATCTACTGGCGAAACTTCCCCTTCGGAGTGACAATTTCACGCTCCAGACAAGTGTACCCCGTCACGACTGTACAGGTAGTCGTTGCCGTAGAATCGTCGCCAGTTATCAATGAACGCCCAACCATTGCTTACACAATGTTTTTTTATTCCAGTCCGCAATTTATAGCAATTGCCTTGGACAGCCTTTCACCGCCAACTCCTCTTCTAGACGAGACACCACATACTATTGGGTTCCCTACCCTATCACTAATCTTCCCTAATGCCTCCCTATACCTGCTGAAAAGTTCCTCACTCCTAACCTTTCCTATGTCGTTGCCTCCTACTCTAAGACACACTACCGGATTGGTACTTCCCCTGACAAGACTCTATCTATCCTCTCAGCTACATGCCCTATCCCAGCCACAGGAGAACACACCTAAGTCCTACGTTTCCTATCTCTTGCACAAAAAGTCTAATCTAAGAACCTCACCTAATGTCTACATTATTTATATAATGAGCACAACAGGGAGGAAAGGTTATCCTGTAGGCAATTGTACATAGTTACAATTCTCTCTCTCTCTCTCTCTCTCTCTCTCTCTCTGTGCCCTATTGGACATAGGAACATTAATAGTAGCAGACAAGTCAGAGGAAGAGAGACCAGTTCTGATCACTGTGGATTTACAACGTGAACTGGAAGATGTAAGGAGGGAGAGAGATGTTCCTCTCACTGAGAAAAAAAAAAGGATGGGAGAAGGAGAGGATTTATTTGCAAGACCAAAGAGAAAATACTTTTATCAAGGCTACTGCTGCGACTAATGATGTTTTTAATAGTTTTTTTTTCTCTTCCCAAGTGATTTTGTTCTCAACTGGTGTCCCTGTAATATACTGGTCTGAGGAGGATATCAGTCGAGTACTGACCTTTCGCAGCTTAAGCCCGAAAGCTTATCACTACTTGCCTGATAGAAGTCAATTTCGTTTCCCATCTATCAGTACACTGCATCGTTGGATTCTCAGCTCAATGTGGAACCAGGTGTGTTGCATGCACTTCTGCAACTGTTGTACCATAAATGTGAGTCTATGGATGACTGTAAACGTCTACGTGTTTATTCTTTTGATGAAACAAGTGTCAGTGAAGGTAACACTTGTCTTGTGAGGTCATAATTCCTGTCACATCACTCACACCTGGAGGCAAAGGCAGCACCTGTGATCACCTGCTCTAACTGCCCCCCCCCCACCACCCATAATCTGATAATCTGTTGTCAGTGGCTGTAACACTTATCATATGAAGTCATAACTCCTGTCACCTCATGTCTACATTATTAGTATAATGGACAAACAGGGAGGAAAAGAACTCCTGTAGGCAACTGTATATATATATATATAGTCATCATTACCCTATCTTAAGCTGCAGTTATTTAAATACAAGACTATAACTGAAATACATTGTTTTTCTTTTAACCTTTCCTTCTGTGTATCACCCACCACACTGACTGGTGTCCTTAGCTAAAGTTATATGCAAGATTAAACTCTCTATTAGTATTATTTTCTATGTGAGATACTGAGATAACAAAGTACAGTATATAGAACCATAAAATGTTCTGTTTATAAGAGGTGAGAGGTAGGCGAGGAAGTCTGCCTGCTGACGTCAGCAAAGCTCCACCCACCTTGGCCAAGGCTAGCCTAGTCTAATCTGACCTAACCTAACCTAACCTAACCTTGTGTAAAACAAGTCTAGCCTAGCATAGCCTAGCCTAGCCTAGCCTAACCTGACCTTATCTAACCAAAACTAACCTAACCTTGATCTGATCTGATCTGATCTAATATAGTGATTAGTTTTAATCAGATTGTTATACGTCTTTTTGATCAGTCTAAGTTTCTTTCATCTTACTCTTCATTTTTTCTCTGTTGTTCATCTTTGTTATATTGTTTTCTTTATGCTTTCTTTTCTTTCCCTCCTCCTCCTCTTCTTATTCCTCTATTGTTCTTTAAGAAATCAGGATAACTGTTAAGATTTGTTGACCAATTTTCTCTACATTTTCATTAAGAGATTACTTATTAAAACAACATTATCTGTATTTATATTATCTGAAGAGGAGTCCCGGCCACAACAAACGCCCCCCACACTAACATAATGAAACACTCCAGTAAATTATGTAAATATTCAAAAGGATTTGGATTTAATTGTAGTTTGTTTAATTTTAGGAACATTTCATTAGTGTTAACGGGAGGCAGGTAATGGCTATTATTAAAAAGCTTCCCTTATAATGACTACGGTCCCTCCAGCCAGACTTATACTAGCGTCTAAAGCCAAGGTGTGGTAGAGTCAAGGTTACCCACTGAAAAGTTTATTTGGATAAGTTCGGTGTGATTCTATTAGGTTTGGCTCCATTAGGCGGTGTAAGGTTACCTGGAGTGGATGATTATGTGTTGGGTGGGGCGGAGAGGAGTCACACCAGGTTAGTTAGACTCCAGTTAGTGTGTATTTTATCCCTTTAACTCTCAAAGGAAAATTAAATAGATTAGTTGTTTTATAAGATAATTATTTAATTTTAATTCATCGGTTTATACTTTCATGATGTTACGTAAGTCTATAAATTCACTTAATTATTTTAATGGCAGGATAATAAAAAGATACCTGCTGTAATTACCGTGTTGGAAACTACAATTAGACAACCAAAACAGCATCATCGGCCATTACAGAGCGTTATTTTGTATAATGTAAGCACTTAAGTCAGTGGCCTAAAGCCTCAGGGCTGCTGTGTGAGGTGGTTCAGTCACGATACAAACATTACCAACATGTTTATCTTCACCAGGTGGGCTTAACATGACCAGGTGATGCCTTACTAACTCTTGGATTATTATTGTTGTTTAGTGAATTTGTATGAAGCTGCAAGATCATCTTACACCTCTTGGAGAAAATTGGGTAAAAAAAATTTTTCATCCCAATTTCCCCAATTGGTAGATATTTTTTTTTTTTTGTATTTTGGTATTCTTTAACCTACCTTACCTGACCTCACCTGACCTAACCTGAAAATAATCCTAGTGATAATGGTAAAAAAATGCCAAATACCTATTGGAATAAAAACGAATATTAACCGATATTTTTGTATTATGGAGAAAACAAAATCTTCAAAAAAGTACAAAAAGTTAAAAACATAAATCAATATTTATAACAACTCCTCCAGGTATCTTTTGTTAGTTTCACCTTCAGTATCCTCATGACTGTCCTTGTCATTTTACTATTGTTTGTCTTCCTGTATCTTGGATGTTCTCTATGTCACAGTTTGTGTTTGTTCTTTATTGTACTTCGTCACTGTCCATGTTTTACTGCATTATATTTCTTTGTTGTGATAAAATAGTTCCAAGACCTTCAGTTATAAACAATAATCATATGAAAGTCTTTGACAACAACTTAAATTATTCCGTATTTTCGTTACTTAGATCCATTGAATTCTTGTGTCCGTGTCCGTGACAATGATAATGAAAGGACTTATATTGAGTAGTCTCTCAGGTTTTCATTCGACTGTAAACATACAGTAAACATACAAAGCTGTAGTGAGACTGCTGGAGTTATGCTGCATCATATTAATGCAGCATGCAGCATAATGCGACCTCCTCTCCCTCCCTCCCCGACATGACAGCATAATGCAGCTCCCTCTACCTCCCTCCCCAGCATGACAACATAATGCAACTCCCTCTCCCTCTCTCCCCAGCATGACAGGATAATGCAGCTCCCTCTCACTCCCTACCCAGCATGACAACATTATGCAGCTCCCTCTCCCTCCCTCCCCAGCATGTCAACATAATGCAGCTCCCTCTCCCTCCCTCCCCAGCATGACAGCATAATGCAGCTCCCTCTCCCTACCTTCCCAGCATGACAGCATAATGCAGCTCCCTCTCCCTCCCTCCCTCCCCCAGCATGACAGCATAATGCAGCTCCCTCTCCCCTCCCTCCCAGCATGACAGCATAAGCGCTCCTCTCCATCCCCTCCCCAGCATGACAGCGCCAATGCAGCTCCCTCTCCCTCTCTCCCCCCAGCACTGACTGGCGCTATAATGCAGCTCCTCTCCCTCTCTCCCCAGCATGACAGCATAATGCAGCTCCCTCTCCCTCCCTCCCCAGCATGACAGCATAATGCAGCTCCCTCTCCATCCCTCCTCAGCATGACAGCATAATGCAGCTCCCTCTCCCTCTCTCCCCAGCATGAGAGCATAATGCAGCTCCCTCTCCCTCCATCCCCAGCTTGACAGCATAATGCAGTTCCCTCTCCCTCCTTCCCGAGTATGACAGCATAATGCAGCTTCCTCTCCCTCCCTTCCCAGCATGACATCATAATGCAGCTCCCTCTCCCTCCCTCCCCAGCATGACAGCATAATGCAGCTCCCTCTCCCTCCCTCCCCAGCATGACACCATAATGCAGCTCCCTCTCCATCCCTCCCCAGCATGACAGCATAATGCAGCTCCCACTCCCTCTCTCCCCAGCATGACAGAATAATGCAGCTCCTCCCTCTCTCCCCCAGCAGCATGCAGCATAATGCGACCTCCTCTCCCTCCCTCCCGAGCATGACAACATGATGCAACTCCCTCTCCCTCTCTACCCAGCATGACAGGATAATGCAGCTCCCTCTCACTCCCTACCCAGCATGACAACATTATGCAGCTCCCTCTCCCTCCCTCCCCAGCATGTCAACATAATGCAGCTCCTCTCCATCCCTCCCCAGCATGACAGCATAATGCAGCTCCCTCTCCCTCTCTCCCCAGCATGACAGCATAATGCAGCTCCCTCTCCCTCCATCCCCAGCTTGACAGCATAATGCAGTTCCCTCTCCCTCCTTCCCGAGCATGACAGCATAATGCAGCTTCTCTCCCTCCCTCCCAGCATGGCAGCATGCAGCTCCTCTCCCCTCCATCCCAGCTTGATAGCATAATGCGACCTCCTCTCCCTCCCTCCCCGACATGACAGCATAATGCAGCTCGCTCTACCTCCCTCCCCAGCATGACAACATAATGCAACTCCCTCTCCCTCTCTCCCCAGCATGACAGGATAATGCAGCTCCCTCTCCCTCCCTCCCTCCCCAGCAGCATGTTGGCATAATGCAGCTCCCCTCCTCCCCTCCCCGGCAACAACTGACAGTATGCAACTCGCTCTCCCTCCTCCCAACGCAACCGCTGTTACAGTTCCTCTCCCTCCCTCCCCCAGCATGACAACATAATGCAGCTCCTCCTCTCTCCCCAGCATGACCGCTCATGCAGCTCCCTCCCTCCCCTCCCTCCCCAGCATGACAGCATAATGCAGCTCCCTCTCCCTGCCTCCCTCCTCAGCATGACAGTATAATGCAGCTCCCTCTCCCTCCCTCCCCAGCATGACAACATTATGCAGCTCCCTCTCCCTCCCTCCCCAGCATGACAGCATAATGCAGCTCACTCTCCCTCCCTTCCCTGCATGACAGCATAATGCAGCTCCCTCTCCCTCCCTCCCCAGCATGACAGCATAATGCGGCTCCCTCTCCCCTCACTCCCCCAGCATGACAGCATAATACATCCCTCTCCCCTCCCTCTAACATGACAGCATAATACGCTCCCTCTCACTCCCTACCCAGCATGACAACATTATGCAGTTCCCTCTCCATCCCTCCCCAGCATGACAGCATAATGCAGCGCCCTCTCCCTCCCTCCCCAGCATGACAGCATAATGCAGCTCCCTCTCCCTCCCTCCCCAGCATGACAGCATAATGCAGCTCCCTCTCCCTCCCTCCCCAGCATAACAGAATAATGCAGCTCCCTCTCACTCCCTCCCCAGCATGACAGCACCCTGAAGTTCCTTAATGAGTTGGGCTCCAGACTTATTGAAACTACAAGAGACTCCAGGGCATCGAGCTACTATTTACAAGACAACCAATTGGGAGATGATGGTAAGGGAAGGCGAAAGACATCAGGTAGATTTTAGATTTTTACAGAACTTAATTTGGTTGGGACACAAAGACAGGCTGGAAGGGTGAGGTATGAGGATCTGGTAGGGTGGAATATGAGGGACTGGAATGGTAGGGTATGAGGGATTAACAGGGTAGGGTATGAGGGACTAACAGGGTAGGGTATGAGGAACTAGAAGGGTAGGGTATGAGGACTGGCAGGGTGGGGCATAAGAGACTAACAAAACTGGGTAGAAGGGTGTGACAATCTCCTCTTCTACACTAATCACGCCACACGTTCTCCCTAAGTCATCAAAAAATATACATTTGTCATGGTGTTCAAAAATTCCTCTTTTACCAACACAAGCTCTCGTTCTTGTAGCCATTATGATTTAGGCTGAGGGGATAGAGAGATATAGTGAAAGAAGTAGGAACAGATAAAGAGAATGACAGACATAGATATGAGGATATAATAATTGTGGAAGGGGAAGGAAAGAGGAGGTGGAGATAGTGGTAGAGGAAGCAGGGAAGGAGAGTAGGGGAGAGAGAGTGATGATATATTAAGGTTAATAGAGACAGGGGGGGATAGGATAGGTAAAGAGGATACGACAGGGCAGATTTAATCTAATTTCATGGGTAAGAGATGGCAGGAAACCTAGTGAGTGAGTGAGTGGGACAACCATTGATCGTGATCACGCCCCAGTCCACAAGATCGTACACACAAGATAGTCAAAGGAACAGAGGGAACATATTCGGCTTGTTGTCGAACACTTGAATCAAAGGAGCAATAAGTTATTACTGAGTTACTGCACGTTGACTACATATTATAGTGTTTGTAAAGATCTTTCTTGTTACACTGGTCGAGAAGATCAGATAGCGACCGTACGTGAGCTGTGGCCCATATCTACAGAACCTCGACCATATTAGTTGGTAAAATTGTCTTCGTTTTCTTTGGTGATCGTGTATTTTCAGATGTAATAACTGAAATGTGTTCAGTGTCTCCAGCAGGACCCGGCTGTACTCTCTTATTGCTGGGACCTCTATCAATCTGCCTACACGAATATCAATAAGACCCGTTTCAACTTCTCTACAAACTTTAAGAGCGTTCGGTCGAGGAGTTCAGGTACGAAAAAAGTATGTTAAGTGAGAATAAATAAAACGAGGCCAGTCAGTGTGTCAAAACAAGGTCGGGCCCACATCAACTGGCAATATAATCACATAAGGCGGATCATGACGATAACACATTTGTGCTTATTGTTTCATCAAAATACTTAGGCAACATGTTAAATCTATTGTTTGTGTGAAAGAAAAAGGAGAAGCTGTACAGGTTGATCCACAGTTCCTGTTTCAACATCTAACAAAAGCATCAGGGAGAGTGTAAGGCAGGTGAGTAGTGTAACCACCCACTGTACTCTCAAGGGTCTGGCCTAGAAACACCTTATGGACTATGAGCTGTACACTGCTGCATCACATTAACCACTAGGAGTTGTAAACAAACACTCCAAAAGTGCCTTTATGGAGGAGACCGATGAATTTCAAAATGAACACTGTGACTCCTGTTGTCTCGGTAGGGTCGTCAAAATCCTTTGTCTGTTGTGTCATATCGTCTAACACAAAATCGTAAACATACTTTTTGGAGCGTATCTACATCTTACTGCATGATGACACTAAATGGCCGCCTTAAAATGTTATTCTCAAAGACTTAATTATCCAATGAAAAAATTCACCCACTAAAATTTAAGATCACGTTGAAGATAAACTCATTAAAGTTTTATACTGTACTATAATGGAAATTAAAGTTCACTCACTCGCACTCTTGAGCAGAAATTATAATTTAAGTTCTCATTTTAGAACAGTCTTGGCTGTTTTTAGGTCCTGCTATGGTTACTGTCTGAGTCATAATCAACCTCACTTGGCATCTTCTATTTCATTTTGGCGCATTTCATGTTGGTGTATTTCATGTTGGTGTATTTCATGTTGGTGTATTTCATGTTGGTGATCACCTGCCACCCACCAGAGACTTGGGAAGGTTAGAAATAATGTCATCTCTGTGTTTTATGACGTCTTCGAGGTTTATATCTTCACCTCACCTCTTGAACCACATCCTCAAGACGGACCATTTCTTACCCCTGGTCGTCTTCTTAGCTAATCAGGCTTATTTAATTCTTCTCTCACAGCGCTGCGCCCCCTGGCGAGAAACTCTCCCTCATTTCTTGTAACTTTTAGAGAAGGAAAGTTTATTCTCAACTGGTTGTACAGATGAAGCGTCACAACTTCTCGATATCTTTTCTTTGTGATTATAATACCAACGTGTCTGAGTCGTGTATTTGTTTATAAACTTAATGGAATAATATTTACCCAAGTTTAAGAGGCACTAAAGACATTATAAGGGCTGGATATTTCAAATTATCTGCATCTCTTGAATCACTTGAATCAGGAGTGAGAAAATGAAATTAAAACAAAAAAGAATTGTAAGTGAATGAAATATCGAAATCCTTGAAAAAACTAAATTTCTTAAAACAGTAATGGCCTAAGACAGCAGTGGAAGGTAAGGAGATTGGTGGAAAAGAAAGGAGAAGACCGAAGGAGGAAGGTAAAAGGAGGGAAGATGGAGGGGTAAAATATAGGGGAAAGGAAGATGAAGGGGGAAGAAATGAATGGGGGAGATGGAAGGGAGGAAGAAGGGAGGGAAGATGAAGGGGTAAGATGGAGGAGAAAGACGATGGGGAGAAGAAGATGAAGGAGAAGATGAAAGGTGGAAGATGAAAGGCAGGAAGCGAAAGTGCAAAATAGATCGGCAAGAGACACAGTTGTACCAGAGGTGGTAAAAATATACACCAGGAAGGAATCGGGTGTGGCAATGTAATACACTCTCTCTCTCTCTCTCTCTCTCTCTCTCTCTCTCTCTCTCTCTCTCTCTATTATGTTGCTCAAATTTCTCTCTCTTTTTCCAAAAATACAAAACTCAACTTAATAAAGGCAACAAATGTACTGTACTATGACTGCCAGTGTATTACAGCATCAACATTATTATATAAGAGTATATATTATACTTAAGCCCCCCCCCAAGGTATCGCCGGGATGGTTAATCTTCAGGTGGGATACGCTGGGCGGCGAGGGGAGTGACAATCTACCTGTGTCATTAAGGTCTCTGTTACCTTTTCCTGGGGCGACACTTCAGGTGAGTTATTATATAAAAAAGAGACGCACTTTATACAATACATGAAAAAATAACACCACCATTTAACTTACATAAATTAACACAATGCAGTATTGGATACCTTCTTCTCCCACCCAGCCTCCATGTGCTGTGCTCTTCCCCCAACCAATCATGTCCTCCCTACTGTACCTTTTCTATTCTTTCCTTCTCTCTTTCCTCTCCTCTCTCATGGCAAAGTCATTTTCCACTTTACTTCATCATCGTTACTCAGTAAGACAGCAGTAGACCACGACGCTTAACACTGTACCTGCCTGACTCTGGTGTTACCTGTACTGTGTTAATTGGCTTGAAGAACATACAACTCTAAAACGTGATATGAATTGTTAATTTTCGTAGGAAGATGAACTAGACAAAAAACGACCTTTATAACTAAATGTCAGACCAAATACTGTCAAGAGGTGTGAACAGCTTCCATATGGAGAGGAGAGGATCTTTAATTGAAGTCTAATGTGTCACTTCACGCAATAACTCTGTGGGGTGGACACATCGACAACACAAGAGTGACCGACATATAAACACTTCCGAAACAACGATAACTATTGACTTTTTTTGTTTGTCCTTTCAGAACCAAGTTCACTCCTGGGATTATCTCTCATAAACGAAGCATCACCAAGCACAAGCACCACACACCTGTATAGGCCTTCAGTATCGTCAACCAGCAACTGTCTATATGATAATAGTCCAGACAAAACCTTGCTTTTACTTTAACCCGGAAATAAACATCGACAGGTTTATTATAAATAATTATGACGACAGTAAGTTTTCAAGGTTCAAGTGTCCTTATTTCCTGCCAATGGTTCCAGGAAAACCTTAAAACTTACAATTAATAAATAATTAAAGATTTTTGTTTCTTGTATCTATATATATAAAACAAAGAAGTATGTATTTTTGTTTGTGTGAGTGTTTGTGTGTCCGCACGAGAATCTCGGAAACTACTATACCGATCTGTAGTGATGATGGATGGTGTTATATGTAGTGATGATGAATGGTGTTATATGTAGTGATGATGGATGATGTTATATGTAGTGATGATGGATGGTGTTATATGTAGTGATGATGGATGATGTTATATGTAGTGATGATGGATGATGTTATATGTAGTGATGATGGGTGGTGTTATATGTAGTGATGATGGATGATGTTATATGTAGTGATGATGGGTGGTGTTATATGTAGCGATGATCTATCTTCTATCGATATAAAAGAAAGAAGTATGTCTGTTTGTGTGTGTGTGTGTGTGTTTGCTTGTGTGTCCGCACGAGAATCTCGAAAACTACTCTACCGATCTGTAGTGATGATGGATGATGTTATATGTAGTGATGATAGATGGTGTTATATGTAGTGATGATGGATGGTGTTATATGTAGTGATGATGGATGATGTTATATGTGTTATAAGTGTTCAAATAACATGGTAGATATTACTGAGCCTTCATCAGGGTTGGTGCCTCCCTCCAGGTTCCCAGAGGTACAACTATTGGTGACATTTTCTTATTCGATGGCAGCAGTTGAGTTAGATTCATTGGTTGGGAGGTACAGACAGAGTGTAAGTAGCTGTGGAAGTTTCGCGCTCCCTGATGTCGCCCAAATTGTCATAATTGAAGGTAACTGACTTGGCAACGGTAGTGCGTACGTTGGTCTTCTTAAGGATAGAGGCGGGTTGTTGGTCAGCAACATTGGATAGAACAATGAACTCAGCAGCTTGGCGGTCAAGGTTGTTCAAGGTACCATGGGCACTGTAGTAGTTAACTTCCAGCTTGTTAGCTGATTTTCGGCTGCGGCCAATGCTGTCACCATCCAATCGTCCAACAGCCTTATCACAGGAGGCTTCGTCAAAGTATCGGATGTATGCGAAGCCATAGTGTTCATTTTTGTTGTCTTTTGCGGGCATCACAAATAGGTCGATCTGTCCACATTCCTCAAACAATGGTCGAATCTGCTTAGGGGCCACACCAGGGTAGATGTTTGTTGCAACCACCACGAAGCTGGTGTCGAAGTCTACAGCGAAATCCTTGCAAGC
>NW_024748172.1:0-7572 GCF_018991925.1 Homarus americanus
TATCTTGAATAACAAAGTCCCCTGATCGAGTATAACAAAGTCCCCTTGATCGAGTATAACAAAGTTCTGATCGAGAATAACAAAGCCCCTGGTCGAGTATAACAAAGCCCCCTCATCGAGTATAACAAAGTCCCCTGATCGGGTATGACAAAGTCCCTGGTCGACTATAACAAAGTCCCCTGATCAAGTATAACAAAGGCCCTAGATCGAGTATAACAAAGTCCCCTCTTCGAGAATAACAAAGTCCCCTGAACGAGTATAACAAAGGCCCCTGCTCGAGTATAACAAAGGACCCTAAAAGTCTATAACAATGTCCCCTGATCGAGTATAACAAA
The DNA here is from genome assembly GCF_018991925.1 of Homarus americanus. Taxonomy (NCBI): domain Eukaryota; kingdom Metazoa; phylum Arthropoda; class Malacostraca; order Decapoda; family Nephropidae; genus Homarus; species Homarus americanus. The sequence goes on from NW_024748172.1 coordinate 336, forward strand.
GCCCGCTCATCGAGTATAACAAAGTCCCATGAACGAGGATAACAAAGTCCTCTGGTAGAGTATAACAAAGACACCTGAACGAGTATAACAAAGGCCCCTGATCGAGTATAACAACGTCCTTTGATCGAGTATAACAAAGGCCCCTGATCGAGTATAACAAAGTTCCCTGATCGAGTATAACAAAGCCCCCTGATCGAGAATAACATATTCCCCTGATCGAGTATAACAAAGTCCCCTGATCGAGTATAACAAAGTCCCCTGATCGAGTATAACAAAGTTCCATTGATCGAGTATAACAAAGCCCCCTGATCGAGTATAACCAAGTCCCCTGATCGAGTATAACAAAGTCCCCTGATCGAGTATAACAAAGGCCCCTCATCGAGTTTAACAAAGGCCCCTGATCGAGTATAACAAAGTCCCCTGGTCGAGTATAACAAACTCCCCTGGTCGAGTATAACAAAGTTCCCTGATCGAGTATAACAAAGTCCCCTAAACAATTATAACAAAGACCCCTGATCGGGTATAACAAAGTTCCCTGATCGAGTATAACAAAGCCCCCTGATCGAGTATAACAAAGTCGCCTGATCGAGTATAACAAAGTCCCCTGATCGAGTATAACAAAGGGCCCTGAACGAGTTTAACAAAGGCCCCTGATCGAGTATAACAAAGTCCCCTGGTCGAGTATAACAAAGACGCCTGAACGAGTATAACAGAGGCCCCTGATCGATTATAACAAAGTTCCCTGATCGAGTATAACAAAGCCCCCTGATCGAGTATAACAAAGCCCCCCTTATCTTGAATAACAAAGCCCCCAGATCAAGTATAACAAAGGCCCCTGATCGTGTATAACAAAGTCCCCTGATCGAGTATAACAAAGGCCCATGATCGAGTATAACAAAATTTCCCTGATCGAGTATAACAAAGCCCCCTCATCGAGTATAACAAAGTCCCCCTTATCGAGAATAACTAAGTCCCCTGATCGAGTATAACAAAGCCCCCTGATCAAGTATAACAAAGGCTCCAGATCGAGTATAATAAAGTCCCCTGGTCGAGTATAACAAAGTCCCCTGAACGATTATAACAAAGGCCCCTGATCGAGTATAACAAAGTTCCCTGATCGAGTATAACAACCCCCCTGATCGAGAGTAGCATAGTCCCCTGATCGAGTATAACAAAGTCCACTGATCGAGTATAACAAAGGTCCCTGATCGAGTTTAACAAAGTCACCTGATCGAGTATAACAAAGCCCCCTGATCAAGTATAACAAAGCCCCTTGATCGAGTATAACAAAGACCTACCTTATCGAGAATAACAAAGTCCCCTGATCAAGTATAACAAAGCCCCCTGATCAAGTATAACAAAGGCCCCTGATCGAGTATAACAAATTCCCCTTGTCGAGTATAACAAAGTCCCCTGATCGAGTATAACAAAGGCCCCTTATCGAGTATAACAAAGTCCCATGATCGAGTATAAAAAAGTCCCCTCATCGAATATAACAAAGTCCCCTGATCGAGTATAACAAAGCCCCCTGATCGAGTATAACAAAGCCCCCCTTATCTTGAATAACAAAGTCCCCTGATCGAGTATAACAAAGCCCCTGATCAAGTATAACAAAGCCCTGATCGAGTATAACAAAGACCCTTATCGAGAATAACAAAGTCCTGATCGAGTATAACAAAGTCCCCTGATCGAGTATAAGAAAGTCCCCTGATCGAGTATAACAAAGGCCCCTCATCGAGTTTAACAAGGGCCCCTGATCGAGTATAACAAAGTCCCCTGGTTGAGTATAACAAACTCCCTTGGTCGAGTATAACAAAGTCCCCTGATTGAGTTTAACAAAGCCCCCTCATCGAGTATAACAAAGCCCCCCTTATCGATAATAACTAAGTCCCCTGATCGAGTATAACAAAGCCCCCTGATCAAGTATAACAAAGGCTCCAGATCGAGTATAACAAAGTCCCCTGGTCGAGTATAACAAAGCCCCCTGATCGAGTATAACAAAGTCCCCGGATCGAGTATGACAAAGTCCCCTGGTCGACTATAACAAAGTCCCCTGATCAAGTATAACAAAGGACCTAGATCGAGTATAACAAAGTCCCCTTTTCGAGTATAACAAAGTCCCCTGAACGAGTATAACAAAGGCCCCTGCTCGAGTATAACAAAGGACCCTAAAAGTCTATAACAATGTCCCCTGATCGAGTATAACAAAGCCCGCTCATCGAGTATAAAAAAGTCCCCTGATCGAGGATAACAAAGTCCTCTGGTCGAGTATAACAAAGACACCTGAACGAGTATAACAAAGGCCCCTGATCGAGTATAACAAAGTTCCCAATTCGAGTATAACAAAGGCCCCTGATCAAGTATAACAAAGGCCCCAGATCGAGTATAACAAAGTCCCCTGATCGAGTGTAACAAAGTCCCCTGGTCGAATATAACAAAGGCCCCTTATCGAGTTTAACAAAGGCCCCTCATCGAGTATAACAAAGTCCCCTGGTAGAATTATAAGAAACTCCCCTGATCGAGTATAACAAAGTCCCCTGATCGAGTATAACAAAGTCCCCTGATCGAGTATAACAGTCCCTGATCGAGTATAACAAAGTTCTGATCGAGTATAACAAAGCCCCTGATCGAGTATAACAAAGTCCTTGATCGAGTATAACAAAGTCCCTGATCGAGTATAACAGCGCCCTCATCGAGTTTCTAACAGCGCCCCTGATCGAGTATAACAAAGTCCCCTGGTCGAGTTTTAACAAACTCCCCTGGTCGAGTATAACAAAGTCCCCTGATCGAGTATAACAAAGTCCCCTAAACGATTATAACAAAGGCCCCTGATCGAGTATAGCAAAGTTCCGTGATCGTGTATAACAAAGCCCTCTGATCGAGTATAACAAATTCCCCTGATCGAGTATAACAAAGTCCCCTGATCGAGTATAAGAAAGGCCCCTCATCGAGTATAACAAAGGCCCATGATCGAGTATAACAAAATTTCCCTGATCGAGTATAACAAAGCCCCCTCATCGAGTATAACAAAGTCCCCCTTATCGAGAAGAACTAAGTCCCCTGATCGAGTATAACAAAGCCCCCTGGTCAAGTATAACAAAGGCTCCAGATCGAGTATAATAAAGTCCCCTGGTCGAGTATAACAAAGTCCCCTGAACGATTATAACAAAGGCCCCTGATCGAGTATAACAAAGTTCCCTGATCGAGTATAACAAAGCCCCCTGATAGAGAATAGCATAGTCCCCTGATCGAGTATAACAAAGTCCCCTGATCGAGTATAACAAAGGTCCCTGATCGAGTTTATCAAAGGCCCCTGATCGAGTATAACAAAGTCCCCTGGTCGAGTATAACAAAGTCGCCTGAACGAGTATAACAAAGGCCCCTGATCAAGTATAACAAAGTTCCCTGATCGATTATAACAAAGCCCCCTGATCGAGTATAACAAAGACCCCCTTATCGAGAATAACAAAGTCACCTGATCGAGTATAACAAAGCCCCCTGATCAAGTATAACAAAGCCCCCAGATCGAGTATAACAAAGACCCCGTTATCGAGAATAACAAAGTCCCCTGATCAAGTATAACAAAGCCCCCTGATCAAGTATAACAAAGGCCCCTCATCGAGTATAACAAAGTCCCCTGGTCGAGTATAACAAAGTCCCCCGATCGAGTATAACAAAGGCCCCTGATCGAGTATAACAAAGTCTCATGATCGAGTATAAAAAACTCCCCTCATCGAATATAACAAAGTCCCCTGATCGAGTATAACAAAGCCCCCTGATCGAGTATAACAAAGCCCCCTTATCTTGAATAACAAAGTCCCCTGATCGAGTATAACAAAGCCTCCTGACCAAGTATAACAAAGCCCCCTGATCGAGTATAACAAAGACCCCCTTATCGAGAATAACAAAGTCCCGATCGAGTATAAATGTCCCTGATCGAGTATAACAAAGTCCCCTGATCGAGTATAAACAAAAGATCCCTGATCGAGTATAACAAAGCCCCCTGATCGAGTATAACAAAGTCCCCTGATCGAGTATAAGAAAGTCCCCTGATCGAGTATAACAAAGGCCCCTCATCGAGTTTAACAAGGGCCCCTGATCGAGTATAACAAAGTCCCCTGGTTGAGTATAACAAACTCCCTTGGTCGAGTATAACAAAGTCCCCTGATTGAGTTTAACAAAGCCCCCTCATCGAGTATAACAAAGCCCCCCTTATCGATAATAACTAAGTCCCCTGATCGAGTATAACAAAGCCCCCTGATCAAGTATAACAAAGGCTCCAGATCGAGTATAACAAAGTCCCCTGGTCGAGTATAACAAAGCCCCCTGATCGAGTATAACAAAGTCCCCGGATCGAGTATGACAAAGTCCCCTGGTCGACTATAACAAAGTCCCCTGATCAAGTATAACAAAGGCCCCTGCTCGAGTATAACAAAGGACCCTAAAAGTCTATAACAATGTCCCCTGATCGAGTATAACAAAGCCCGCTCATCAAGTATAACAAAGTCCCCTGATCGAGGATAACAAAGTCCTCTGGTCGAGTATAACAAAGACAAAGGCCCCTGATCGAGTATAACAAAGTTCCCAATTCGAGTATAACAAAGGCCCCTGATCAAGTATAACAAAGGCCCCAGATCGAGTATAACAAAGTCCCCTGATCGAGTATAACAAAGTCCCCTGGTCGAATATAACAAAGGCCCCTTAATCGAGTATAACAAAGGCCCTCATCGAGTATAACAAAGTCCCCCGATCGAGTATAACAAAGTCCCCTGATCGAGTATAACAAAGTCCCCTCATCAAGAATAACAAAGAACCCTGATCGAGCATAACAAAGTCCCTAGATCCAGTATAACAAAGGCTCCAAATCGAGTATAACACAGTATAACAATGCCCACTCATCGAGTAAAAACAAAGTCCCTGATCCAGTATAACAATGTCCTCACCGAAGTATAAGTTCTTGATCGAGGATATCAAAGCCCTCATAGAGTATAAACAAAGTCCTCTGGATCAATTATAATGTGTCCCTGATCGTATGTAACAGTATCCTGATCGAGTATAACAAAGGCCCAATAGACGAGTATAACAAAGTCCTACGATCGAGTACAACAAATTTCTGATCGAGTGATATAACAAATTCCCTCATTGAGTATAACAAAGGCCCCTCATCGAGTATAACAGCCGATCGAGAGAGAGAATAATAACAGTCCTCATCGAATATAACAATGTCTCTTGATTGAGTATAACAAAGTCTCTCGATCGAGTATAACTAGGTCCCCCGTTCGAGTATAACACAGTCCCCGAACGATTATAACAGCGCCCCTGATCGAGTATAACAAAGCTCCCTGATCGAATAAAAGCGACTGAACGAGTATAACAGTATTCCTGATCGAGTATAACAAAGTTCCCTGGATCGAGTATAACAAAGTCCCCTAATTGAGTTTAACAAAGTCCTCTTATCGAGAATAACAATGTCCCCCCGATCGAGTATAACAAAGCCCCACTCAAGTATAACAACGGCCCCTCATCGAGTATAACAAAGTCCCCTGGTCGAGTATAACAAAGTCCCTAATCGAGTTTAACAATGGGCCCATGATCGAGAATAATAAAATTTCCCTGATCGAGGCGACAAGTCTCATCGAAAGTATAACAAGTCTCTTTACTTCCGAATAACCAAGTCCTGACTGAGCATAACAAAGCCCCCTGATCATATTATATGGGCCCATCGAGACAACAAAGTTCCCTGTCGAGTTTAATGCCCCCTTGATCGAGTATAACAAAGTCCCTGATCGAGGCGACAAAGTCCCCTGGTCGACTTACAACAAAGTCCCTCGATCAGCACAACAGCACCCTAGATCGAATATAACAATCGAGTTTAACAATGGCCCATGATCGAGAATAACAAAATTTCCTGATCGAGTATAACAAAGCCCTCATCGAGTATAACAAAGTCCCCTTATCGAGAATAACTAAGTCCCTGATCGAGTATAACAAAGCCCCTGATCAAGTATAACAAAGGCTCCAGATCGAGTATAACAAAGTTCCCTGGTCGAGTTTAACAAAGCCCCTGATCGAGTATAACAAAGTCCCTGATCGAGTATGACAAAGTCCCCTGGCTCATAACAAAGTCATTTGATCAAGTATAACAAAGGCCCTAGATCGAATATAACAAAATCCCTTTTCGAGTATAACAAAGTCCCTGATCGAGTGTAACAAAGCCCCCCATCGAGTAAAACAAAGTCCCCTGATCCAGTATAACAACGTCCCTCACCGAGTATAATAAAGTTCCCTGATCGGGATAACAAAGGCCCCTCGCAGAGTTTAACAAAGTCCTCTGATCAATTATAACAGTCCCCTGATCGGGCAGATAACAAAGGCCCCTGATCGAGTATAACAAGGCCCCTCATCGAGTATAACAAAGTCCCATGATCGAGTATAAAAAGTCCCCTCATCGAATATAACAAAGTCCCCTGATCGAGTATAACAAATTCTGATCGGTAGAACAAAGTCCCTCATCGAGTATAACAAAGGCCCTCATCGAGTATAACAAAGTCCCTGTTCGAGTATAACATAGTCCCCTGAACGATTATAACAAAGGCCCCTGATCGAGTATAACAAAGTTCCTGATCGAGTATAACAAAGTCCCCTAATTGAGATATAACAAAGTCCCCTTATCGAGAATAACAATAACCCCTGATCGAGTATAACAAAGCCCCTGATCAAGTATAACAAAGGCCCCTCATCGAGATATAACAAAGTCCCCTGGTCGAGATATAACAAAGTCCCCGAATCGAGTTTAACAAAGGCCCATGATCGAGAATTTACAAAATTTCCCTGATCGAGTATAACAAAGCCCCTCATCGAGTATAATAAAGTCCCTGATCGAGTATGACAGTCCTGGTCGACTATAACAAAGTCCCCTGATCAAGTATAAACAGCCTAGATCGAGTATAACAAGTCCCTTTGAGTATAACAAAGTCCCTGAACGAGTATAACAAAGGCCCTGCTCGAGAAAACAAAGGACCCTAAAAGTCTATAACAATGTCCCCGATCGAGTATAACAAAGCCCGCTCATCGAGTATAACAAAGCCCCCTTATCTTGAATAAACAAAGTCCCTTGATCGAGTATAACAAAGTCCCTGATCGAGTATAACAAAGGCCCCTGATCGAGTATAACAAAGTTCCCTGATCATATAACAAAGGCCCTGATCAAGTATAACAAACGCCCCAGATCGAGTAT
>NW_024748173.1:0-13432 GCF_018991925.1 Homarus americanus
CAGGTGCACTTGGGAGCGTCAGGTGCACCTGGAATGTCTGGAGGTGTACTGGGAGTGTCTGGAGGTATACCTGGCAGTGTCTGAGGTGTACCTGGGAGTGTCTGGAGGTGTACCTGGGAGAGTTAGGAGGTGTATCAGGGAGGGAGAGAGAGTACCTAGGGAGTGTCAGAGGTGTACCTGGGAGTGTCAGAGGTGTACCTGGGAGGTCAGAGGTGTACCTGGGAGTGCTGGGAGATGTACCTGGGAGTGTCAGGTGGTGTATCTGGGAGTGTCGGACGTACCTAGGAGGCTGGGAGGTGTAGCAGGGAGTGTCTGGAGGTGTACCTGGAGTTCGAGGTGTACCTGGCAGTGTCAGATGTGTACCTGGGAGTGTCAGCGGTGTACCTGGGAGAGTTAGAGGTGCATTAGGGAGGGAGAGAAGAGTACCTGGGAGTGTCAGAGGTGTACCTGGGAGGTCAGAGGTGTACCTGGGAGGTCACAGTGTACCTGGAGTGTCAGAGGTGTACCTGGGAGTGTCAGTGGTGTGCTCTGGGAGTGTCGGACGTACCTAGGGAGGTCAGAGGTGTACCAGGGAGTGTCAGTGGAGCCGGAGTCTGGGTGTACCTGGGAGCACGGAGGTACCTGGAAGTGTCGGGAGGTAACGGGAATATCGGAGGTGTACCCTGGGAGTGTCAGGAGGTGTACCTGGGAGTGCCGGGAGGTGTAACCTGGGAGTGTCACAGAGTGGCCTGGGATTGTGGAGAGGTGTACCTGGAGTGTCAGAGGCTGGGAGCAAGTCAGAGATGTACCTGGGAGGTCACAGGTGTACCTGGGAGGTCGGAGGTGCACCTGGGAGTGTCAGAGGTGAACCTGGGAATGCTCAGAGGAGTACTTGGGAGTGTCAGAGGTGTACCTGGGAGTGACTGAGGTGTACCTGGCAGTGCTTGAGGCATACCTGCAGTGTTCGAGGTGTACCTGGCAGTGTCAGCGGTGTACCTGGGAGTGTCGGAGTGTACCTGGGAGCAGCGAGGTGTATCAGGGAGTGACAGAGAAGTACTGGGAGTGTCGGGAGGTACCTGGGAGTGTCAGATGTACCTGAGTGTCAGAGGTGTACCTGGGAGTGTCAGATGTACCTGGGAGTGTCAGAGGTGTGCCTGGAGGTGCAGAGGTGTACCAGGGAGTGTCAGTGGAGTACCTGGGAGGTCAGGAGGTGTACCTGGGAGGTCAGAGGTGTCACCTGGAGTGCCAGAGGTCTATCTGGGAGTGTCAGATGTGTACCTGGGAGTGTCAGAGGTGTACCAGGAGTGTCGTGTGTGAGTACCTGGGAGGTCAGATGTGTACCTGGGAGTGCAGACGTGTATCAGAGTACAGAGGTGTACCTGGGAGTGTCAGAGGTGTACCTGGGAGTCTGGAGAGTGTAACTGGGAGTGTCTGAGGTGTACCTGGGAATGTGCAGGCCTGGGAGTATCAGAGGTGTACCTCGGAGTGTCAGAGGTGTACCTGGGAATGTCAGAGGTATACCAGGGAGTGTCAGTGAAGTACCTTGGAGTCTCAAAGGTGTACCTGGGAGTCTCAGAGGAGTACCTGGGAGTGTCAGAGGTGTACCTGGGAGTGTCTGAGGTGTACCTGGGAGTGTCAGAGGTGTACCTGGGAGGCAGTTAGAGATGTACCTGGGAAAACAGTGGTGTATCTGGGAGTGTCGGACGTGTACCTAGGAGTGTCAGAGGTGTACCAGGGAGTGTCAGTGGAGTTCCTGGGAGTCTCAAAGGTGTACCTGGGAGTATCGGAGGTGTACCTGGGAATATCGGAGGTGAACCTGGGAATATCGGAGGTGTACCTGGGAGTGTCAGAGGTGTACCTGGGAGTGTCGGAGGTGTAACCTGGGAGTGTCACAGGAGTACCTGGGATTGTGAGAGGTGTACCTGGCAGTGTCAGAGGTGTACCTAGGAGTGTCAGAGGTGTCCCTGGGAGTGTCGGAGGTGTACCTCGGAGTGTCGGACGTGTACCTGGGAGTGTCAGAGGTGTACTTGGGAGTGTCTGAGGTGTACCTGGCAGTGTCTGAGGTGTACCTGGCAGTGTCAGCGGAGTACCTGGGAGTGTCAGCGGTGTACCTGGGAGTGTTAGCGGTGTATCAGGGAGTGACAGAGAAGTACCTAGGAGTGTCAGAGGTGTAACTGGGAGTGTGAGAAGTGTAGCTGGGAATATCGGAGGTGTACCTGGGAATATCGGAGGTGTACCTGGGAATATCGGAGGTGTACCTAGGAGTGTCAGAGGAGTCCCTGGGAGTGTCTTAGGTGTACCTGGGAGTGTCACAGGAGTGCTTGGGATTGTCAGAGGTGTACCTGGCAGTGTCAGAGGTGTACCTGGGAGTGTCAGAGGTGTACCAGGGAGTGTCAGAGGAATACCTAGGAGTGTCAGACGTGTATCTGGGAGTGTCAGGGGTGTACCAGGGAGCATGTCTGAGGTGTACCTGGCAAGCCAGAGGTTTACCTGGGAGTGTCAGGAGGTACCAGGAGTGTCAAAGGAATACCAGAGTGTCAGAGGTGTATCTGGGAGGCCAGGTGCATCAGGAGGCCAGTGGAGTACCTAGGAGTGTTAGAGGTGTACCTGGAAGTGTCAGAGGTGTACCTGGGAGTGTCAGAGGTGTATCTGGGAGTATCAGACGTGTACCTGGGAGTGTCAGAGGTGTACCAGGGAATGTCAGTTGAGTACCTGGGAGAGTCAGAGGTGTACCTGGGAGTGTTGGACGTGTATCAGGGAGTGACAGAGGTGTACCTGGGAGTGTCAGTGGTGTACGGGGCAGTGTCAGTGGTGTACCTGGGAGTGTCAGAGGTGTACCTGGGAGTGTCAGAGGTGTACCTTGGAGTGTCAGAGGTGTACCTGGGAGTGTCAGAGGTGTACCTGGGAGTGTCGGAGGTGTACCTGGGAGTGTGAGAAGTGTACCTGGGAGTGTCGGAGGTGTTCCTGGGAGTGTCGGAGGTGTACTTGGCAGTGTCAGTGGTGTACCTGAGAGTGTCAGAGGTTTCTCAGGGAATGTCAGCGGAGTACCTGGGAGTGTCAAAGGTGTACCTGGGAGTGTCAGAGGTGTACCTGAGTGTGTCGGAGGTGTACTGGGTGTGTCAGAGGTGTACCTAGGAGTGTCGGAGGTGAACCTGGGAGTGTAAGAAGTGTATCAGGGAGTGACAGAGAAGTACCTAGGAGTGTCAGAGGTGTAACTGGGAGTGTGAGAAGTGTACCTGGGATGTCTGCGGTGTACCTGGGAGTGTCAGAGGTCTACCTGGGAATATCGGAGGTGTACCTGGGAATATTGGAGGTGTACCTGGGAATATCGGAGGTGTACCTAGAAGTGTCAGAGGTGTCCCTGGGAGTGTCGGAGGTGTACCTGGGAGTGTCACAAGAGTACTTGGGATTGTCAGAGGTGTACCTGGCAGTGTCATAGGTGTACCTGGGAGTGTCAGAGGTGTACCAGGGAGTGTCAGAGGTGTACCTGGGAGTGTCAGAGGTGTAATTTGGGAGTGCTGGGAGGTGCACGAGAGCACGGGACAAGCCTGGCCCAGGAGTGTCGGAGTTGTACCTGGGAGTGTCGGAGACGGACCTCGGAGTGTCAGAGGTGTACCTGGGAGTATCAGAGGTGTACCTCGGAGTGTCAGAGGTGTACCTGGGAATGTCAGAGGTATACCAGGGAGTATCAGTGAAGTACCTTGGAGTCTCAAAGGTGTACCTGGGAGTGTCAAAGATGTACCTGGGAGTGTCTGAGGTGTATCTGGGAGTGTCGGACGTGTACCTAGGAGTGTCAGAGGTGTACCAGAGAGTGTCAGTGGAGTACCTGGGAGTCTCAAAGGTGTACCTGGGAGTATCGGAGGTGTACCTGGGAATATCGGAGATGTACCTGGGCATATCGGAGGTGTACCTGGGAGTGTCACAGGAGTACCTGGGATTGTGAGAGGTGTACCTGGCAGTGTCAGAGGTGCACCTGGGAGTGTCAGAGGTGAACCAGGGAATGTCAGTGGAGTACTTGGGAGTGTCAGAGGTGTACCTGGCAGTGTCTGAGGTGCACCTGGCAGTGGGCTTGAGGTATACCTGGCAGTGCTGAGGTGCACCTGGCAGTGGCCGCCAAAGCGGTACCTGTAGTGTCAGTGGTACTGGGAGGCGGATGTGAACCTGGGGATGTCAGAGTGCATCCAGAGTGTCAGATGTACCTGGGAGGCCAGAGGTGTATCAGGGAGGACAGAAAAGCACACTGGAGGCCGAGGTACCTGGGAGCAAGGTCAGATGTGTACCTGGGAGTGCTCAGAGGTGTATCTGGGAGGCCAGATGTGTACCTGGGAGGTCAGAGGTACCAGAATGCTGCTGAGTACCTGGGAGGCTTGGGAGTGTACCTGGGAGCAGACGTGTATCAGGGAGTGACGGAGGTGTACCTGGGAGTGTCAGAGGTGTACCTGGGAGTGTGAGAAGTGTAACTGCGAGTGTTTGGGGTGTATCTGGGAGTGTCAGAGGTGTACCTGGGAGTGTCAGGGATGTATCAGGGAATGTCAGTGGAGTACCTGGAAGTGTCTGAGGTGTACCTGGGAGTGATCAGAGGTGTGCCTGGAAGTGTCACAGGTGCACTTGGGAGCGTCATAGGTGCACCTTGGAATGTCTGAGGTGTACCTGGGAGTGTCTGAGGTATACCTGGCAGTGTCTGAGGTGTACCTGGCAGTGTCTGAGGTGTACCTGACAGTGTCAGCTGTGTACCTGGGAGTGTCAGCGGTGTACCTGGGAGCGTTAGAGGTGTATCAGGGAGGGGGAGAGGAGTACCTAGGAGTGTCAGAGGTGTACCTGGGAGTGTCAGAGGTGTACCTGGGAGTGTCAGAGATGTACCTGGGAGTGTCAGTGGTGTATCTGGGAGTGTCGGACGTGTACCTAGGAGTGTCAGAGGTGTACCAGGGAGTGTCTGAGGTGTACCTAGCAGTGTCTGAGGTGTACCTGGCAGTGTCAGCTGTGTACCTGGGAGTGTCAGCGGTGTACCTGGGAGAGTTAGAGGTGTATTAGGGAGGGAGAGAAGAGTACCTAGGAGTGTCACAGGTGTACCTGGGAGTGTCACAGGTGTACCTGGGAGTGTCAGAGGTGTACCTGGGAGTGTCAGAGATGTACCTGGGAGTGTCAGTGGTGTATCTGGGAGTGTCGGACGTGTACCTAGGAGTCATCAGAGGTGTACCAGGGAGTGTCAGTGGACTTCCTGGGAGTCTCAAGGTGTACCTGGAATATCGGAGGTGTACCTGGGATATAGGTGTACCTGGGAGGTGTACCTGGGAGTGTCAGAGGTGTACCTGGGAGTGTCGGAGGTGTAACCTGGGAGTGTCACAGGAGTACCTGGGATTGTGAGAGGTGTACCTGGCAGTGTCAGAGGTGTACCTGGGAGTGTCAGAGATGTACCTGGGAGTGTCACAGGTGTATCTGGGAGTGTCGGACGTGCACCTGGGAGTGTCAGAGGTGAACCAGGAGAATGTCAGTGGAGTACTTGGGAGTGTCAGAGGTGTACCTGGCAGTGTCTGAGGTGTACCTGGCAGTGTTTGAGGTATACCTGGCAGTGTCTGAGGTGTACCTGCAGTGTCAGCGGTGTACCTGGTAGTGTCAGCGGTGTACCTGGGAGTGTTAGAGGTGTATCAGGGAGTGACAGAGAAGTACCTGGGAGTGTCAGAGGTGTACCTGGGAGTGTCAGATGTGTACCTGGGAGTGTCAGAGGTGTATCTGGGAGTGTCAGATGTGTACCTGGGAGTGTCAGAGGTGTACCAGGGAATGTCAGTTGAGTACCTGGGAGTGTCAGACTTGTAACTGGGAGTGTTAGACGTGTATCAGGGAGTAACAGAGGTGTACCTGGGAGTGTCAGAGGTGTACCTGGGAGTGTGAGAAGTGTAACTGCGAGTGTTTGGGGTGTATCTGGGAGTGTCAGAGGTATACCTGGGAGTGTCAGGGATGTATCAGGGAATGTCAGTGGAGTACCTGGAAGTGTCTGAGGTGTACCTGGGAGTGTCAGAGGTGTGCCTGGGAGTGTCACAGGTGCACTTGGGAGCGTCACAAGACACTGCTGAGGCACCTGGCGGTGGTCAGGAGGTGTACCTGGGAGTGTGGGAGGTGTACCAGGGAGGTCAGGAGGAATAGCTAGGAGGTTGGGAGGTGTACCTGGGAGTGTCAGAGGTACCCAGGGAGTATCGGAGGTTTACCAGTGAGTGTCGGAGTTGTACCTGGGAGTGTCGGAGACGGACCTCGGAGTGTCAGAGGTGTACCTGGGAGTATCAGAGGTGTACCTCGGAGTGTCAGAGGTGTACCTGGGAATGTCAGAGGTATCACCAGGAGTATCAGTGAAGCACCTTGGAGTCTCAAAGGAGTACCTGGGGAGTGTCAAAGATGCACCTGGCAGTGTCTGGAGGTGTATCTGGGAGGTCGGACGTGTACCATGAGTCAGAGGTACCAGAGAGTGTCAGTGAGCACCTGGGAGTCTCAAAGGTGTACCTGGGAGCACGGGAGGTGTACCTGGGAATATCGGAGGTGTACCTGGGAATACGAGGTGTACCTGGGGTGTCAGGAGGCGTACCTGGGAGAGGCCGGAGGTAACCTGGGAGCATCACAGGAGTACCTGGGATTGTGAGAGGTGTACCTGGGAAGCCAGAGGTGCACCTGGGAGTGTCAGAGGTGAACCAGGGAATGTCGTGGGAGTAATGGGAGTCAGAGGTGTACCTGGCAGTGAAGCTTGAGGATACCTGGCAGGCTGGAGGTGTACCTGGCAGTGCCATGGTGTACCTGGTAGTGTCGTGGTGGTACCTGGGAGCGGAGGTGTATCAGGAGGGACAGAGAAGTACCTGGAGTGTCAGAGGTGTATCTGGGAGTGTCAGGATGTGTACCTGGGAGTGTCAGAGGTGTACCAGGAATGTCAGTTGAATACCTGGGAGTGTCAGAGGTGTACCTGGGAGTGTTAGGACGTGTATCAGGGAGTGACGGAGGTGTACCTGGAGTGTCAGAGGTACCTGGGAGGGAGAAGTGTAACTGCGAGTGTTTGGGGTGTATCTGGGAGTGTCAGAGGTGTACCTGGCAGTGTCTGGAGGTGTACCTGGCAAAGTGAGGGGCATACCTGGCAGTGTCTGAGGTGTACCTGGCAGTGTCAGGGTGTACCTGGTAGGTCAGGGTGTACCTGGAGTGTTAGAGGTGTATCAGGGAGTGACAGAGAAGTATCTGGGAGTGTCAGAGGTGCACTGGAGTGTCAGAGGTGTACCTGGGAATGTCAGAGTGCATACCAGGGAGCATCAGTGAAGTACCTTGGAGTCTCAGAAGGTGTACCTGGGAGTGTCAGAGATGTACCTGGGAGTGTCTGAGGTGTATCTGGGAGTGTCGGACGTGTACCTAGGAGTGTCAGAGGTGTACCAGAGAGTGTCAGTGGGAGTACCTGGGAGCAAGTCGGAGGTGTGATCCTGGGAGTGTCACAGGAGTACCTGCAGATTGTGAGAGAGGTGTACCTGGCAGTGTCAGAGGTGTACCTGGGAGGCTGGGGGAGATGTACCTGGGAGTGTCACAGGTGTATCTGGGAGTGTCGGACGTGCACCTGGGAGTGTCAGAGGTGAACCAGGAATGTCAGTGAGTACTTGGGAGTAAGCCAGGAGGTGTCCTGGCAGTGTCTGAGGCATACCTGGCAGTGTCTGAGGTGTACCTGGCAGTGTCATGGGGGTGTACCTGGTAGTGTCAGCGGTGTACCTGGGAGGCAGGAGGTGTATCAGGGAGGAGCAGAGAAGCACCTGGAGTGTCAGAGGTACCTGGGAGTGTCAGATGTGTACCTGGGAGTGTCAGAGGTGTATCTGGGAGTGTCAGATGTGTACCTGGGAGTGTCAGAGGTGTACCAGGGAATGTCAAGAGTACCTGGGAGTGCTGGGAGGTGTACCTGGGAGTTAGACGTGTATCAGGGAGTGACAGAGGTACCTGGAGGTCAGAGGTGTACCTGGGAGTGGAGAAGTGGAACTGCGAGTGTTTGGGGTGTATCTGGGAGTGTCAGAGGTGTACCTGGGAGGTCAGGGATGTATCAGGAATGTCAGGAGTACCTGGAAGTGTCTGAGGTGTACCTGGGAGTGTCAGAGGTGTGCCTGGGAGTGTCACAGGTGCACTTTGGGAAGGTCATAGGGTGCACCTGGAAATGTCTGAGGTGTACCTGGGAGTGTCTGAGGTATACCTGGCAGTGTTCGAGGTGTACCTGGCAGTGTCTGAGGTGTACCTGGCAGTGCCTGGCTGTGCACCTGGGGAGTGTCAGGGTGTACCTGGGAGAGTTAGAGGTGTATCAGGGAGGGGAGAGAGAGGAGCACCCAGGAGTGTCAGATGTACCTGGGAGTGTCAGGTGTACCTGGGAGGCTGAGGAGGTGTACCTGGGAGTGTCAGGGGTGTACCAGGAGTGTCAGTGGAGTACCTGGGAGTGTCAGGGCAGCCTGAGAGTGTCAGAGGTACCTGGGAGTGTCAGAGGTGTACCTGGGAGTGTCGGAGGTACCTGGGAGTGTAAGAAGTACCTGGGAGTGTCGGAGGTGTACCTGGGAGGTCGAGGTGCCTGGGAGTGTCAGAGGTGTACTTGGGAGTGTCTGAGGTGTACCTGGGAGTGTCAGCGGTGTACCTGGCAGTGTCTGAGGTGTCACCTGGCAGCTGGAGGTGTACCTGGTGTCAGCGGTGTACCTGGGAGTGTCAGGTGTACTGGGAATGTTAGAGGTATCAGGGAGTGACAGAGAAGTACCTAAGGGTGTCAGAGGTGTAACTGGGAGTGTGGAGAAGTGTACCTGGGAGTGTCTGCGGTGTACCTGGGAGGTCAGAGGTACCTGGGAGAAGGCCAGGGGTGTACTCAGGGAGTGTCCGTGAGTACCTGGGAGTGTCAGAGGTGTACCCAGAGTGTTGGACGTGCATCAGGGAGTGACAGAAGTGTACCTGGGAGGTCAAAGGTGTACCTGGGAGTGTGAGAAGGTACCTGGGATTGTCTGGGTATCTGGGAGGTCAGAGGTGTCCTGGCAGTGTCAGGGATGTATCAGGGAATGCTGGGTGAGTCCTGGGAGGCCGGAGACGACCTCGGAGTGAGGTGGGAGCATCAGAGGTGCACTGAGTGTCAGAGGTGTACCTGGGAATGTCAGAGGCATACCAGGGAGTGTCAGTGAAGTACCTTGGGAGTCTTCAAAGGTGTACCTGGGAGTCTCAGAGGAGTACCTGGGAGTGTCAGAGGTACCTGGAGTGTCTGAGGTACCTGGGAGTGTCAGAGGTGTACCTGGGAGTGTCAGAGATGTACCTGAGCGTCAGGTGTATCTGGGAGTGTCGGACGGTACCTAGGAGTGTCAGAGGTACCAAGGAGTGTCATTGGGACTTCCTGAGTCTCAAAGGTGTACCTGGGAGCATCGGAGGTACCTGGGAATATCGGAGGTGTACCTGGGAACACGGAGGTGTACCTGGGAGTGTCAGAGGTGTACCTGGGAGCAAGCGGAGGTGTAACCTGGGAGGTCACAGCAGAGTGCCTGATTGTAGAGGTACCTGGCAGTGTCAGAGGTACCTAGGAGTGTCAGAGGTGTCCCTGGGAGTGTCGGAGGTGTACCTGAGTGTCGGACGTACCTGGGAGTGTCAGAGGTGTGGGAGTGTCTGAGTACCTGGCAGTGTTCAGGTGTACCTGGCAGTTCAGGTGTACCTGGCAGTGTCAGCGGAGTACCTGGGAGGTCGACGGTGTACCTGGGGAGTGCTAGGAGGTGCATCAGGAGTGACAGAGAAGCACCTAGGAGTGTTGGGAGGTGTAACTGGGAGTGTGGAGAAGTGTACCTGGGAGTGTCTGGTGGTGTACCTGGAGGCCAGGTGTAGCTGGGAATATCGGGAGGTACCTGGGAATATCGGAGGTGTACCTGGGAATATCGGAGGTGTACCTAGGAGTAGCCAGAGGAGTCCCTGGGAGTGTCTAGGGTGTACCTGGAGTGTCACAGGAGTGCTTGGGATTGTCAGGAGGTGTACCTGGAGGTCAGGAGGTGTACCTGGGAGTGTCAGAGGTGTACCAGGGAGTGTCAGAGGAATACCCAGAGTGTCAGGAGGTGTATCTGGGAGGCCAGGGGTGTACCAGGGAGTGCTCGGGGGAGTACCTGGGAGTGTTAGAGGTGTACCTGGGAGTGTCAGAGGGTACCTGGGAGTGTCAGAGGTGTATCTGGGAGGTCAGACGTGTACCTGGGAGGTTGAGGTGCACCAGGACATGCCGCTGAGTACCTGGGAGTGTCAGGGGAGGTGTACCTGGGAGGCTGGGACGTGTATCAGGAGACAGAGGTGTACCTGGGAGTGTCAGAGGTGTACCTGGCAGTGTCAGGTGGTGTACCTGGGAGCACAGAGGTGGCCTGGGAGGCGAGGCATTTTGGAGTGTCAGGAGGTGTACCTGGGAGGCTGGAGGTGTACCTGGGAGTGTCGGAGGTGGCCCTGAGTGTGAGAAGGTACCTGGGAGGTCGGGAGGTGGTCCTGGAGTGTCGGAGGTGTACTTGGAGTGTCAGTGGTGTACGTGGGAGGTCAGAGGTCAGGAATGTCAGGGAGTACCTGGGAGTGTCAAAGGTGTACCTGGGAGCACAGAGGTGTACCTGAGAGTGTCGGAGGTGTACTGGGAGTGTCAGGAGGTGTACCTAGGAGGCTGGGGTGGTGTACCTGGGAGTGTTAGAGGTGTATCAGGGAGTGACAGGGAAGTACCTAGGAGTGTCAGGAGGTGTAACTGGGAGGTGGAGAAGTGTACCTGGGAGGTCTGGTGGTGTACCTGGGAGTGTCAGAGGTGTACCTGGGAATATCGGAGGTGTACCTGGGAATATCGGAGGTGTACCTGGGAATATCGGAGGTGTACCTAGAGTGTCAGAGGTGTCTCCCTGGGAGTGTCGGAGGTGTACCTGGGAGTGTCACAAGAGTACTTGGGATCAGAGGTGCACCTGGCAGTGTCAGAGGTGTACCTGGGAGTGTCAGAGGTGTACCAGGGAGTGTCAGAGAATACCAGGAGGCCGGGAGGTGTACCTGGGAGTGCTGGGGAGGTACCTGGGAGCACGGGAGGTTACCAGGAGTGTCGGAGTTGTGCCTGGGAGCTGGAGACGGACCCTGAGTGTCAGAGGTACCTGGGAGTGTCAGAGGTGTACCTGGGAAGTCGGAGGTGGCACCAGGGAGGTCAGTGAAGTACCTGGAGTTCAAGGTGTACCTGGGAGGTCAGAGATGTACCTGGGAGTGTCAAGGTGTACTGGGAGTGTTTGAGGTGTATCTGGGAGGTCGGACGTGTACTCAGGAGGTTGGGAGGTACCAGAGAGTGTCAGTGAGTACCTGGGAGTCCCAAAGGTGTACCTGGGAATATCGGAGGTGTACCTGGGAATATCGGGAGGTGTACTGGGAGTGTCGGAGGTGTACCGGGGAGGCAAGAGACCTGATTGTGAGAGGTACCTGGCAGTGTCGGAGGTGCACCTGGGAGTGTCAGAGGTGAACCAGGAATGTCAGTGGAGTACTTGGGAGTGTCAGGGTGTACCTGGCAGTGTTGAGGTGCACCTGGCAGTGTTATGCATACCTGGCAGTGTCTGAGGTACCTGGCAGTGTCAGCGGTGTACCTGGTAGTGTCAGGGGGGTACCTGGGAGTGTTAGAGGTGTATCAGGGAGTGACAGAGAAGTACCTGGGAGTGTCAGAGGTGTACCTGGGAGTGTCAGATGTGTACCTGGGAGTGCCAGAGGTGTATCTGGGAGGCCAGATGTACCTGGGAGTGTCAGAGGTGTACCAGGGAATGTCAGAGGAGTACCTGGGGTGTCAGAGGTGTACCTGGAGCAGCAGACGGTATCAGGAGTGACAGAGGTGTACCTGGGAGTGTCAGAGGTGTACCTGGGAGTGTGAGAAGTGTAACTGCGAGTGTTTGGGGGGTATCTGGGAGTGTCAGAGGTGTACTGGGAGTGTCAGGGGATGTATCAGGGAATGTCAGTGGGGAGTACCTGGAAGTGTCTGAGGTGTACCTGGGAGTGTCAGAGGTGTGCCTGGAAGTGTCACAGGTGCACTTGGGAGCTGTCATAGGTGCACCTTGGAATGTCTGAGGTGCATCACCTGGGAGTGTCTGAGGTATACCTGGCAGGTTTGAGGTGTACCTGGGAGTGTCTGAGGTACCTGGGAGAGTTAGGAGGTGGATCAGGAGGGAGAGAGAGTACCTAGGGAGTGTCAGAGGTGTACCTGGGAGTGTCGGGAGGTGTACCTGGGAGTGTCAGAGGTGTACCTGGGAGGTCAGAGGTGTACCTGGGAGTGTCAGGTGGTGTACTGGGAGGCGGAGGTGTACCTAGGAGTGCGGGAGGTACCAGGAGGTCTGAGGCAATTGCAGTGTCTGAGGTGACCTGGCAGCAAGTGGGGTACTGGGAGTGTCAAGTGGTGTACCTGGGAGTTAGAGGTGTACTAGGAGGGAGAGAGGAGTACCAGAGTGTCAGAGGTACCTGGGAGTGTCAGAGAGTGCTGACCTGGGAGTGTCAGAGGTACCTAGAGCATCGGAGGTTACCAGGAGTGCTGGAGTTGTACCTGGGAGGCTGGAGAGGACCCGGAGTGTCAGGAGGTGTACCTGAGCATCAGAGGTGCACCTCGGAGTGTCAGAGGTGTGCCTGGGAATGTCAGAGGTATACCAGGGAGTATCAGTGAAGTACCTTGAGTCTCAAAGGTGTACCTGGGAGTGTCAGGAGATGTCCTGGGAGTGCTGGCTGGTGTATCTGGGAGTGTCGGGACGTACCCAGGAGTGTCAGAGGTGCACCAGAGAGTGTCAGTGGAGTACCTGGGAGACTCAAAGGTACCTGGGAGTATCGGGAGGTGTACCTGGGAATATCGGAGGTGTACCTGGGAACACGGGAGGTGACCTGGGAGTGTCAGAGGTGTACCTGGAGTGTCGGAGGTAACCGGGAGTGTCAAGCAGAGCCCGGGATTGTGGGAGAGGTGTACCTGGGAGTGTCAGAGGTACCTGGGAGGTCAGAGATGCACCTGGGAGGTCACAGGTGTATCTGGGAGTCGGACGTGCACCTGGGAGTGCTCAGAGGTGAACCAGGAATGTCAGTGAGCACTTGGGAGGTCAGAGGTGTACCTGGTAGTGTCTGAGGTACCTGGTATTGTCAGGGCGGTGTACCTGGGAGTGTTAGAGGTGCATCAGGAGTGACAGAGATGTACCTGGAGTGTCAGAGGTACCTGGAGTAGTCAGATGTGTACCTGGGAGGTCAGAGTATCTGGGAGTGTCAGATGTACCTGGGAGTGTCAGAGGTTTACCAGGGAATGCTGAAGCTGAGTACCTGGGAGTGTCAGAGGTGTACCTGGAGTGCATAGACGTGTATCAGGGAGTGACAGAGGTGTACCTGGGAGTGTCAGAGGTGTACCTGGGAGTGTCAGGGATGTATCAGAATGTCAGTGGAGTACCTGGAAGTGTCTGAGGTGTACCTGGGAGTGTCAGAGGTGTGCCTGGGAGTGTCA
>NW_024748174.1:0-17163 GCF_018991925.1 Homarus americanus
ACAGCTGTCCCTTGTGTGTGAGACGGTTGGTCCTTGTGTGTATGAGAGACAGCTGTCCTTTGTGTGTGAGAGACAGCTGTCCTTTGTGTGTGTGAGAGACAGCTGTCCATTGTGTGTGTGAGAGACAGCTGTCCCTTGTGTGTGAGACGGTTGGCCCTTGTGTGTATGAGAGACAGCTGTCCTTTGTGTGTGTGAGAGACAGCTGTCCTTTGTGTGTGTGTGAGAGACAGCTGTCCCTTGTGTGTGTGTGTGAGAGACAGCTGTCGTTTGTGTGTGTGAGAGACAGCTGTCCCTTGTGTGTGTGTGAGAGACAGCTGTCGTTTGTGTGTGTGAGAGACAGCTGTCCTTGTGTGTGTGAGAGACAGCTGTCCCTTGTGTGTGTGTGAGAGACAGCTGTCCCTTGTGTGTGTGTGAGAGACAGCTGTCCTTTGTGTGTGTGTGTGTGAGAGACAGCTGTCCCTTGTGTGTGTGTGAGAGACAGCTGTCGTTTGTGTGTGTGAGAGACAGCTGTCCCTTGTGTGTGTGTGAGAGACAGCTGTCGTTTGTGTGTGTGAGAGACAGCTGTCCCTTGTGTGTGAGACGGTTGGCCCTTGTGCTTATGTTTACTGCTTTGGGTAACTTGCATGGGTTGACATGTTGCCTGTTGAAGTGTTCCTGTGTTTTAAGATGTTTCTTGTTGATGTATTCCTATGGGTTAAGGTGTTCCTTGTTTGAGGTATTGCTGTGTTGATATGTTCCTTGTTATTATGGTGTTTCTCGTTTCATTTTTTTGTGTTTAGGTGTTCTTTTGCATTGAAACTTTCCTTGTTTGAGTTGCTCTTGTGTGTTGAGGTGTACCTTGTTTGAGGTGTTGCTATGTTGATATGTTCCTTGTTCTTATAGTGTTTCTTGTTTGAGTTTTTTCTGTTGAGGTCGTTGAGATGTTTGAGGTGTTGCTGTGTTGATGTGTTCCTTGTCCTTAGGTGTTATGTGCTTTCAAGTAACTTATGTGTTTATTTATTCTGTGTTTACTTCGTATTTACGTTCAGATGTTATTTGCACATCCTGATAAAGTTTTGGATACATTGTAATAAAATACTCTTCATATCGACTGAGGTCTCGTGTGCTCACAGGCCGCATAAGACGGAAGACCTTCAGTTAGAGGGAGCCCGTCAGGTTAAGTTAAATTTCGACGTCTGCCTTAGAAATACTACGCTACAAGCACAACCCAATGGCAAACTAGCTTAAGGGGGCCATTTAGCCCCATGTAGGTGTAAGAGTTGTGCGTATGACAAGAAAATAATACAGTACATGATTATATAAGAAAATGGGTCTTTTAGTATTAAGGTGCTTCATATTATTGTATTCACACACACACACACACACACACACACACTGATTTTATTAGGGCACAAAACGTGTGTATGCATTACTCCTCAGACATTGACCGCCTAAACACGCGGAACACCTGAACACGCGGAACACCTGAACACATGGAACACCTGAATACGTGAACACACGGAACACCTAAACACACGGAACGCCTGAATACACAGAACAACTGAACATACGTAACACAGAACATCTGAGCACACGGAATACTATAACACGGAACACCTGAACACACGGAACACCTGAACACACGGAACACCTGAACACGCGGAACACCTGAACACACAGAATACCTAAACGCAGGGAACGCCTGAACACACGGAACACCTGAATACATGATCACACGGAACACCTAAACACACGGAATGCCTGAATACACAGAACACCTGAACACACGTAACACATGGAACACCTGACCACACGGAATACTATAACACGGAACACTTGTACACACGGAAACACCTAAACACACGGGATGCCTGAACACACGGAACACCTGAACACACGGAACACCTGAACACACGAAACACCTGAACACACGGAACGCATGAATACGCTCAACACCTGAATACACGGAACGCCTAAACACACGGAACTCCTGAACACATGGAACACCTAAACGGACGGAACGCCTGAATACACGGAATACCTGAACACACGGAACGCATGAATACACGGAACACCTGAACACATGGAACGCATGAATACACGGAACACCTGAACACACGGAACAGCTGAACGCACGGAACGCCTGAACATATGCAACATCTAAACACACGGGATGCCTGAACACGCGGAACACCTGAACACACGGAACACCTGAACACACGGAACGCATAAACACACGGAACGCCTGAACACACGGAACACCTGAACACACGGAACACACGGAACGCATGAATACACGCAACACCTGAACACACGGAATGCATGAATACACGGAGCACCTGAACACACGGAACGCATGAATACACGCAACGCATGAATACACGCAACAGCTAAACACACGGAACGCCTAAACACACGGAACACCTGAACACACGCAAGAGTTGCCTAAGAAGGTCCGTGCATGACATATTACCCCCTCAGCACGTAGCTTCTCATGCTGGTTTTTTTATCCCAGGACTGTCATGCAAGCAGCTGCGACCTGCTCCCCTCATGCATCGTCCTTCTCTCTGTCTGTCTGTCTGTTCATCTTTCTCTCTCCCTCTCTCTCTCTTCCTTCCTTCTTTCTTTTTCTTCCTCACCCTCTCTCGTTGACCACTTCTGCCTCTCTCTCTCTCTCTCCCTCTCTCTCTCTCTCTCCCTGTTCATATTTCTCTCTCTCTGTCTGGTTCAGTTTCCCTCTATTTCTGTCAGCGTTTTTTATCTATTTCTTTCACTTATTTTCTTGTTTTGTCTATTTCTTTCCATCACTTTATTTGTTCTACCGTCTTATTCTAAACTCATTCTGCCTCTGTCTCCTTTTCAATGATTTTCTGTCTGTCTGTCCGTCTGTCTCTCACTCTCTCCCCTTGTCTGCCTGTCTCATTTTTTTCTCAACCCTCTCTCTTCCTTTCTTACTCCCTCTTATTGTCTCCATCTTCATCTCTTGTTACCTGCATCTCTTAGTTACACGGTAAAGAGCCTCACATCCCAACACTCGGTACACGGGATCGAGCTTCCTCTAAGAATTACACATTATCTGTCAACTAACAGTACTGTATACATGGCGCTGATGATGAACCCGACACGGAACACCAGATTAAGAGATCAATCCATTTGGGTATTATTTTTCAGCTCTGCGTCACATAAAATTTTCAAAACGTTACTCTCCCTCTCTCTCTCTCTCTCTCTCTCTCTCTCTCTCTCTCTCTCTCTCTCTCTCTCTATCTCTCTCTCTCCCTCGGTCGAAAATTTGTATACAGAAAACATCTGTTAAGTAAAATGGCTCCTTGCTGCTTGACAAACTTATTTTGATGAATTATCTTATTTATAAATTAAATGATTTTACTGTTATGAATATCAATATCATCGATTTTTATACAAGATGTTTATAGCGTGGTGAAACATGAGAGTAAAGTAAGTTGTGTGGCATCATAAGTGAAAAAACAATATTGCATGTTTCTTAATTACATTATTTATTAGAAGTATGCGCTCTTGTGCATATACTGTAGCTATGTTATAGTTGTATATCTCATAATTATAATAATTTTAATAACTTTAAACTATACCTTATATATATATATATATATATATATATATATATATATATATATATATATATATATATATATATATATATATATATATATATATAGGACATTCCTTAGTTATGGATTATAGAACGTAAAAATTTTGAATTACCTGTATTATGAGATGAAAATACTTTTATGCGTTGGAAATATATCCATAGCATGATTATAATACAGATATAAATTAGTATATATATATATTAATATATACCGTCTCAATATTGTTTCTTATCTAGGATTCAATAGAATTTGTAAATACTTGCACAAAAAGGTCTGCTGTGTTCTTGGCGTATATAATCTTACAATATTTGTTGTGTATATTCGAAATAACACTTAATTTACCTGTGACTATTTTCAAAACTTTCTGATACTTTTTACTCTGTAACGCGAGTATGCTGGTGTTTACATGTGTATTTCTTTAATGTGTTTAAAAACTTTTTAGCTCTTTATAATTTAACAGCAAAGTGGATAATCTGTTTTAAAACTTGTAAATACATTTAATCTGTTAATTTGTACTAAGCATATAAAACTTAGACGTCAGGCATGAATATTCTTTTGCATTCAATTTTTTTTACGCTAAATCAGAAAGCTAATACATTATATACATGAACATTACTTTAGTAATATTGAATGAATACTTATTGTTTGAACTATATATATAACCAGAAAAATCTTATAGCTACTTACTACGTCATTAGTAGAATTTGGACGTAACCTTAAGGTCGTGCATGTTTAAACCCCCAAAAGAGCATAACCTTACAGCTAGTTATATACAAGACCGTGAAATGGACATGAATGTAAGCTAGGAAGTCAGGTGTTGAATTATGTTGTTTTTACTGTAACTATCAGATGTTTTATTCAGTAAATAAATGAGTTGAATACCCTTTGAGAATACTTACTATCAGCTTAAATAACAAGTGACAATGTTTTTTGCTAAATCTAGTCTCGTTAGGCGTATTTACTTCACAATACTTCATCGTCGTAGACAGTTAACACCACATTACTCATAGTTAAAACAGATTAAGCAGATAAGTTTCACTTACAGAAGAACAATGTAATTTAAACTATATCCTTTAAACTCGATGATAAAATTGATTCAGCATTTTGTCAAATAAAATGTCTAAGTCAGTATTTATCAAAAGGAAAAAAACATTAAATTATTAGCTCTATGTTTATATAAAATCAATTATGCCGGTTGGTACCACCACTAGTTAGTGATATTAAAACTTATCAAAAGTAGTAGTAAAAAAAAAGAATATCTAATAGCCACTGATGTCCAAATAGTTGACAGATATATGACAATAACAATTTATATAAATTTGTAGGTTTGGTCAGTTGGTGAGTTAGGCTGCAGGAGTCAGGTGTAAAGAATAAGGGTTCATGAAACAAAAAAAATGAGGCTTCAAGAGTCAGGCTTCAAAAGTCAGGGTTTAAGAGTATGTTAACCTGATATACTGTACTAGTCTGTTAACGTGAAAATTTGTGTAATCACTAGAGCGAGAAAAGTAAAGTACGGTACACCACTTTGTTATTTTGAGATAATAGTACACTATATTAGGCTATGACGAGATACTACTCTTCATATTAGTGGAAACTAAAGTACTCCAGTCTGTGATATAAACAGTCATGTGGTGTACTTTAACAAATAGGCAACACTTGAGGAAATAATAAACACGTTGATGAGATATAAGAATTATCACGGAAGAATATGTCCCTTGATATGTGTAAGTTGTCGTCCACAGTACAGACGAAAAAAAATATCGTTCTTTGTTTTTAAAGGATATCAAGTGCATAAAAGTGTCCTGTGTTATATGTTTAAAGACCCTGGTCGTTGAAGCCCCTAAATACTAAATACTGTAAATTAAACAACACAAGGAAAGGCAATATCCGCAAAGTTTTAATCGAGTGTAAGTGTCGTGCCTATAATAAAATGTAAGACTTATTTGTATGACAAGGATTTGTACAAAAACACACGAAAGCCTTTGAATACCAATGTCACCACGTAAAATTTACTCCTGGCAACTTGGCATATTCAGACTTAAACCTCACTAAACGACCTTCCAAACTACACAGCTTAATTTATCTTTATCATCATGGCGAAATTTTTATAAAATAGAATTACGATGAGGTATTCAAATAGCCTAGTCGGTAGTTCGCATAATACAGTACCACGAAAATATTTGTTGCCATCCGAAGAACATTATTTTTACTTTTATTTTTATTTTATTTTGATATCTTGGATAATTTAATAAACTGAGATGATGTGTGAATTTGGTCCATTGTGTAGTGGCTTTTGAACTCGACAGTAATGGAAGAAAGAATTTAAAATTAGATAAATGAAACTAAAATAAAATATAATGGTAAGCAATTTATGCCTTGCTTTGGTGCATATACTACTCTGTATAGGTCCAAATAAAACTTAAATTTGTAAATGATAAATAAAAATATATTATAAATGATCCACTAAATTTAAAAGAAACTAAAGAAACTCGCATCGATTCACTTACATATGATTTAGTTTAAGTTTAATCTAGCTAAGTGTATGAATTTGCGTGTTGTTATGGTATGACTGAGAGGAAGATGGATAAAAATGAAGATTGGAGACATAAATACCGTAAGGTCAGGGGTGGCGCTCACTGGCTGCACACTGAATTTTTCGACCTTGTAACCAAGCTTCACTCTGGCGCCTGGGGTTACAGTCAACTGTACCTGGTGTTATAGTGGCTTCCTGTACCTGGTGCTATAGTAGCCTCCTGTAACTGGTGTTATAGTGACCTGTACCTGGTGTTATAGTGGCTTCCTGTACCTGGTGCTATAATGGTTTCCTGTACCTGGTGTTATAGTGGCTTCCTTTACCTGGTGTTACAGTGATCTGTACCTGGTGTTATAGTGGCCATATGTACATGGTGTTACAGTGAACTCCTGTACCTGGTGTTATAGTGGCTTCCTGTACCTGGTGCTATAATGGTTTCCTGTACCTGGTGTTATAGTGGCTTCCTTTACCTGGTGTTACAGTGATCTGTACCTGGTGTTATAGTGGCCTTATGTACATGGTGTTACAGTGAACTCCTGTACCTGGTGTTATAGTGGCTTCCTGTACCTGGTGCTATAATGGTTTCCTGTACCTGGTGTTATAGTGGCTTCCTTTACCTGGTGTTACAGTGATCTGTACCTGGTGTTATAGTGGCCATATGTACATGGTGTTACAGTGAACTCCTGTACCTGGTGTTATAGTGGCTTCCTGTACCTAGTGTTATAGTGATCTGTACCTGGTGTTATAGTGGCCTCCTGTACCTGGTGTTATAGTAACCTCCTGTGCCTGGTGTTACAGTGATCTGAGCCTGGTGTTATAGTAGCCTCCTGTACCTGGTGTGATCTGTACCTGGTGATGTAGTGGCTTCCTGTACCTGGTGTTATAGTCATCTGTAATTGGTGCTGTAGTGGCTTCCTGTATCTGGTGTTACAGTGATCTCCTCTACCTGGTGTTATAGTGGCCATATGTACCTGGTGTTATAGTGATCTCCTGTACCTGGTGTTATAGTAGCCTCCTGTACCTGATTGCTCATGGATATGTTCTTCATTGCAAATGAACATCATAACATGAAGAATAAGAACATTTTCATTTAATTCTTGGCGCATTGCTTAGTTTTTAATTACTGTCTATCGATTTTTCTTCTCGTTCCTTTTCTTTATCTGCCTCTGCTGTGTCATATCCATCTTGCTGTTTATATATAATTTATAATCGAAATTACCCTTCATTTTCGTGTCTTCTGAATACGTCTTAAAATTATTTTAATAATACTTTTTTTCTCTCTCTGAACTAGTACATTAAGCCCTAAATAGCCATTTTTGGATGAAAAAATATGAAAACAATAATAAAAAAAATAGTTACTCGGGTAGGCTGAAATCCCGCCTCCCGCTTCATGACGTCAAAACCATAACACGCGCATGGCAATAGTGCGGTAGGTGGGTGGGATTTGGGGGAATTTAAACGGAACTGTATTAAATAAAGTTTTTGTAATTAAATATATATTTGTGTAGCGTTATTAAAGGATATTTACATCAAGTTGGCCTAGGTATATGTATAAACACTTGCAGATTTTTTCATAAGTGACTTTCAGCTGTGGCTATGATATAGATGTAAGATTCATTTTCCGTATATATATATATATATATATATATATATATATATATATATATATATATATATATATATATATATATATATATATATATATATATATATATATATATATATATATATATAATATATATATAAAATCAGGTATAATTTCCATTTCACATATGTACATAATATATGCACAAGCAGGTAACATTTATTTTTACAAATATCATCAAGGTGGTAGAACGTACCAGTACCCCATCATGTATAACATAATGCTCTGATAATAAGCTCTTGACTAGGGGTTAATCATTTATTATCCCCAGTGAACCACTGTCCAAGCCAAATATCGTATATTGCAGCATAACACTCAAATACAAAAGTTAAACTTCCCTTCCTGCAATTATATAAAGTTAGCAGATTATCTTTTTTTCTGGTTGTATTTATCAGCTAAAGAAAATTCGATTTCAAGAAGACTGTGTTGAAGGGTTCATGCATAAATGAAAATGTATTCTCATGTAGTAAGAACCATATAGAAATAATAAACTATTACAGAGAGTACGTAAGTTCTTCATTAACAAAACTAATGAATGATGTTTACAACGATTCAGGTAGATTTTTCTATTGTGTATCTGAAGACTGCTGTAAAACTCCTCACATCTCAAAAGATTACCCATAGTCAAAATAATTCATATTTTATAAATACTTGGAAGTATCTCTTATGAAACAGTGAATCTGAAGTGTTATAATTTTCACCAACACTTAGATGAGCCAGGTGAAGATAGAGATTTACTTGACCTTCATGATATTACAAGGTGTTTATGGCAACACCTGATGGACACAAACAACTCCAGTGACCCACCACGCTATCATAATAAACATCATTTATTGCTGCGTATTACGTCCTACAACAGCGTCAGTAGACCAAACACAGTAATAAAAGAACAAGCGAACACTCCTTTGTAAGCTGATAGCACAAGAGCGTGCAGAGGATGAAGGGAAAACACGTGTAATAGAGAAACAATCTGTCAGACCAGTGAAGACAAAATTACTAAGCAAAAGGATTACAGAAAGTTATGATGCCTTTAATCATGCTCGCTGGCTGGGCCGTGTCAGTTGTAAGAACCTTGGGGTACACGTCTTCATCAGTCTTACCATGCCAGTGGGAGGAGGGGGCCCAGAATGCAGGCCGTGGTTATGGTCATTCCAGAGGGATTTCCAGCAAGTAGAATGTGGTTACGATCATGTCACGAGAAGTAGAAGGTTAGTACCATCATGCCAGAGACTTTATAAAAAAATAGACCTTGACTAGGATCATGCTAATAATAGTTGCAACGAAGAAAGAATTGTGTAAGCTAATGCCAATAAGATTTACGGGAACTGTAATAGGATTTACAGCCTGAGTAAGGTATTGACGTTTGTAAAAAATATGACTTGTTGAGGAGTTCAATAAGAAAGAGACCTTGGTTTATTAAACCAGCTGTTAGATCTGACTACAACACCCGAGAGACTTCGCCACCGTCTCACTTCGTGATGCCTTAACCTCGAGCTGTCAGGAGCATCAGGTGAAAAATTATCCCACAGAAATGCAACTGTAAAATAAGCTTGGCTGGCAGTTTTGATGACTGAGTTAGTTTTACGTAGTTTTTTGAAGGCTAAATGTATGAGAGGATAAGATGTCTTGATGATTAAGGTATGAAATCAATGGGATTGTTGCAAATAACTAAACGAGTTGACTTGGGTCATGATTATTTTAGAACAAAATACATGTGCCGTTAGGATGTTTAAGTTTCGGTGTGATTTCTATAAAGAGATATCAGGTGATTAACTAAATGAAAATAAATTCATATATCACCTTTTGCTTGGCTTGTATTAATGTTTATATCAAGTTTTAGTATAGGCCTAAGTGTCGAAGGGATGTTTGAAGAGTGTAACCACTAGATTCTGAGGGGTGATATAGAATTAGTTTTGTCTCTAATAAGAGCACAATTATTTCTAAATTTAACCACCATCATTATTGAGTGTGATGACGACAATATCGCACATGTCAGGACGGCCGCCTCGGTATCTGCTACGGGGAGCACGCGATGGCCGCCGACCCGCCCGCTCTGTTTACGGCCTTAAAGAAACATGAACTATGACGGTAATATCGAAGGCTTATGTATCTATGTGCCGACTGGTGTGTTTGTGTCTGCCTAGCTATCAATTTACCTACTGTATATATCTATATCGACACATCTCTCAATAGCTCTATATATCAGTATGTACAGTATAAGTACTTTCATATAAATATATACGTCTGAAAGTGTTTCCCTTTATCTATAACATCACTCTATCCATATATATATAAATAACACAAATGTACTTGATATAATGCCCTGTTACGTCCCATACTATATTGTGTGTATTTCCTACACAGGCAAACATTAAGGTTGTTCACATCATGTTTCTGAATCATGATAACTATATCCAGGTTCATGTGTCTCATTTACTGCCATCAGGTGTAGTTGTTGCCAAAATTACACCAAGGTAAAAATATTCCCCTAAGATGCATGCAAGGCTTGTATTGCAAATTAAGTTTGTTTTCCTCATAAGAATGAAATCTAAAGTTAGCTGTACGGTAATTTCTTACAGGCTAAATAGCATTTTGTAATACTACAAAATATTCACAAAAAGAAGATTACATATAGGTAGAATGTTGATAGTATAAGAGTATAAAAGAGAGGAAGATTTTGGTAGCGTGGCCGTGATAGTTATTTACACTTATCGTACACTTATCGTATCTTATACGTCAATACACATCTATTACCTTCTTAAAGGCGACTTCTCAAACACTGCTTCGTTACAACTCTTTATTAATTACGAACATGACATGGACACATTAATAACACCTTCTATTGAAAGTTACTAGGACATTATTACGTTACTAGACACTGATTCTCGGACACGAACATGAAATGAATACACTTCCCACATAAGTAACTCATCCCGTGGAAAGCTCTGACAAACACTCACGTGACCTAGGGGAGGCCTAGCAGGGAGACTGCTTAGCTGGAACACTGGTGTCGGGAGGGCGACTGCTTAGCTGGGACACTGGTGTCGGGAGGGCGACTGCTTAGCTGGGACACTGGTGTCGGGAGGGCGACTGCTTAGCTGGGACACCGGAGGGAAGTCGGGGAGGGAAGTCCTGCAAGACTCTCCTCCCGTGAGCGGGACTCGGCTGTGGTGGACCTCCTCCTCCGATCCCTGTGTGTCTCTCTCTCTGACTCTGCCAAATTCCCTGAGGGAGGACTAGGACGTCCTATATATTGGGATGCGAGCCGTCAGGTTCAGCTGGTCGGGGTGGGGGGGGGGCGGCGAAGGGTCTCCTTACATTTGACCTGGCCAATGTGAGGTCAGGTCTGGACTTTTCAGAAACTATCTGGGAAAGTCATCAGGTGGGGCCGTGTATATTGGGAGAGCAACCGTGAGAGTTCCCCTACACTTGACCTCCCTAATGTCGGGTCAGACTGGAGTTTCTGAGATGTAAGACGTACTTTCTGGAGAAGTCATCAGGTGGGGCCGTGTGACATGA
The DNA here is from genome assembly GCF_018991925.1 of Homarus americanus. NCBI lineage: Eukaryota > Metazoa > Arthropoda > Malacostraca > Decapoda > Nephropidae > Homarus > Homarus americanus. The sequence goes on from NW_024748174.1 coordinate 11,303, forward strand.
GAGGCCCTGGTTGATTTGTGGCCCCTTGAGTTGGGCTCCGAGGGTTACATTTGACCTGGCTAATGTGAGGTCAGGTCCGGCCTTTGTTCAGAGAGTAGGTTATTGTATATTGGAAGAGAGTCGGCTGGTGCCTTCTTACATGTCTGTTGTGGTGACATGTCACATGGGAGGGGAGCTAGTTGATTTGTAACCCCCGGTCCACCGTGAGAGCCACCCTACACTTTTGACCTGGCTAATGTCGGGTCAATTCTGGCTTTCCTCGCGATGTAAGCTGTGGTCTGACAACCCATCACTACAATTTTATGTTGAGGAAATATGTTTTTCGTACTTGTATGTGCTACCCTTGACATCCCAGTTTACTGACAACTATACTGTCATCAAACTTTTTGTTGCTGAAACACTGTGAAAATGGTGTGTATTTTCAATTTTGTGATTATAGCCATTTTACGGTATATCAGCTATGAGGTGAAGTCATCTAACTTTTTGTACAGTGTAGACATATTCTGTATTTTGTGATTACATTCACATTACAATATGTTAGCTACTTGTGCAGACACCATGCGCGTCTGGGACAGTGGTTACCGTTAACTTGGACCTAGATTAGTCTGACATGGTTCTTACCTGACACTGTATTTTATATGTCCATCTTCTGCATTGTGGTATGCGAGTAAACCATTATATATACCATATCAGTAATCCGTAAATCCTGTAAGAGCAAGTAATTATTTATTTGATGCTCTCAATATTTAATTCCAGTATAAGTAAGCTACTATATATATATATATATATATATATATATATATATATATATATATATATATATATATATATATATATATATATATATATATACCGAATGCTTGGTATACAATGTGCTGTATATTCACTGTCCCTAAATCTGGACATTGCTAGTTTGACAGATGAAATCCCTTACTCACCCATGGCCTTGATGTTACAAAGAATATACAAATAACGTCTTACACATAACATAGACGTCATTAGTATGACATATAACACCAATTGAATGTAAATTAAATATTACCAGTATAATAAAAATAATAAATTATGAAGTGAAAGTGGGTCCCATAGGCATGATTGCTCGTTAGTATGAGGAGCCTAATGTACAGTGTCATTTACAGTAAGTCTAGTTGTTGGTGATAGTAACATTTGTATTATCTTTACCAACGCCTAATTGTACAATTTATATCTTAAATATCATCCCCTGTATAAAAAAAAGGCGTTATTTAAATCACTCTAATCACGGTAGCGTGTCTGAAGATTTTTTTTTTATGATTTAGTAATATTTAGAACCTGTGTATCAGCCTGCCTGGTAACATGCAAACGTCCTCTTGGAGTAGGGTAAAATTTGTCATCTTACCATTAATCATCTATACCGGTGCATGCCAATTTTTGTGTTTTGTAACTTATTTGTAATGTATCAGCATTAATTAGGCGTTGATGATCAAGTCAGTTTTGTATTGTACATTGTAATAACACCCAGATCCTGTTGGTGATGATGATATAAATGGCGGTAGTAAGAGTACACAAATGCTCTTATATATAATTTTTATTCTGCTTCTTTTCATATCATTGTTTTCCTTAATACACTGGAAACATTATACCATTTACAGTACTTCTTATTACCTGCCAATAAACATCCACTTCCATTCCGTATACGTAAATATACACACGTAAGAAGCTCGGTGATTAGGTGAGAACCGGTTAACAGGGGGACAGAATCTGAATTGTTGTACTGTACATGTCAAGTAATTTATACGATTCTCTTAGGCTACCGGTAATGTCTTTTCGTGCAAGGAAGTAAGCAGTAGGAACACCAGTATCCCTTTATTGGTTTTGAAAGTCTCTAATCCCATTGCAGAATTATCTGCTTTGCCATTGGATACACAAGTAATGGTCTACGACCAGCAACACACTACCAACAGCCCCTCTACAACCTTGGCTATGCTGTTACTGCATCATATCACATGAAAGACAGACTCTATCGCGCTTGTCCGACACGCTGTTGACCTTGCTATATCTCTGTAGCGTAATATCTATGTAGGAACTTAATACTATACTGTGCTTTAATAATATGTGATACTAGATAAAGTCCATCATAGTTTGCTACGTGTAATATTGTGCTTGTGATTTTATTTTTACTTAGACGCTGCAGTTGCCAATCTCATGAAATTTTGGCCTCAAATATTCAGTGCCGTGCAAAGATGACGCCACAATGATATAAATAAGGTGGTCAAAATATAAACTCCTTTTAAACACTGTTCCCATATGTGTGCACCTGTACTCGTACTTAAACCCATACAGTACTGCCATTACTCATAAAATTTGTCGAGTCTGATTTAAGTGAGTTGTCTACAGGGTAGTTGGAGTAATAGTCCAGCTGTGCTTCTCTTTTTTTATTTCCTTAGCAATATACAATAGCAGCCAAAATTAGCCTGTTTTTATTTCATACTTACTTGACTGGACAAAATTTATGGGGAAAGACTGCAGAGTGTACTGCTCCTCAGCCAGACAGCATGACCTCTGCCTCACTCTACGAGGCTTACCAGTCTATAAAACACCTAGTAGACTTTGGTTTAACTCTACCAGACAACACCACCGCGAGGAAATCTACAGTTTTATCGTTGATCATCCAGTCAGACCACCAGAGGGAGACCCAGCCAATATCCAGAGAAAACCAATACTAGTTTCACATCAACTTAATAATTGTTTTCTGGTGTCAGTTCATCACTACACATTCATATATATTTTCTTCTGTGACTGACAATCAAATAAATTCCTGGAAAACATGGGTGAAAAACTTGTATATATTTTGTAGATAGGATTTTATACCGTTGACATAGGATTATGTTGTATATATTCAGTGTCGTCAGTGATTAGAAAATCCTATCATGAACAGTGCAGCGAAGCTATAATTATCAATAAGACATACTGTATACTCGTATACTCTTGCATTGTTTGACCATTAGGTAGCTACCAAACAGGGAGGTACTACCGCCTGGGAAGATATTGGAAGCATAATGTGTTGTCTATGGTAGACCCTGCTGTCATATGGCATCACGAAAATTGTGACCAAATCCCAGGTTGCTGATCTGACTTTCTGCCTCATTTACACACAATTGCAGGGTCTCAATTGTTTCTCTTACTATTGACAACACAACATATATACTGTATATTGTTTCTCACAAATTTTTTTTTCAATTTGTATTTCTTTATGGTTCTCTATTATTATTATTATTATTATTATTATTATTATTATTATTATTATTATTATTATTATATTTTCGCCCCCTAGGCCCCGATGTGGGTCAGTGACCTGTGCCTGGGTGGGCTAATCCCCGTAAAAAAAAAAAATAAATAAATAAATCATTAAAATGGCCAACGTAGAAAAATAAGCGTCTGGGTGTATGGGTCCGTGTGCCGAATCTAAAAAAAAGTGGCTCAAGAAGTGAAGGGATGACGGTTAATTATCTAAAAAAATATATATAATCCTCCGGAGATAAAAATATTAAACCTAGTCAACGTAGTCTCTGTACTAGTGGAAAAAAACTATAATTGAAGGTTGTGCTAAATGTCACTATCATAGCAGTCAGGCAGCTACTTGCTTGCCATTTATGGTGGTCCAGGTTCATTACCCGGCACTCATAGGTTATTATATATTTAACGGAGACAGCCAATGTGAAGTTAACTCGTGTGAGATACAAAATTAATTAAGCTTCACTCTAATGAATAAAACCTTAACTAATAGTACAAGAAACAAAATGAATGCGTAATTAGATAAAAACATAAAAGCCAATGTCCATTATCCATGAGGTAGGTGTAACAAGGCGTAATAACACGAGTAACACAACAAGAAATGTAGTAAATTACAGTAAAAGAGTAAACGGGGTAGAGATGATGACGACTTGAAATAACTATAATAATATGCAAAGTAATAACTAAACAATGTAATGAAAGATATTAAATAGAGATTAGGGGAAGAAACCACATAATTAGTGTAATGAGGAAAGGAAGAAGACATAACAGCGTAGCAAGATATGATAAAGAGGGTAAGAAGTGAATGAATACAACAACAAGCGTAATGGGAGAAAATTTAAAGGGGAGTGAGACAAGAAATAAAGCAACTATAGTAAGAGGGGGATAACAAGGGCAGTAGGTGAAGGGAAGAGAGAGAGAGAGGGTGTAGTAGGAGGAGTTGAGGGGTGGGTGGTAAGGAGGTGATGAATAACAGGGAGGAGCAAGAGGGGAAGAGAGAGGAAGAGGACAAGGGGAGAGAGGAGTAGGGGAGAAGAGAGTGTGTGTAGTGGGAGAGGTGAGGGATGAGTGGTAAGGAGGTGATGAATGACGCGGAGGAGGAGAGAGAGAGAGAGAAGGAGGGGGAGGGGAGAAAAGGCAGGGGAAGACGCCCCAGTTTCTCCCTGTGTTGCATCATAATTCTGTTTTGGTATTCCCAGCACCTGTTGTGTGGCGGTCGAGGGAATGTTGGCTCAGACGTTTTTTAACAGAGAATTATGTCATGCAAGGGGGAAAATACTCCTAGTTATTTACTCTGTGTGAGGAAGGGATTAATCATATGCTTGGTGACACCTGTTACTGTTAACCAGAGAAAGGAAAGGGGAAAGGCCCATAGAATTTTCAGGGTCAGTAGTTATATAGAGATATGTATATAAATGTATCTATAAATGAATCTGATTATTTACACTGTCTCCAGGAACATCCATAGAGTTGTGATGTATCTATTTCTTCTTTATTTAGATATATGAGAACAATTACCTATTTAGGTTTAAAGTACAGGTACAATAATTTCTATACGGTGACAGTACATATATTATTTAACTGATGGTTCAATTGAAAGTTATTGAAATACAGGTACATGTAAAAAATTCTAAATTATTGATTTATTCATAAACACCGATGAATATTACAAACGGAAACACATAAGTATAAGAACAAATATAGACGTCAGTATACAGTACATGGATATTATATCTTATGTGACAGTGTTAAAGAATCAGTTTATTCTCTTAAGTATTAACAGAATAGCGCAATTTCTGTAGAGGCATCATAACAGGTATGGTTATTCCTACATTATAACAATATCATAGTATATTCATGTGTGGTTGAGTCTTGTTCTTGCTAATACTTTATAAATTACTTATAACTAGTACTATCCGGCCTTGTTGATAATTTACAATATCTTTCACAATATCTAAGTGTACTTTTTAACATTGTACATCTCAGGTATTTGATCCTTAGTATTTGTCAGATTAATTTTATTGTATCTTAAGACTGGGAAGGCTTTTATTTGGTTTAAACTTATTTTTTTTATAAATGTTAATGTCTCACTGAACAATTGACCAAATTATTTGGTGAACAAGACTACTTATATTATTTGACATTGTATACCTTTTGTATTTGTTCAAATTAATTGTTATATTATTTTGGTTTAACATTAGACATTGTATTTTTTAAGATTTGTTTCCATGTATGTTATTATTCTGGTATATTACTAATTATTTTTTGCTTAAGGATTTTGTATTACATACTGTTCACGTGTTTTATAAATTCTTACATGTTATTAGACACTTTTGACAATATTTTTTTTCTTAATGAATCTGTTAGATTACTATTGGTGTATCACTGGAGACCTGCTGTCTGTTGTCCAATTAAAATCAATCTGATACTGTATGTATTATTTTATATTGAAAATGTGGGTGTTATGTTTTGTGTAATTGTTGAATTATTTTTTATATTGCATTGGATAGTGAAAATTTAGTATTTTGTGTGAATATACTGTATTGTTGATTTTGCTTTTGAGCATTAGTGGTCATATTGGTTTTATC
>NW_024748175.1:0-7017 GCF_018991925.1 Homarus americanus
GACTTTGTTATACTCGATCAGGGGACGTTGTTATACTCGATCAGCGGACTTTGTTATACTCGATCAGGGGACGTTGTTATACTCGATCAGGGGCCTTTGTTATACTCGATCACGGGCCTTTGTTATACTCCATGAGGGGACTTTGTTATACTCGACCAGGGTTCTTTGTTATACTCGATTAGGGGACTTTGTTATACTCGATCAGCGGACTTTGTTATACTCGATCATGGGATATTGTTATACCCGACCAGGGGAGTTTGTTATAATCGACCAGGGGAGTTTGTTATACTCGACCAGGGGACTTTGCTATACTCGATCAGGGGCCTTTGTTAAACTTGATGAGGGGCCTTTGTTATACTCGATCAGGGGACTTTGTTATACTCGATAGAGGGGACTTTGTTATACTCGATCAGCGGACTTTGTTATACTCGATCAGGAGACTTTGTTATACTCGATGACGGGCCTTTGTTAAACTCTATGAGGGACCTTTGTTATACTTGATCAGGGGCCTTTGTTAAACTTGATCAGGGGCCTTTGTTATACTCGATCAGGGGACTTTGTTATACTCGATCAGGGGACTTTGTTATACTCGATCAGCGGACTTTGTTAAATCGATCAGGAGACTTTGTTATACTCGATGAGGGGCCTTTGTTATACTCGATCACGGGACTTTGTTATACTCAACCAGGGTTCTTTGTTATACTTGACCAGGGGAGTTTGTTATACTCGACCAGGGGACTATGTTATACTCGATGAGGGGCCTTTGTTAAACTCGATGAGGGACCTTTGTTATACTCGACCAGGGGACTTTGTTACACTCGATCAGGGGCCTTTGTTAAACTCGATCAGGGGCCATAGTTATACTCGATTAGGGGACTTTGTTATACTCGATCAGCGGATTTTGTTATACTCGATCAGGAGACTTTGTTTTACTCGATGTGGGGCCTTTGTTATACTCGATTAGGGGCCTTTGTTATACTCGATCAGGGGACTTTGTTATACTCAACCAGGGTTCTTTGTTATACTTGACCAGGGGAGTTTGTTATACTCGACCAGGGGACTTTGTTATACTCGATGAGGAGCCTTTGTTAAACTCGATGAGGGACCTTTGTTATACTCGATCAGGGGCCTTTGCTATACTCGATCAGGGGACTTTGTTATACTCAACCAGGGTTCTTTGTTATACTTGACCAGGGGAGTTTGTTATACTCGACCAGGTGACTTTGTTATACTCGATGAGGGGCCTTTGTTAAACTCGATGAGGGACCTTTGTTATACTCGACCAGGGGACTTTGTTATATACTCAACCAGGTTCTTTGTTATACTCGACCAGGGGACTTTGTTATACTCGATCAGGGCCCTTTGTTAAACTCGATGAGGGGCCTTTGTTAAACACGATGAGGGACCTTTGTTATACTCGACCAGGGGACTTTCTTACACTAGATCAGGGGCCTTTGTTAAACTCGATCAGGGGCCATAGTTATACTCGATCAGGGGACTTTGTAATACTCGATCAGGGGACTTTGGTATACTCGACCAGGTGAGTTTGTTATACTCGACCAGGGGAGTTTGATATACTCGACCAGGGGACTTTGTTATATTCGATGAGGGGCCTTTGTTAAACTCGATGAGGGCCTTTGTTAAACTCGATGAGGGGCCTTTGTTAAACTCGATGAGGGACCTTTGTTATGCTCGACCAGGGGACTTTGTTACACTCGATCAGGGGCCTTTGTTAAACTCGATCAGGGGCCATAGTTATACTCGATCAGGGGACTTTGTTATACTCGATCAGCGGATTTTGTTATACTCGATCAGGAGACTTTGTTATACTTGATGAGGGGCCTTTGTTATACTCGATCAGGGGCCTTTGTTATACTCGATCAGGGGATTTTGTTATACTCAACCAGGGTTCTTTGTTATACTTGACCAGGGGAGTTTGTTATACTCGACCAGGTGACTTTGTTATACTCGATGAGGAGCCTTTGTTAAACTCGATGAGGGACCTTTGTTATACTCGACCAGGGGACTTTCTTACACTCGATCAGGGGCCTTTGTTAAACTCGATCAGGGGCCATAGTTATACTCGATCAGGGGACTTTGTTATACTCGATCAGCGGATTTTGTTATACTCGATCAGGAGACTTTGTTATACTTGATGAGGGGCCTTTGTTATACAAGATCAGGGGCCTTTGTTATACTCGATTAGGGGATTTTGTTATACTCAACCAGGGTTCTTTGTTATACTTGACCAGGGGAGTTTGTTATACTCGACCAGGTGACTTTGTTATACTCGATGAGGAGCCTTTGTTAAACTCGATGAGGGACCTTTGTTATACTCGACCAGGGGACTTTCTTATACTCGATCAGGGGCCTTTGTTAAACTCGATCAGGGGCCATAGTTATACTCGATCAGGGGACTTTGTTATACTCGATCAGGGGACTTTGGTATACTCGACCAGGAGAGTTTGTTATACTCGACCAGGGGACTTTGTTATACTCAATGATTGGCCTTTGTTAAACTCGATGAGGGGCCTTTGTTATAGTCGACCAGGGACTTTGTTATACTCGATCAGGGGCCTTTGTTAAACTCGATCAGGGGCCTTTGTTATACTCGATCACGGACCTTTGTTATACTCCATGAGGGGACTTTGTTATACTCGACCAGGGTTCTTTGTTATACTCGACCAGGGTTCTTTGTTATACTCGATCAGGGGACTTTGTTATACTCGATCAGGGGCCTTTGTTATACCTGATCAGGGGACTTTCTATACTCGATCAGGGGACATTGTTATACTCTATGAGGGGGGCTTTGTTATACTCGTTCAGGGGACTTTGTTTTACTTGATCAGGGGACTTTGTTATACTCGATGAGGGGCTTTGTTATTCACGATCAGGGGGCTTTGTTATACTTGATCAGGGGCCTTTGTTATAATCGTTCATGGGACTTTGTTATACTCGATCAGGGGACTTTGTTATACTCGATCAGGGGATATTGATATACTCGACCAGGGGAGTTTGATATACTCGACCAGGGGACTTTGTTATACTCGATGAGGGGCCTTTGTTAAACTCGATGAGGGGCCTTTGTTATACTCGACCAGGGGACTTTGTTATACTCGATTAGGGGCCCTTGTTAAACTCGATGAGGGGCCATTGTTATACTCGATCAGGGGACTTTGTTATACTCTATCAGGGGACTTTATTATACTCGATCAGGGGGCTTTGTTTTACTCGATCAGGGAACTTTGTTATACTCGATCAGGGGACTTTGTTATAATCGACCAGGGGAGTGTGTTATATTCGACCTGGGGACTTTGCTATACTCGATCAGGGGCCTTTGTTTAACTTGATGAGGGGCCTTTGTTATACTCGATCAGGGGACTTTGTTATACTCGATAGAGGGGACTTTGTTATACTTTATCAGCGGACTTTGTTATACTCGATCAGGAGACTTTGTTATACTCGATGACGGGCCTTTGTTAAACTCTATGAGGGACCTTTGTTATACTCGACCAGGGGACTTTGTTATAATCGTTCAGGGGACTTTGTTATACTCGATCAGGGGACTTTGTTATACTCGGTCAGGTTACTTTGTTATAATCGACCAGGGGAGTTTGTTATACTCGACCAGGGGACTTTGCTATACTCGATCAGGGGCCTTTGTTAAACTTGATCAGGGGCCTTTGTTGTACTCGATCAGGGGACTTTGTTATACTCGATTAGGGGACTTTGGTATACTCGATCAGCGGACTTTGTTATACTCGATCAGGAGACTTTGTTATACTCAATGAGGGGCCTTTGTTATACTCGATTAGGGGCTTTTGTTATACTCGATCAGGGGACTTTGTTATACTCAACCAGGGTTCTTTGTTATACTTGACCAGGGGAGTTTGTTATACTTGACCAGGGGACTTTGTTATACTCGATGACGGGCCTTTGTTAAACTCTATGAGGGACCTTTGTTATACTCGACCAGGGGACTTTGTTACACTCGATCAGGGGCTTTTGTTAAACTCGATCAGGGGCCATAGTTATACTCGATCAGGGGACTTTGTTATACTCTATCAGGGGACTTTGTTATACTCGATCAGGGGAGTTTGTTATACTCGATCAGGGGCCTTTCTTAAACTCTATCAGGGGCCTTTGTTATACTCGATCAGGGGACTTTGTTATACTCGATCAGGGGCCATAGTTATACTCGATCAGGGGACTTTGTTATACTCGATCAGGGGACTTTGGTATACTCGACCAGGTGAGTTTGTTATACCCGACCAGGGGAGTTTGATATACTCGACCAGGGGACTTTGTTATTTTCGATGAGGGGCCTTTGTTAAACTCGATGAGGGGCCTTTGTTAAACTCGATGAGGGACCTTTGTTATACTCGACCAGGGGACTTTGTTACACTCGATCAGGGGCCTTTGTTAAACTCGATCAGGGGCCATAGTTATACTTGATCAGGGGACTTTGTTATACTCGATCAGCGGATTTTGTTATACTCAATCAGGAGACTTTGTTATACTTGATGAGGGGCCTTTGTTATACTCGATGAGGGGCCTTTGTTATATTCGATCAGGGGACTTTGTTATACTCAACCAGGGTTCTTTGTTATACTTGAGCAGGGGAGTTTGTTATACTCGACCAGGTGACTTTGTTATACTCAATCAGGGGCCTTTGTTAAACTCGATGAGGGACCTTTGTTATACTCGACCAGGGAACTTTCTTACACTCGATCAGGGGCCTTTGTTAAACTCGATCAGGGGCCATAGTTATACTCGATCAGGGGACTTTGTTATACTCGATCAGGGGACTTTGGTATACTCGACCAGGTGAGTTTGTCATACTTGACCAGGGGACTTTGTTATACTCAATGAGGGGCCTTTGCTAAACTCGATGAGGGGCCTTTGTTATACTCGACCAGGGACTTTGTTATACTCGATCAGGGGCCTTTGTTAAACTCGATCAGGGGCCTTTGTTATACTCGATCACGGACCTTTGTTATACTCCATGAGGGGACTTTATTATACTCGACCAGGGTTCTTTGTTATACTCGATCAGGGGACTTTGTTATACTCGATCAGCGGACTTTGTTATACTCGATCAGGGGCCTTTGTTATACCCGATCAGGGGACTTTCTATACTCGATCAGGGGACATTGTTATACTCTATGAGGGGGGCTTTGTTATACTCGTTCAGGGGACTTTGTTTTACTTGATCAGGGGACTTAGTTATACTCGATGAGGGGGCTTAGTTATACACGATCAGGGGGCTTTGTTATACTTGATCAGGGGCCTTTGTTATAATCGTTCATGGGACTTTGTTATACTCGATCAGGGGACTTTGTTATACTCGATCAGGGGATATTGTTATACTCGACCAGGGGAGTTTGATATACTCGACCAGGGGACTTTGTTAGACTCGATGAGGGGCCTTTGTTAAACTCGATGAGGGGCCTTTGTTATACTCGACCAGGGGACTTTGTTATACTCGATTAGGGGCCCTTGTTAAACTCGATGAGGGGCCATTGTTATACTCAATCAGGGGACTTTGTTATACTCTATCAGGGGACTTTATTATACTCGATCAGGGGGCTTTGTTATACTCGATCAGGGAACTTTGTTATACTCGATCAGGGGACTTTGTTATAATCGACCAGGGGAGTTTGTTATACTCGACCTGGGGACTTTGCTATACTCGATCAGGGGCCTTTGTTAAACTTGATGAGGGGCCTTTGTTATACTCGATCAGGGGACTTTGTTATACTCGATAGAGGGGACTTTGTTATACTTTATCAGCGGACTTTGTTATACTCGATCAGGAGACTTTGTTATACTCGATGACGGGCCTTTGTTAAACTCTATGAGGGACCTTTGTTATACTCGACCAGGGGACTTTGTTATAATCGTTCAGGGGCCTTTATTATACTCGATCAGGGGACTTTGTTATACTCGATAAGGGGACTTTGTTATAATCGACCAGGGGAGTTTGTTATACTCGACCAGGGGACTTTGCTATACTCGATCAGGGGCCTTTGTTAAACTTGATCAGGGGCCTTTGTTATACTCGATCAGGGGACTTTGTTATACTCGATCATGGGACTTTGTTATACTCGATCAGCGGACTTTGTTATACTCGATCAGGAGACTTTGTTTTACTCGATGAAGGGCCTTTGTTATACTCGATCAGGGGCCTTCGTTATACTCGATCAGGGGACTTTGTTATACTCAACCAGGGTTCTTTGTTATACTTGACCAGGGAAGTTTGTTATACTCGACCAGGTGACTTTGTTATACTCGATGAGGGGCCTTTGTTAAACTCGATGAGGGACCTATGTTATACTCGACCAGGGGACTTTCTTACACTCGATCAGGGGCCTTTGTTAAACTCGATCAGGGGCCATAGTTATACTCGATCAGGGGACTTTGTTATATTCGATCAGCGGATTTTGTTATACTCGATCAGGAGACTTTGTTATACTTGATGAGGGGCCTTTGTTATACTCATCAGGGCCTTTGTTATACTCGATCAGGGGACTTTGTTATACTCAACCAGGGTTCTTTGTTATACTTGACCAGGGGAGTTTGTTATACTCGACCAGGTGACTTTGTTATACTCGATGAGGGGCCTTTGTTAAACTCGATGAGGGACCTTTGATATACTCGACCAGGGGACTTTCTTACACTAGATCAGGGGCCTTTGTTAAACTCGATCAGTGGCCATAGTTATACTCGATCAGGGGACTTTGTTATACTCGATCAGGGGACTTTGGTATACTCGACCAGGTGAGTTTGTTATACTCGACCAGGGGACTTTGTTATACTCAATGAGGGGCCTTTGTTAACTCTATGAGGGGCCTTTGTTATACTCGACCAGGGGACTTTGTTATACTCGATGAGGGGCCTTTGTTAAACTCGATCAAGGGCCTTTGTTATACTCGATCAGGGGACTTTGTTATACTCGATCAGGGGACTTTGTTATACTCGATCAGCGGACTTTGTTATACTCGATCAGGGGACGTT
>NW_024748176.1:0-20116 GCF_018991925.1 Homarus americanus
GTACACCTCTGACACTCCCAGGTACACCGCGGACACTGCCAGGTACACCTCCGACACTCCCAGGAACACCTCCGACACTCCCAGGTACACTTCTCACACTCACAGGTACACCTCCGAAACTCCCAGGTACACCTCTTTCACTCCCAAGTTCACCTCTGACACTCCAAGGTCCACCTCTGACACTCCCAGGTACACCTCTGAAACTCCCAGGTACACCTCTGAAACTCCCAGGTACACATCAGACACTCCATGGTGCACCTCTGATACTCCAAGGTACACCTCTGACACTCCCAGGTACACCTCTAACACTTCCAGGTACACCTCCGACACTCCCAGGTATACTTCTCACACTTCCAGGTACACCTCCGACACTCCCAGGTACACCTCTGACTCTCCCAGGTACACCTCTGACACTCCAAGGTACACCTCTGACACTCCCAGGTACACTTCTGACTCTCCCAAGTACTCAATGACATTCCTGGTACCTCGACTGCTCCCAGTGCAGCGTCAGCTTGTCCCCAGGCCACCTCTGGCCTCCCAGGTACATCTCTGGCCTCCCAGAATGCCTCCCACCAGTACACCTCTGACAATCCCAGGTACTCCTGTGACACTTCCAGGTACACCTCTGACACTCCCAGGTACACCTCTGACACTCCCAGGTACACCTCTGACACTCCCAGGTACTCCACTGACATTCCCTGGTACACGTCCGACACTACCAGATACACCTCTGACACACCCAGGTACAATTCTGACACTCCCAGGTACACCACTGACACACCCATGTACTCCACTGACACTCCTTGGTACACCCCTGACAATCCCAGGTACACCTCTGACACTCCCAGTCACACCCTAGACACTCCCAGGTACACTTCTCACACTCCTAGGTACACCTCTGACACTCCTAGGTCTCCTCTGTCACTCGCTGATGCACCTCTAACACTCCCAGGTACACCGCTGACACTCCCAGGTACACCGCTGACACTGCGAGGTACACCTCAGACACTGCCAGGTACACCTCAGACACTGCCAGGTACACCTCAGACACTCCCAGGTACACCTTAGACACTCCAAGGTGCACCTCTGACACTCCCAAGTGCACCTCTGACATTCCCAGGCACACCTCTGACACTCCCAGGTGCACCTCTGACACTCCCAGGAACTCCACTGACTCTCCCTGGTACACCCCTGACACTCCCAGGTACACCTCTGACACTCACAGGTACACCCCAGACACTCCCAGGTACACCTCCGACACTAACAGGTACACCTCTGACACTCTCTGGTACACCTCTGACACTCCCAGGTACACCTCCGACACTAAGAGGTACACCTCAGACACTCCCAGGTACACCTCAGACACTCCTAGGTACACCTCTGACATTCCCAGGTACACCTCAGACACTCCTAGGTACACCTCTCACACTCCCAGGTACACCTCTCACACTCCCAGGTACTCCACTGGCACTCCCTGGTACACCCCTGACACTCCCAGGTACACCTCTGACACTCCCAGGTACACCTTTGACACTCCCCGGTACATCTCAGACACTCCCAGGTTCACCCCTGACACTCCCAAGTGCAACTCTGACACTTCCAGGCACACCTCTGACACTCCCAGGTACACCTCAGACTCTCCCAGGTACACCTCTGACACTCCCAGGTACACCTCTGAAACTCCCAGGTACACCTCTGACACTCCCAGGTACACCTCAGACACTCCAAGGTGCACCTCTGATACTCCAAGGTACACCTCTGACACTCCCAGGTACACCTCTGACACTTCCAGGTACACCTCTGACACTCCCAGGTACACCTCTGACACTCCCAGGTACACCTCTGACACTCTCGGACTAGGGATCTCAGGTGGTAGTAGGAGCCGGTGTCGAGGATGGTGTAGAAGCTTCTTACCAAATTTGAAGATGAGGTCGTGGTGATGGTCAGTGAGAGTCGAAAGGGTCAGTGTGTTGAGCGCTTCTTGATATGTGGACTAGGACGGGGAGAGAATAATCTTGCATGCCCTCTTTTGCACTTTTTTTAGGTGTTTACATTGTGTGGCATTTAGGGAGGAAGACCAGGTGGGGGAGGCATAGGTGAGCTTGGGAAGTATGAATGTTGTATAAACACTGAGGAGCTCGTGTGCAGGAACTCCGAGGGACTTGAGTCGGCGGAGGAGGTGGAGACGGAAACTGGAGGATTTGACAACTTCACTGACGTGTGGTTTCCAATTTAGTTTGATTGTCTATGGTGACGCCGAGGAGCTTCGTGGAATCTACAACCTGGAGTGTGTTCGGACCTAGAGTAATGGAAGGAGGTGGGACAATGTCGGAGGAGAGGTTGATGTGCATAACCATTAGGGTGTGTCATACGGAGGCGAATTTTTTTTTTTTAGTTTGAAAAATCGGCCCATGGTATTAATGATGTAGTTCTATGTGCAGAATCATGTGATATCTTCAGATTTGAAAAGTTTTCATTTTTTGCTAGGTAATTTTTAACTTGAAATCTTATGAAAATTCAGTATTCCCACCCTTTTACCAACACCACTAAATAGCTTATTTAAAGTAAAGTAAATGTATCAGGTTAATTTATTAGGATGAAAATGTTCCAGAATAGTGAAACGAATGATCTTGACACATTTATTAAATTTAATATTCCTTTCGAAAACAAAATCATCAAATACAAAAACCGGTTTTACTACTACGACCCGGTGTTGCTGCACCATAAAACATGTCTTTCTTGCTTCTGTTTCTACTCTCATCACCTCCCTGCTGACCACCTGAGCTCGGATGTAGCCTTCCCTCCTCTCCTGGCTGTACACGTGACTGCTGGCCTCGCTCACTTGCTGTACACAACACTCTATACTCTGGGTGTGCGAGGGCCAGGCAGGGACATGCATGGGGTTGTCCAGGAAAGCTCTGACTTGAACATTGGTGAGGCTGCAGGTAAGAGGGAGCTCACTGCCAGCCTGGATGTTATCCAGATCTATGAGATCAGTGAGGGTCTTGGCACCTAGATTGACTTCAGGAGTCTTCCTGACCCTGAAGGAATCGTCACCAACTGATTCGTCATGCCCAGATCCTCTCATAATTCTCATATCCAAGATCTTTTTGACTACCACTCTTCTCTCCTCCTCATTCTTACTGCAGAGCATTGTCTGCAGAACTGCCTCGGGATGAGCATACCAGGAAGATCTCCTCACAGTCTGCTCCACAATCTGAACAACCTTCCTTGGCTGACTCCTCAGGAGCTCAAGCTGGAAGAGAACATGCCTCCCGACCTTCGGAGAACGATGACTTGACCTTGGTGTTGAACCAATTTGGCAAGTAGACACTCACGATGAATTGGACAATAAGTCTCTGGAGTTGTGAAGCTGGTTCCTTCAGGATTTATGATGGCGACCCAAATTCTGCAGAACCTGAGAGCCGTTGTGAGCCACCTAGAATGTGAGACTGGACCTATCTGCAGGTAAGCAAGTCTATCAGGCATGACCCCAGTTTGATAACTGCAAATCATAACCATAGTACTGGTCAGTACTCAGGTCGTCAATGACAGTATGTGCAAGCTCAACGAGTGGAGGGCCAATTGTGATTTTTTCAAAGCTCGGATTTATTTCTAACTCAGTGGCAGAGTCCAGCATCTTGCCAAGAGGACCAGACCATCTGTTGTTTGAAAGCGTCTTGCCATCCAGCTCCTAGATCAGATGTCTGAGTGGCAACTCGTTGGTGTGGAGGTCACAAACAATCCAGACCAGCTTCCTCCCAATCTTCCGCTCTATCCACTGTATGACCCCCCCTTGCCACCCTGTGTTCGTGTTGGTGCTGTCCCCTCCAATGGCCTGCAGGGTCTGGTCTACGTTCCTCTCTCTGTGCCAGTTCACAATGTTATCTGCCACTATCTCAGCTGGTTTCCTGATGTCATCTTTCTCTGGAGTGAAATGCCACAAATACTTCCCTCTGGTTCCACTGCAGCAGGAGTAGTGTTCTCCTTCTGCCATGGCGGGAACAACTTGTCAGAATCTCCAACTTTCGCAGACACTTTAGTGTCATCCCTTCATCAAAGAACAAACAATTGATTCCATTTTCTCTTATCATATCAAGCTCCTCTTCTGGGTTACTGACAAGTTTCTCCTGAGCTCTCCTTACTTTGTTATGATCTATCACCAGGTGAACATCATCAGGTGTTATCAAACCACCGTCAATCCAGGCAGCTGTTGCTATCTCTGCAGTTTCTCTGAGACCAGTGTGGTGTCGCATGCTGGCCAGAGCTATGCTCGGGATATCTTTTCTATTTCGAATCTTATGCCTGGAAGGTTGAATCATTGTACCACAGGTTGGGGACAAAGTCACCCATTCTCCTGGTCAGCACTCGGATCAGCCATAGAAGTCATTAAACTCTGAATCAGCTTGACTCCAATCATCGGCCTTTTTTACCTCACCCTGGGCCTTCTCAAGTCTCTTTTCCTCGGCAACTCTTCTCCTCTTCTTTCTCTCTGTGGCAGCCTCCTGTCTCTTGGACTCCGGAATATCTTGGCTAGAAATCTTGAGAGCCCCTATACTGCCAGTCTTCTCTCTCTGTGCTTTGACAAATGCCAGTTCGATCACAGGAATCTTCAGTTCACGCTTGCAAATACAGGAGATGTGGGCCTCGGATTTACAGTCACGATCGCATCCAAGCTCAGGACAGAGAACAATTGGGCACTTGCAAGTAATTATGTCAAATAACTGGTCCAGTTGCTTGGCAAAGCTGTCCTTAACTGCAAGTTTTCCTCTTCCAAGAGAGATATCTCTTGCCTTTTCCCAACTGGCTAGCAGTCTCTCACTAATCTTCTTCTGACTTGTTATGACTGGAGGCTTGAACTGAGCGTTAGCCAGAGTGTACTGTGCCAAGACAGCTTTGGTCATATCACTGGCAATGTCTTTGTTTGTGTAAGTTCTTTGGTTCTTTTCACTGATTTGCCTGATTAAAACACCGTATCTCAGCATCTCTCAATAGCAAACGCTCCGACTTCGGAGCTCTCTGCAGACCCAAGATAGTGACTGAGATGGCTGGATTTTTGGTTTCCTCGTCCTGACTGGCAGCCATCGCAAATATTATCAACTTATAAATGCATCAGAATCTGAAACAGAAAAAAAATATTGTTAGTTGGGTTGTTAAAGAATGAAGTCAGAAAGCAATGTTCACTATTTAATTGTAATGCACTAATGCAGCTGTACGTTAGATTTTCGATAAATTTCACGCTAAAATTTACCTAGCAAAAGGTTGCAAAATATTGAAACTGAAATTATTTTCTGTTTATATACACTAAAATCTACAAAAAAAGTGATGGGCCATTTAGTTTTGGCTGATCTTCCTCCTGTACCCTAATAGCCATGATGTCTTGGTAGCATGGTTGATGATGACATGGTTATTTGGTGGCCGTTTTGGGAGACTGTTCCAATAAATCCTGAAAGGAGCTTGGTATAGTTGGGAGCAGAATTGTTGACGCTGATCCCAATGGTGGAGTCATTAAACATATTTCCAACGACGGTTTCCTCTTGGGCATCATTATTAGGCATAAGAAGCAGAAGTGAATTACATCTTATTGCCTTGGGGACACCTGGAGTAGTATTTCTGAAAGGTGAGAGACAGCCCTCAGAGCTGGCTTGGCATCGATCACTGAAAGTCTGTAAGCCATGGTATAAGACTTCTCGAAGCTAATTAATAGACTTTGATGATAAATTATATTGTAATTAGGCTAGATTGAGCGCTTTTGATATATGAAATCAATAGGCGACAGCTACAGACGTTTTTTCGTTTTCTCGAGATAGCGGTATATGTAATCGGAAAAGCTGACCAGGCAGTGAGTGGTGGAGGAAGTTTTCATGTTGCCAAATTGCTGAGGGTCTACGACTCCTGCAATATCAGCATAAGCCCAGTCGAACACAAAACTTTCACAGATTAGGCTGGGTATTGGGGTGATTGCAATAGGTCGTAGCTGATTTAAGGATTGTGGGCTGGTTGACTTGGGCACTGGTGATACATAAGAGGTCTTCCAGTCAGCTGGGCATCTGGCTTGACTGAGAGAAGCATTGATGATGGAGCATAGGGGTTTAGCAAGCTCCGGGGAGAACTCCTTGAAGAGTTTCATTGGTAAGTCAATGGGGGTGGTAGAGCGTTTTAATTTTAGTTTGTCCAGGCGTTTTGCTACTTCAAATTCTTCTACTAAGTCAGTGGGAAGGGGGGCTGGTAGGTAAGCAGGGAGAGTGGTTGTGTCAAGCCGGGGGAGCGTCTGGCATATAGTAGCGAAATGGTTATTTGTTTGCTCAGCTGCGTCAACATTAGTGAGATGGCTAAGGAAGGGGAGGGGGTGTGTCTTATTGTTTAGTCCACAGAGTTCTTTAAGCTTACCATACCATTGACTGATGTTGGTCTGCTTCAGGTGTTGTAATTTGGTTGGGTAGTGGGACTTCTTTGCAGTGCGTATTTCGCGGATGACTCGGTTGCGAAGGGACCTGTAGCGGATGTGGTCATTGAGATGAAAGGCTCTGTCTCTCTGTTGCATAAGTCTTTTTATCCGAGGTGTGATCCAGGGCAAGTCAGCTGGGTGAGATCTGACGGACTTCTCGGGGAAGAAGTGGTGGTGGGCTTCCGTGTGTATGTATATTATGTATGCTGGATTATGTATTATGTATGTATATTATGTATGTGCTCCATTTATATTTATTCAGCCTAGCTAGCAGCGTGTGGCAATGTTATTACCATATCCCACACGCTTAATTAATGTGCCTGGCGACGTATGGAAGCTGCTAATGTATCACTTGCCATACGTCGTCTATGGTAGTTGACCAGGACCTTAGCTAGGGAGCAGTGCTACCCACCTCTGTGTACATACTCTTATCCAGTAAACCGAACCTACAAAACTATACAGGTGTTTGTGTTCTCTCCTGTATATAGAACTTATTACCCAGAACATCTAACATGGCGCAGTGCGTAGTTTTACTGGATTATTACGAGTGATTAGTGCAAGTTTGTGGAAAGCCGGCTGATGGATCCCCGCCTTGGGTCAACCCGCGTCATCCCTCGAAGAATTTCGCAACTTTGAGCAGTGTCAGTGACAGTGATTTTCTGTGAAGTGTTTAGTGCATTGTGTGTTTCGTGCCATTCATGTGTGACCTTGTTCGAACGGATTTCCAAGGTATACGGCATGTTCTGGGCATTTGTGGGGTGTAGAGCTCAGCGCACCCTCCTCTGACCGTTTACAGAGAGCGACTGAGCTACTCCTATCTCCACCCCCCTCCCTCACAGCGCCGCCTCCACCCCCCCTCACAGCTGGGGCGAGACGCTCTCCTTGCGTGGGACACACACACATACATGTACTAACACTTGCTGACCGCGCGGTTTCTTATATATATTTTATATATATAACCTACTTATCTGTGTATTTAATTAAATTTTTTTGTCTGAAATCTTGTTGATACGACGGGCTGACCGGTCAACACTGATTTAAGACACAGTACACAGATAAAGTAGTTATGTCTCATGCCTTACGTAGCCGTGGACCCAGCGCCTGGATGAGTCAAGCGGATGATAGTCCCCCAGAGATGGATGACCAGGCTGACCATGACACCCCAGCTCCCACAACATCGCGCAGCCCTTCACCTCACCATTCAGCGTTATCTCCAGAGATAATTGCCTTAATGAAGTTTATGAGAGATGAGAGACGCGAGGATGAAGCTCACAGACGTTTGGCGGATGAGCACAGAAGGCAAGCAGAGGCAGAACGAGACCACCAACGAAGAATGGAAGACAGTGCACGGTTTGAAGCCTTGATATCTCGCCTCACTGTTAACCAAGCCCCTGGCTCTAACACTGCCTCGGTACTGAATGGTTCAGATACCTCATCCATGCTCCCTTCACGCCCCCCAGCCCCACCTAAAGCAGCAGCTCAAACACCGCCCATCTTGGAGCCTGATGTAAATTTCCAGACTTTTCGCGAATGGCGGCGGTGGTGGGCTGATTATGCTACAATGGTGGATCTCCAGAGTTTGTCACAGCCTAAACAACTCATCCAGCTGCGTATGTGCCTGTCCTTGGAAGTTCAGCGTGTCTTAGAACATACGTTGCAGGTACCCCCAACCTCTTCGCTGTCTGTAGAGGAGGTACTGGACGTTCTACAACGGCACATCAAAGGACAGCAGAATGAAGCTCTGCGCAGGAGGGAATTGTTTAGCTGCAGACAGATGGAGGGTGAGTCTTTTGACGCTTTTTATGTACGTCTTAAGAGAGCCTCGGAAGAGGTAGATATATGTTTAGGCCACCACCAGCAGTGCGAGGAGACCCAGTTGAAGCAGGTGATCCTGATGGGTGTTAAGGACGAGGAACTTGTCCAACGCCTCACCTCCCTCGACTCTTCCTCTTCTCTTCAGGATGTGTTGACGATATGTCGCTCCTATGAGGCTGCCAGGTGTGCCACCTCTGCCATCCGAGCTCCCCCTACAGCTGTACGCGCTGTGTCCCAGTACAAGAAGGACAAGAAGTCTGCTCCTACGCCTTCGCCCACCACGTCCACGCCCGGTTCATTTTGCAACAACTGTGGTAAGCAGCACGGAACACAGGTATGTCCAGCTGCTCAGTCTACCTGCAACAGTTGTGACCGTAAGGGCCACTGGTCACTCACAGTACGGTGCCCAGCCAAACGCGTCCAGTGCAATGTGTGCGGCCGTCTGGGCCACTATGACAAGTGTTGCCCTTCCAACAAACCCAAGGAACAGCGTCAACGGAAGCTTCAGCGCCCTTCTACCAGAGAGGGCCGCCCACAGTCTCCCAATCAGAGGCACGACGACCCTGGACAACGCTGGAGCCATATTAGGAATGTGTGCTCCCCCCCGCGTCCCAGGACCAAAGTTCCCCAGTACATCAGTGTCATTGTGACCTACCGCAGTGTGTCATCCCGTCTCCAGATGTTGCCCGACACCGGCGCTGATGCTACAGTCATCGGTCCCCAGCATTTGCAATGCTTGGGGCTCTCTCCAAGTGATCTAGGACCGCCCCCCAAGGATCTCCGCTTTATGGCAGATGGTTCACAGATGACCCCGGCCCTGGGTTCACTCCAAGCACAAGTCACCTTTGGCAACAGGTCGTGTCAAGCCTGGATTGATGTGCATAACGGTGTCCCGACTCCTTTGCTGTCCTACAGACATTGTCAAGAGTTGGCCATCATCTCCCAGGACTTCCCCAAACCTATTCTTGAGGTAAGACACGCCAACAGGGTGCACGAAGGGAGCAGCAACTACCCTGCTGCCGCCCTACCCCTACCTCTTGCCAGTGACACCTCTCCTTCGGATGCTCGGAAGTACTTCCTGAAGGAATTCAGCGACGTTCTGGTGACCAAGTCCGCTCTGGAATCCAAGCCTCTCAAGAAGATGGTAGGTCCCCCCATGAGGATCCACCTGAGGGACGACGCGAAGCCCTTCGCTATTTACACCCCTCGACTGGTTCCCCTGGCCTTCCGCGAGGCGGTCAAAAACGAGCTGGACTCCATGGTCGCCCAAGAAATTATTGCACCAACCGGCGATGAACCGTCTCCATGGTGTCACCCGATGGTTGTCGTCGCAAAACCTAAAGGTGGTGTTCGGATCACCACTGACCTCTCCAAACTCAACAGCCAGGTGTCTCGTCCTGCGCACCCTTCTCCCACGCCCTTTGCAGCTATACGCAGTGTGAACCCGAAGGCGCGCTTCTTCACGACGATGGACGCCCTGTGTGGATACTGGCAGATAGAGCTTGCCGAAGAAGACCGACCACTCACAACTTTCATCACCCCGCATGGACGTTACAGTTATTGCCGTGGCCCCATGGGATTCGCCGCTACAGGAGACGCTTTCTGTCTTCGAGGTGACATGGCTCTACAAGGTCTGGCAAACTGCGTGAAAGTGGTCGACGACATACTCGTGTACGACGAGGATTATATGGATCACCTCTGCCGTATCTACGAGGTACTCAACAGGTGCCGGAAGCACGGCATTACCCTAAATGCCGACAAGTTTGTTCTGGCCAGCTCTTCAGCTGACTTTTGTGGGTACACCCTCTCAGGGAATGGTATCGCAGCTGACCCGGAAAAGGTCCGCGCCATCACGGATTTTCCCACCCCTGCTAACCTGACCGACTTGAGGTCCTTCATCGGTCTCGTCAACCAGTTAGCAGAGTTTTCGTCGGACATCTCCGCAGCTGCTCAACCACTTCGCCCCCTGATGAGCCCCAAGAGGACATTCCTGTGGACCCCCGACCACGACAAGGCCTTCCAGCAAGTGAAACAGGCCCTGTCTCGTCCACCTGTCCTCGCCACGTTTGACCCAGCCTTGCCGACAGTTCTGCAGACAGATGCCTCACGCTTGTATGGCGTGGGATACGCCCTACTGCAGGATCATGGTGGAGGGCAGTTCCGGCTCGTCCAGTGTGGCTCGCGTTTCCTCTCTGACACTGAGACGCGCTACGCCACCATTGAGTTGGAGCTGTTGGCTGTGGTCTGGGCGACGTCCAAGTGCAGGTTTTACCTCATAGGCCTGCAACACTTTCACCTAGTGACCGACCATCGCCCGCTTGTCCCGATCCTCAACCACTACACGCTAGACGCCGTTGAGAACCCTCGCCTCCAGCGTCTGAAAGAGAAGCTCTCGGCGTACATCTTCACAGCAGTGTGGCGTGCTGGTAAGGAGCTCTGCATCCCTGATGCCTTATCCCGCTCTCCTGTCAGCCGCCCTACTCCAGAAGACCATGTGCTCGACGCCGACCTCGCTCTTTCCGTCAGGACTGTGGTCACTCTCCATGCCGTCCAATCCCTTCGTTCGGACCTGTCACCAGATGACGACAAGGCAATGGAGGACCTTCGAACAGCGGCCCGAGATGACCCTTCCTACGTCCGACTTGTCGAGTGTGTGAGGAATGGATTTCCTAGCAACCGCTACGATCTTCACAACACCCTGCTCCCGTATTGGAAACTCCGCGATGAACTTTACTGCGACGGAGACCTTGTTCTGTACGGAGCACGTGTAGTTGTCCCTGCTGCATTACGTCCCCACGCCTTGGCTCGCCTTCACGACAGCCACCGTGGAGCTGAGGCCACCAAACGACGTGCACGACAGACTGTGTTCTGGCCCGGCATCAACTCCGACATCTCCAATGTTGTCCGTGCGTGTGAGCCCTGCCAAGTATTACAACCCAGCCAGCAGCAGGAACCCTTCATGAGTGACGACAACCCCACCCGCCCCTTTGAGTCTGTGTCGGCCGACTTTTTCTGTGTGTCAGGAAAGTCCTTCCTTGTTATCGTCGACCGTCTCTCTGGTTGGCCGGTTGTCATCAAGTGCGGTAATGACACGACGTCTGCCGCCACCATCAGCAAGTTCCGCCACTACTTCCGTGACGTGGGCGTTCCTGTACGCCTGCGAACCGACGGAGGGCCTCAGTTCACAAGCCGGGACTTTGCCGTGTTCCTCGACCGATGGGGAGTCCGGCATGTGTTGTCATCGCCCCATTACCCGCAGTCCAACGGCCACGCTGAGGCTGCTGTCAAATCCTTGAAGCACCTCATCCTTAAGGTGGCCCCTTCTGGGAATATTGACTGCGAGGCCTTCGACCGGGGTCTTCTTGAACTCCGCAACACACCCAACTACACCGGACGCTCCCCTGCCCAGGTTTTGTATGGACGCCCCCTTCGTTCTTGTGTCCCTGCTCACCCTCAATCCTTCTCCAAGGAGTGGCAGGCCAAGACAGAGGATTGTGATCGCCGAGCCGCCGAACGTGTTCAGGACGTCGTCGCCCGCTACAACGACCACGCCCGTTCTCTACCCAGGTTGAGTGTCGGCACCCAAGTCCGTGTTCAGGACCCGACCTCCCTACGTTGGGACAAAGTAGGCGTAGTCATGGGTCTCGGCAGGTCACGGGACTACCAGGTGCGGTTACCCAGTGGTCGTGTGTGGTGGAGGAACCGCCGTTTTCTCCGCCCAGTAACACTGCCTTCCGCTGGCCCCGCCACCAGTGTTGAGTCCCATACCCTTCCCAGTGATGAAGTCCTGGACGCTCAGAACGGATCCAGGAGAAAAGGTCCGCTCAAGACTTTGCTATGAGCGTATAGGGGGGAGGGAGGTGTATGTATATTATGTATGCTGGATTATGTATTATGTATGTATATTATGTATGTGCTCCATTTATATTTATTCAGCCTAGCTGGCGATGTGGCAATGTTATTACCATATCACACGCTTAATTAATGTGCCTGGCGACGTATGGAAGCTGCTAATGTATCACTTGCCATACGTCGTCTATGGTAGTTGACCAGGACCTTAGCTAGGGGGCAGTGCTATCCACCTCTGTGTACATACTCTTATCCAGTAAACCGAACCTACAAAACTATACAGGTGTTTGTGTTCTCTCCTGTATATAGAACTTATTACCCAGAACATCTAACACCGTGGTGGTGTTGGTATAATTTATCCATTTGGTTTCCACGTCATCCACGCTAAGTACTTCAGTCCAGGGATGGTGAACTATCCACTGCCCGAAGAGGCGCAGTGCAGAGTCAGTAATCGGCCTGTAGGTCTTGATGTAGGGTCTCTGTACATGAGTGGGAGTGGCAGCTGGGGACCAGAGCACTGATAAGTGTGTGCTACACCCGATAGGAGGCATTGGTTGAGGTGGTTGGTACTGGTCCACTAAGTCAGTTAAGATAAGGTCAAGGGTATTTTGACCGTGTGTGGGGAAGGTCACAACTTGTGATAGTGATAGCTGGTCCTGGATATCAGTGGTGTCAATTTCATTAAAATCCCCACATAATACTAACTTGGCACATGGGTACCTAACTCTGAGGTGGTCTGAGGTGGTGATGAGATGATTGATAAGAGTGTCTCTGGTGGGTGAGCGAGGCGGATGGTATGCCACACAGATTATGATGGAAGCAGTGTTGCGCGGGTGGGCCCGTGGCATGACACGTACCCATAATGCTTCCACATCTGCTGGGACTTGAACATCCAGGCGTGACGGGCGTAGGTCATCTTGACAGAAGAGGGCAACGCCCCCTCCGCGTGTAGTGCCGGTCACACTGCCTCCATGCACACTGATAAATGGCTTAGTTGACAGTGTGTTGTATGGAATCCACTTTTAAATGAAAATACCAACATTGACAACAACAGTACCAACAATAAAACACCAACAACAACACCAAACAACAAAAACAACAGCACCAAACACAATAAACAACTACAACAACACCAAACACAATAAACAACTACAACAACACAAAACAACAAAAACAACAACATACACAACAACAACACCAAACAACAGCAACAACAAACAATAACACCAAGCAATAACAAGGGAGAAGACGAGAGCTAGAGATTGAGAGATAACTGGGGGATGAAGCGACGTGGGCGCCGCCAGAGGACATCGAGACAGGACTTGTAATGGTGTGGGATACTCACCCTTGTGTCCAAGGAGTGACCTGTGGTGCGGGCGGGTGTGAGACAACGTGTGTGTGTGTGTGTGTGGATGTATGTCATAAAACATATGTGTATGCTTGAATGTATAGTATGTACACATTTCAGATAAGTCGAGGGTGATTGATAAGAAAACAGATAGATAGATAGATAGATAGATAGACAAAAGGACAGCCAGACAGACTGAAAAAAACAGAGAAATAAAAGTACACACACACACACACACACACACAGACACACACACACACACACACACACACACACACACACACACATTGACTACATCCTTGACCACCGAAGAGTCAAGACGTACCTGGCGCTCCTCTCGGAGCAGCCAGGTCAACTGTTAAGTTGGCCCATACCAACCCCCTCCCCTGAACCACTTCTCCCCACCGGAGTATCAACAGGTTCTCGCCAGAAGTTACAATTTCATTTGGGAAAGGAATGGAACCACTGTTAAACAGAGGTGAACATTGGTGAACAGTGCTTGAGTCAGTGAGAACAACTCAACAGTAAAAGTCGTATTCAAGTTAACCTTCACACAGTGAGGTCCCAGGTACCCAGTGATAACGGCCCGTGAGACCCAACAACCGGCGATGTGTTAATCTGTCTACGATAGGAAGGCCTGGGGCCACACCTCACTCATATAACACCATCTGTGAGGGAATTACTACACCACGTCAAGTCCCTCATAACACCATCTGTGAGGGAATTACTACACCACGTGATGCCCCTCATAACACCATCTGTGAGGGAGTTACTACACCACGTCAAGTCTCTCATAACACCATCTGTGAGGGAGTTACTACACCACGTCAAGTCTCTCATAACACCATCTGTGAGGGAATTACTACACCACGTGAGGTCCCTCATAACACCATCTGTGAGGGAATTACTACACCACGTCAGGTCCCTCATAACACCATCTGTGAGGGAATTCGTACACCACGTGATGCCCCTCATAACACCATCTGTGAGGGAGTTACTACACCACGTGAGGCCCCTCGTAACACCATCTGTGAGGGAACTACTACACCACGTGAGGCCCCTCGTAACACCATCTGTGAGGGAATTACTACACGTGAGGCCCCTCGTAACACCATCTGTGAGGGAATTACTACACCACATCAGGTCCCTCCTAACACCATCTGGGAGAGAGTTACTACATTACGTGTTTGCTGTTCAACACCTACATTAATCTGAATGTTCACTGTATGTTCCTTTACCTTTCTCTAATGAAGGCTTTTGTTAAACCACCAATGTATGTAATAAGTCATTTATGTCTAATGTATATTTTCAGCCTTCGGGCTGCAGAACTTTTTCAATAAACCGTTAATTATTATTATTATTATTATTATAAACACAAAC
This sequence comes from Homarus americanus, assembly GCF_018991925.1. Classification (NCBI taxonomy): domain Eukaryota; kingdom Metazoa; phylum Arthropoda; class Malacostraca; order Decapoda; family Nephropidae; genus Homarus; species Homarus americanus. The sequence goes on from NW_024748176.1 coordinate 14,841, forward strand.
ATACACGCATCACCACACACCTAAAACCCACCAACAAAAACAACAACAACAAGAAGGACAAACAAAATTCTCAACAGACGTAAAAAAAATAAAAAGGGAAATAAAAGTTGCAACCCAGATCATAAACAGAGACCCTCAACAGCATCCAAATCAACAGGGAGGAATGGGGTCGTGTCACTACCCTCAAGCCACCGTGAAAACTCCCCAGCTACCGCCCCTCTCCTGCGTCTAAAATCTAAATCATTGCCATGGAGTTCCTCGTTGTGGTGCTTCAGTATGCCCGGGACACAGTATATAGACGTGGTGGTGGTGCTACTCCTGCTGCTGCTGTATTATGAAGGGAAAGGTCATGTCACTCAGGGTTACATTAGCTTAAGTCTATGCTACTTGATGTTACCTGATGTTACTTGGTATTTCTGCTAGGGTTACTCTCTCTCTCTCTCTCTCTCTCTCTCTCTCTCTCTCTCTCTCTCTCCAGCAGTCAGATATTAAAGACGTTAGTTTGTGGCTGATCAGAGTTGACTGGAGATTTATTGTTCAATTTGTGTATCATTTCATTTTTAAAGTGAAGTATAGTGAGGTGGTCGGTATAGTGAGGTGGTCGGTATAATGAGGTGGTGGGTATAGTGAGGTGGTTGGTATAGTGAGGTGGTGAGTATAGTGAGGTGGTCGGTATAGTGAGGTGGTCGGTATAGTGAGGTGGTCGGTACAGTGAGGTGGTAAGCATAGTGAGGTGGTCGGTATAGTGGAGTGGTCGGTATAGTGAGGTGGTCGGTATAGTGAGGTGGTCGGTATAGTGAGGTGGTCGGTATAGTGAGGTGGTCGGTATAGTGAGGTGGTCGGTATAGTGAGGTGGTCGGTGATATATGAAGACACTAAACTGCATTCACACGTAGACATGTTGCAAGGGGTCAAGAGGTCACTTGTTGGTGGGTGGGTGGGTGACTGTTTCTTGTGTCAATATTAAATTACGGAGAACACCACACACAAACATTATAAATACATGTATAAACACACACACACACACACACACACACACACAAACGCACATACACACACACACGTAGACATTAAGATCAAGAAATAAATAAACAAAGGAAATCACACAAACATGAATGCATCTATATATAAAGGGACAACTACGTTAACAAAAACACACACGTGGTTTATGAATCTGTGTGTGTGTGTGTGTGTGTGTGTGTGTTTTGGCTTCAAACATAAGGTAATCCTAGAACAACATAGTTTTGATATTTCAGCCTTGTTTATCCACATACTGGTTTAATCCTTCAGTTAACACTAGACTTCCTCGACTCGTAAAACACACACACACACACACACTAATTAATCACGAGCAGCCGTTGTGGGTTGTCCTCTCTTACCTGGCAGGTGTGTACTATAATTCTATCGTAATTGAGCTTTAATTGTAACCGGGCTGTATTGTAATTGCACTGTACTTCAGGCTATAACTGTACTGCAATTAGTGCTATAGCTGTACTGTAACTACTGTAATTATAAAAAGTTTTCAGTTGGGATATATCTGACCAACACATACGAACATAAGAACATAAGAAAATAAGGAGTCTGCAATAGGCCGGTTGGCGCTTGTACTGCGCACATCATTGTCATCCCTAAAAATCCCATCTAATTCATATTACGCTACATAACATTCAAATGCACAGCGCTTGTAGAACCCCAGAAAACAGGAAACATTGAGAAAGGACAACTCACCTACTCAAGGTTCCTAGACCATGTGTGGTATTGTACCCAGGTATAGTTATATCATATCAAGTGTATGTATTCATAGCATTAAGGATCACTCAGGGTAGGCATAAGATGAATGTTAAGTCCAGTTGAGCCGGACTAGGGTACTGTAAGACTAAGTGTGGAGCAGGGTTTGAAGGTCCTACTATTTACGTCTGTGAGCGTGTAGCGAACCTAACCCCAACAGATACCATATGAAAATACATGAGAACAATGATCGGGAAAAAGGGATAAATGTATCAGAACTATGTGAGGTGTTGACAGTGATCTAGAAACTATACTGGAAAGGAAATATCGTGTATGCGTCGGTATGAATTTAATACACCTCGTAGCCTCACGTGACATATACCCACGACAGGTACAGTGATCAGAGAATCTGAGGTCTGTGTTCAAATCGTGCGCTGTGTGAGAGGAGGACCCCTCATTACAGTTTTTAAGTGAAGTTGATGCACCCCCGCCATGATCATTCGGCTTTTGTTTCAAGGCGCGTCATGTACCCGCCTCAGATGCCCGTTGATATTAAAATCCCAGGCATTTAACCAAGCACTAGCAAACCAAGACCTGACCTTAGTGTATAAGTTAGGATTAATATATGTGTTTATAAGAAATGAGGGACAATATACCGTAAAGTGTTCAGGGGAGAACCATAAGAAACAAAAATGTAAATTGAGGATTGGAAACTGTAGGCCTATGTGACGAGAAGCGGCGGGAAGCCGGCCTTAGTCTTTCCCGTTCTGCCGTCAACACAGGTCAGTGTCCTAGCGGGCTATATCCCGCCCTACAAGTAAGGTTGATAAATAACAGTGACTACAGTTTAAAGCTTTGCCGGATATATAAGTGTGATAGGGATGTGTTAAGGGATGGGATAACCGCCCGTCAGGCATTATTGCTTAGTCTTTCCCGTTCTGCCGTCAACACAGGTGCCACGTGGTTGGAGTATCTTGCCGCCCAGCCGCCATTGTCTCCTGGAGCGCCACACCAGGTGGGGAATTACTCCCCACTATACCAGTCCACTATGAACCGGTGGATTCCCAGCGCACCACTCCACATGAATAGTCACAACTAAGGAGACCGTGAGAAACTGCGGTCGTCACTTGGAGCGACCTATAATACCAGGCGTAGAAATAGTGCTGGTATGTCTCTAGGTCAAGCCCTCGTCCTTACCCACCGAGGGCGGTGTGCGAACGAGGGGCCCGTTGTGTAGACCTAAAAGTCACAAGGAGTCACATACTTGCAGGTATGGAGTGTAACAGGTGTGTTGCGATGGTGCTACTATGTATGATAACCGACGGTGCTACAAGCCACACCAGTGGCACAGTCTGATGTGTTAAGGGATATTGTAAGAAGGAACGACCGAGATACGGCGTTCACCGATTGTTATGCAATAAGTGGGTGGATGACCCGCCAGTAATGTAGGAGTCTGGGGCCCAGCTGGGTAACCAAAATTCCGTTGTTCTTCTGAGGAAGGCCAGTTCATGTATGTTTTTTTTACCAGTGTGTTTTATAAGAAATAAATCAATGAAGACATGTTATGGTTTCACCCTTCTTTACCCTTATCGATCTGGTCAATGGAAAACCTAACCCAATGCCTAGTTCACTCTGCCCGCTACCTAACGAGCTACATGCTGTCCAGAGGGGGTCTGGTGGCAGCGACCCTTAGAAATTAAGATTAGAGTTAAGTTATCCCCTTAGATTTAGTGACCCCAGATCTGGCAGTATACCAGTACATCCATGAAACGGAAGGGAGTGCGCCAATCAGACCTTGTACAGTTGAGAGAAGCTTTAGCTTCCCATTAGCAAAAGGTTTTCACTAAGCTGTTTGAAGATATGTGGTATTGTGAGCCGAGGTAGAGGAGAGCTGATGACCCCAAACGATCGTCACGTCGTTAGTTGGGCACCCAGACGGCTAGTTTCACTCCAACTCTCATCATACTCAACAGGTGGCTCAAACCCAGGTCAGGGGATGGTCATACAGGTCGTTTCACCACTCGTCTCATACCGCCAGTGGACGTTATCATACCACGTGAGGTCTACAGAACCCTGAAAAACCCGAGCTGTTAGCTATTGTCTCACATCACCGTTAGTTCCTACCGCCCTATCTAGCTTTGTCTGAGATTGAATAAAACTTACTTGTTAATACTGATGTTAAATAAACGAAGGAACCAGGTCACGCGATCCGTCTCTACTGGGTACAGCACAGAGGTGGTCCTTGACCTCTGTCACAACTCCCCATCCACGCTTGCTCACTGGTTCACGTTTTTCAGGAGTGACTTATTTACCAGGCGATTAACAGCTTAATTAGGACGTACCCAACATTTTCAGACTGGGAAGCGATCTATAATTATTTTTAATTTAAAAACCGATATTTAATTTCATGATTCGCCTCCATATTAATTCAGTAAATTACATTTAATATCGTATAGGCCTAGTTCCACAAACTCTCTCTACGTGCGAGAGCACGGTCTTCCCTCAGACGACCTTGAACTCAGTCTCTCCAATGGCGCGGCGTTTGAAATTACACTGAAATTTCTGAATATTACACACACACACATATATATATATATATATATATATATATATATATATATATATATATATATATATATATATATATATATATATATATATATATATATATATATATATATATATATATATATATACATACATACATTTTTTAAATGTCCGTGTCCCACCATCGATCTATCTATCTATTTATCTATAAGAACATAAGAACATAAGAAAGTGGGATACTGTACTGCGCACATCATTGTCATCCCTAAAAATCCCATCTAATTCATATTACGCTACATAACATTCAAATGCACAGCGCTTGTAGAACCCCAGAAAACGGGAAACATTGAGAAAGGACAACTCACCTACTCAAGGTTCCTAGACCATGTGTGGTATTGTACCCAGGTATAGTTATATCATATCAAGTGTATGTATTCATAGCATTAAGGATCACTCAGGGTAGGCATAAGATGAATGTTAAGTCCAGTTGAGCCGGACTAGGGTACTGTAAGACTAAGTGTGGAGCAGGGTTTGAAGGTCCTACTATTTACGTCTGTGAGCGTGTAGCGAACCTAACCCCAACAGATATCATATGAAAATACATGAGAACAATGATCGGGAAAAAGGGATAAATGTATCAGAACTATGTGAGGTGTTGACAGTGATCTAGAAACTATACTGGAAAGGAAATATCGTGTATGCGTCGGTATGAATTTAATACACCTCGTAGCCTCACGTGACATATACCCACGACAGGTACAGTGATCAGAGAATCTGAGGTCTGTGTTCAAATCGTGCGCTGTGTGAGAGGAGGACCCCTCATTACAGTTTTTAAGTGAAGTTGATACACCCCCGCCATGATCATTCGGCTTTTGTTTCAAGGCGCGTCATGTACCCGCCTCAGATGCCCGTTGATATTAAAATCCCAGGCATTTAACCAAGCACTAGCAAACCAAGACCTGACCTTAGTGTATAAGTTAGGATTAATATATGTGTTTATA
>NW_024748177.1:0-16396 GCF_018991925.1 Homarus americanus
CTGATGTGCTTCGTTCGGTTGCGTATTGCTGGCGTGATACAATATGGCACGGGTGCCGAATAATTTTAGTGGGTTGTATACGGTGAGGCCCATTAGTGTGGGTTGTATGGGACCACCCACCCTCTTCTTCTCAATTTAGATGTCCAGGAACATGGTTTGACTATTTACATTACATAAGGTGACCAAATTTCGCTCTCTATCTTTAAAATGTGGCCGTGCTGCTTGAACACAGACAGAAAGCACTGTGCATTATCTATTCTATACTATGTGAATTACCCTCGTTCCAGTTTTGTTTTTTGGAGCAGCTCTGTGTGTTGGTCAAGCAAATGCAGCACTTGCCTCCTATTCCGGGGGTCATTGGTTTTAAGGTGCTCCCCAGTTTGCCAAGCTTTAAAATGGGTGCCTTAGTTACAACCTGGGGTAGTGAAAGCTGCCTTCTTGTGTACCGAAGGCTTAGTATACTGTGCTATATCCACACTGTCCCTAACGAACAGTCATGCTAGGGACCTGCTTTCACTTTATCATAGGCAGTATCCATAATTGCACTCTCAGCTATCTATATCCACTGCATAATATATGTGCACTGCATAAATATACTACAGTTTCAACACTACATCCACTACACTTCTACAATACATCCACTACACTTCTACACTATATCCACTACACTTCTACACTACACTTTTACACTACATCCACTACACTTCTACACTATATCCACTACACTTCTACACTACATCCACTACACTTCTACACTACATCCACTACACTTCTACACTACATCCACTACACTTTTACTACATCCACTACTCTTCTCACATATCCACATTTCTAAACTTCATCCTACACTTCTACCATCCCTCCACCACATACAATAAGTCCACTACACTATTATCTCCACTATCTCCCATTTGTTTGTCCTTGGAAAAAACTTAAGTACACATGCAGAAACTAACCTCACCAATCTTTAGTTCTCTACGTTAAAAGTATGATCATTTTGAGACTAAGTATACTGGACGTTGACCCTCACTTTGAGCGATTTTTTATGGTGGGTTATACCTTCTAGGGTGGAGGGCAGACCACACACTTAACCCTCAAAATTCTACCTTCCAGAATACGTCTGAAATCACATAGCATCACTGAGGCAAATTCAACTCCCTATCTTTAAAACTTTGTGGCTGGAGATATCGAACAGGCACAGACAAATGGTTATGACACGTCACACACACACACACACATATATTTTTTTTTTTTTTTTTTTTTTTATATATATATATATATATATATATATATATATATATATATATATATATATATATATATATATATATATATATATATATATATATATATATGCTGTGTATACAAGAAAACACAAGTTCCCAAGCGCTTTTCGTGTAATTCACATCTTCAAGGGTGAGTACAGACTGTACTCACCCTCAATTATCAACATATAAGATCACGGCAACTACAGTGATTTGCTTGCATATATATATATATATATATATATATATATATATATATATATATATATATATATATATATATATATATATATATATATATATATATATATATGTATATATTTCATGTAAATCCAATGAAAACGTGGATAAGATAAATCTTGATAAAATCACACGGGAAAATGGACAACGGGTACCTTAGCTTTCGTCTTTATTCAAAGACATCTTCAGAAGCAACTGATTACATGGACAGAAGGCTTAAATATACAGGGTGACCTTAAAAACATGAGGTCAGGTCATAATGATGACATCCGCCGCTCCTCTACTTGTGTGTTGGTGTGGGGGTTAGTGGATGTCATCATTATGACCTGACCTCATGTTTTTAAGTCACCCTGTATATTTAAGCCTCTCTCTGTCCATGTAATCCAGTTGCCTCTGAAGATGTCTTGAATAATACGAAAGCTAAGGTAATTCGTTGTTTCCATTTTTTCGTGTGATTTTATCAAATTTATCTTATCCACGTTTTCATTGTAGACTACTGTACTCTGATAGTGTGTGTGTGTGTGTGTGTGTGTCATGTAACCTTTATGGTTTACACACCGCAGCATTATATGCCAGTGACTGTCACAGTATAATTTAGTATGTATGTGTACTAGACATGTCACAAGACAGGCACGTCAGACAACATTCCTGAAGGTAGAGCTTGAGGTGCCATGAGAGTCATCTACCACGTGAGACGTAATTACAAGTCACGATAAACAATCCTTCTGACATTCTTAACATAACCGCTTGAAGCTGCATGACTCACACGATGAAGAACACATTTTATTAGGCAATAACTCATCTGGGAAGAGAGAGAGAGAGAGAAGATCCAGTTAACACGCTCAGGAGACACTGTACAACATAGCCATGGTCCACCGTGTGAACGAACCATCATCACACTCCCTCACCCACCCTCACTCGGCTCAGTAATCGGGGGCTCTTTATGTCACCCTTCACCAAACTCTCTCCTCGACAACGACCTGGGAATTTCTGAGCCTTCTTCCAGAATTAAATTAAGGTTTAAAAATTAAATAACAAGGAGTAACTAATTGAATAAAATAATAATAATAATAATAATAATAATAAAATAATAATAATAATAATAATAATAATAATAATAATAATAATAATAGTAATAATAATAATAACATATACAACTAGAAGAAGAATTAGAACAACAAAATTAACAGAAAGAAAAATAATACAAAAAACAAGTATTAGAATAAAACAAATAAGCTTTACAAATACATCAGACCTTGTCATAAACTCTTGCTCACATGTAAACAATAATTACAATGAATTAAGTAAACCGAATTACGATTATCAAAGAAATAGGAGAGTCAGTAAATATAATGTGTTCTCTGTCGCGTGGAATTAAAACCAGATAAAAATAAACTTGAGGTTGGACAGATAATTAAAGTGATTTAGAGTCAAGGTTTAATTTCCTCTTGGCTGGTGTTGGAGAAGGATAATTATTAATTTAGTCAACAAAACCTAACGTAACCTAATCTATGTAAACTTGAAAGTCAGCGGAACCTAACCTGCCGCTTTCTGTGGCTAACCTAAACTAACTTGTCAAAAGAAACATAACTTTTCCTATGGAACCTAAACTAAACTAATCTAATAAGCCTAATTTTGCAAAACCTAACCTATCAAAACCAAACTTAGCCTAGCAAATTTAACCAAACTTTCACTTGTGCAAGCTTAACCTAGCTTCTTTTACCAAACCTAACGAAAACCAAACCTAACTTTGCAAACCCTAACCAAATGTAACCAGAAGCAAACTAAACTTAATCTAACCAAACCTAACCTAATCTGTAAACCAAACCTAACCTAATCTTAAACCAGGCTAACCTTCCACATTTATGTTAACCTCCGTGTGACTAACATAACTTAACACCCTAACTCAATCAAATCTGCCTCTTACTTAGATCACCCTAACTTATTCTAACCTAACCTTACTACCTCTAACGTAACAGCACCAGTAACCAAACCTAACGTACCTTCAACGTGACCAGATGATCTTTATTTCTCACTCTCATCCTCCTCCACTCTCTCATCTCCTCCCACTCTCTCTCATCCTCCTCCACTCTCTCATCCTCCTCCCTCTCTCTTCCTCCTCCACTCTCTCATCCTCCTCCACTCTCATCCTCCTCCACTCTCTCATCCTCCACCACTCTCTCTCCTCCTCCATTCTCATCCTCCTCCTCTCACCTTCCCACCACTCTCATCCTCCTCCCACCCTCTCTCCTCCACCACTCTCTCATCCTCCTCCACTCTCTCTTCCTCCTCCACTCTCATCCTCCACCACTCTCTCATCCTCCTCCCCTCTCTCATCCACTCACACTTTCATCCTCACCCACTCTCTCATCCTCCTCCACTCTCATCCTCCTCCACTCTCTCATCCTCCCTCCCTCTCTCATCCTCCTCCCTCTCTCATCCTCCCACTTTCTCATCCTCCACCCTCTCTCATCCTCCTCCACTCTCTCATCTTCCTCCACTCTCTCATCCTCCACCACTCTCTCATCCTCCCTCCCTTCCTCCTCCATTCCTCTCATCCCCTTTACTCTTTAATCTTCCACCACTCTCTCATCCTCCACCACTCTCTCATCCCTAAAATTCTCTCATCCTTCTCCACTCTCTCATCCTCCACCACTCTCTCATCCTCCTCTCTCTCATCTTCTTCCACTCATCCTCCTCCACTCTCTCTCATCCTCCTCCACTCTCTCATCTCCACCACTCTCTCATCTCCACCACTCCTCATCCTCCTCCATTCTCTCATCCTCCATCTTTTAATCCTCCCACCACTCTCTCATCCTCCTCCTCTCTCTCATCTCCTCCCTCTCATCCCCCAATTTTCTCATCCTCCTTCACTCTCATCTCCTCCACTCCTCCTTCCCCTCATCTCATCCTCTCATCTCTCTCTCATCCTCCTCCTCATCTCTTCTCCTCCACTCTCTCATCCTCCACCACTCCTCTCCATCCTCTCCTCCTATCTCCATCACCACCACTCCCTCATCCTCCTCCTCTCTCATCCTCCTCCACTCTCTCCATTTCTCCACCACTCTCTTCCTCCTCCACTCTCTCCATTCCTCCTCCCACTCTCTCCTCCTCCACTCTCTCTCCTCCTCCTCTCTCATTCCTCCTCCCTCTCCTCTCTACCTCTCTTCCTCTCCTCTCTATCCTCCCACTCTCTCATCTACCACTCTCTCATTCCTCCCTCCCACTCTCCTTCCTCCACCCTCTCTCATCCTCCTCCACTCCTCTCCTTCCCCAACCCTCTCCTCCACCACTCTCTCATCCTCCTCCCTCTCTCATTCCTCCTCCACTCTCTCTTCCTCACCACTCTCTCATCCTCCTCCACTCTCTCATCCTCCTCCACTCTCTCATCCTCACCATCTCATCTCCCACTCTCTCATCCTCCTCCACTCTCTCATTCCTCCTCCTCTCCTTATCCTCCCACCACTCTCTCTTCCTCCTCCACTCTCTCATCCTCCCTCCTCTCTCATCCTCCTCCCACTCTCTCATCCTCCTCCACTCTCTCATCCTCCCACCACTCTCTCATCTCTCCCTCTCTCATCCTCCCACCACTCTCATCCCCCACTCTCTCATCCTCCTCCACTCTCATTCCTCCTCCACTCTCTTATCCCCCACCATTCTCATCATCCTCCCTCTCTCATCCTCCCCACTCTCTCTCCCCCCACCTCTCTCCTTCTCCCTCCCTCTCTCATTCCTCCTCCACTCTCTCATCCTCCCACCACTCTCTCATCCTCCCACCCTCTCATCTCTCCACTCTCTCATCTTCACCACTCTCTCTCATCCTCCTCCCACTCTCTCCCTCCCTCTCTCATCCTCCACCACTCTCTCATCCTCCACCACTCTCTCTCCTCCTCCTCTCTCATTCCTCCTCCCACTCTCTCATCCTCCTCCCTATCCTCTCATCCTCCACCCTCTCTCATCCTCCTCCTCTCTCATCCTCCTCCCTCTCTCATCCTCCTCCACTCTCATCTTCCCACCACTCTCTCATCCTCTCCCTCCTTTTCCTCTCCACTCTCTTCCTCCTCCCTCCCTCTCATCCTCCCACCACTCTCTCATCCTCCTACCACTCTCTCATCTTTCTCCACTCTCTCATCTCCCCTCCACTCTCTCATCCTCCTCCCCTCTCTCATCTTTCCCTACACTTTCTCTCATCCTCCTCCCTCTCATTCCTCCTCCCACTCTCTCATTCCTCCTCCACTCTCTCATCCTCCACCACTCTCTCATCCTCCACCACTCTCTCATCCTCCACCCTCTCTCTCATCCTCCTCCCTCTCTCATCCTCCCTCCTCTCATTCCTCCTCCACTCTCTCATCTTCCACCACTCTCTCATCTTCCTCCCACTCTCATCTTCCTCCCACTCTCATCTCCTCCTCCCATCTTTTCTTTATCCTCCTCCACTCTCTCATCCTCCCACCACTCTCTCATCTTTCTCCCTCTCTCCTCCCTCTCTCATCCTCCTCCCTCTCTCATTCCTCCTCCACTCTCTTATCCTCCCACCCTCTTTATCCTCCCACCACTCTCTCATCCTCCTCCACTCTCTCATCTTCCCTCCCACTCTCTCGTCTTTCCACTACTCTCTCATCCTCCTCCCACTCTCTCATCTTTCCCACCCACTCTTTATCCTCCTCCCTCTCTCATCTCCTCCACTCTCTCATCTTTCCACTACTCTCTCATCCTCTCTCATCCTCCTCCACTCTCTCATCCTCCTCCACTCTCTCATCCTCCACTACTCTCTCATCCTCACCACTCTCTCATCCTCCTCCACTCTCTCATCTCCCACCCACTCTCTATCCTCCTCCCTCTCTCATCCTCCTCCCTCTCTCATCTTCCCCTCTCTCTCATCTCCACCTCTCTCATCTCCTCTACTCTCTCATTCTCCTCCACTCTCTCATTCTCCCACCCTCTCTCATCTCCACTCTCTCATTCCTCCTCCCTCTCTCCTTCCTCCTCTCTCATCCTCCTCCACTCTCTCATCCTCCTCCACTCTCTCCTCCTCCACCACTCTCTCATCCTCCCTCCACTCTCTCATCCTCCCACCCACTCTCATCTCCTCTAATCTCTCATCCTCCTCCCACTCTCTTATCCCACCACTCTCTCATTCCTCCTCCCTCTCTCATCCTCCCACCACTCTCTCATCCTCCTTCCTCTCTCATTTCCTCCCTCCCTCTCTCATCCTCCACCACTCTCTCATCCTCCTCCACTCTCTCATCCTCCACCACTCTCTCATCCCCCACCACTCTCTCATCCTCCACCCTCTCTCATTCCTCCTCCTCTCTTATCCCCACCATTTCTCTCATCATCCTCCCTCTCTCATCCTCCTCCCTCTCTCATCCTCCACCCACTCTCTCATCCTCCTCCATCTCTCATCCTCCTCCCTCTCTCATTCTCCACCACTCTCTCATCCTCCACCACTCTCTCATCTTCTCCCACTCTCTCTCTTCCACCACTCTCTCCTCCTCACTCTCTCATCCTCCTCCCTCTCATTCTCCACCACTCTCTCTCCTCCACCACTCTCTCATCTTCCTCCCCTCTCTCATCTTCCACCACTCTCTCATCCTCCTCCACTCTCTCATCCTCCTCCACTCTCTCTCCTCCCTCCACTCTCTCATCCTCCCACCACTCTCTCATCCTCCTCCCCTCTCTCTCATCCTCCACCACTCTCTCATCCTCCCCACTCTCTCATCCTCCTCCACTCTCTCATTCCTCCTCCACTCTCATTCCTCCTCCACTCTCTTATCCTCTACCACTTCTCATCCTCCACCACTCTCTCATCCTCCCTCCACTCTCTCATCCTCCTCCACTCTCTCATCCTCCTCCCTCTCTCATCTTTCCACCACTCTCTCATCCTCCTCCACTCTCTCATCCTCCTCCCTCTCTCATCCTCCTCCACTCTCTCATCCTCCACCACTCTCTCATCCTCCACCACTCTCTCATCTTTCTCCCACTCTCTCATCTTCCTCCACTCTCTCATCCTCCTCCACTCTCTCATCCTCCTCCCACTCTCTCATTCCTCTTCCTCTCTCATCCTCCTCCACTCTCTCATCTCCACCACTCTCATCCTCCTCCACTCTCTCATTCCTTCTCCACTCTCTCATCCTCCTCCCACTCTCTCATCCTCCCACCCTCTCTCATCCTCCTCCACTCTCTCATCCTCCTCCACTCTCTCATCCTCCTCCACTCTCTCATCTTTCCTACTCTATCTCCTCCCACTCTCTCATCCTCCACACTCTCTCATCCTTCTCCTCTCTCATCCTCCTCCCACTCTCATCCTCCTCCTCTCTCATCTTCCTCCCACTCTCTCATCTTTCCACTACTCTCTCATCCTCCTCCCTCTCTCATCTTCCCACCACCACTATCCTCCTCCTCTCTCCATCCTCCTCCACTCTCTCATCTTTCCACTACTCTCTCTCATCCTCCCACCACTCTCTCATCCTCCTCCCTCTCTCCCCTCCTCCCTCTCTCATCTTCCCCTCTCTCTCATCCTCCCACCTCTCTCATCCTCCTCCACTCTCTCATCTTCCCACCACTCTCTATCCTCCTCCACTCTCTCATCCTCCTCCACTCTCTCTCATCTTTCCCCACTCTCTCATCCTCCCACCACTCTCTCATCCTCCACCACTCTCTCATCTCCTCCCTCTCTCATCTTTCCACCCTCTCTCATCCTCCTCCACTCTCTCATCCTCCACCACTCTCTCATCCTCCACCACTCTCTCATCCTCCACCACTCTCTCATCCTCCACCACTCTCTCATCCTCCTCCACTCTCCCCATCTTTCCACCAATCTCTCATCCTCCTCCACTCTCTCATCCTCCTCCACTCTCTCATCTTTCCACCACTCTCTCATCCTCCTCCACTCTCTCATCCTCCTCCACTCTCTCATCCTCCTCCACTCTCTCATCTTTCCACCACTCTCTCATCCTCCACCACTACCTTATCCTCTTCCACTCCGGGTATGTCATGGATTCATGCCATGACTGTAGTCTCGTCATCGCCCCTTAAGAGAGACAAGATAAATACCTTCTACAGGGTGATCGAAAAATCCCTGTGCACCTTCAATAATTTCCTCATTTACTGGGACCATTTATCAATCTTTACAGTGCACAGCGTCTTTTCGATCACCCTGTATTACATACCATCTAACACTATCAGTCATATCAAGGTCGTAAACTGTAGTGAACGCTTAAGTAACTAAGATGAATGACCTTTGGCCTCCAGATCTTGAACTTGGGTCGATCGTGGCCAAACAGGCGAAACATAATGGTTTTTCCGGGAACAATTCTCCAAGGATCAAGACTGGTAGTTTGAATGAAATTTGTCAATGTGTATGGGAAGGAAAGCACGAAGTTCTTACTTGTGATGCTTTGATTTCGACAGTAGGGGCTGACACATTGAGTCAAGGATTAATGTCAACTAAATCAAAATGAGAAAGAAAGAAAGAAAGAAAGAAAGAAAGAAAGAAAGAAAGAAAGAAAGAGAATCAGTCTCTATCAATAACACTCACAATTATACCCCTAAACGTCAGAAGGCAATAATAGTCCAGAGGATAAGGAACAGTTTTTAACCAAATCGTGCACTTTTTGACTAAAGCATCATACTTTGAATCCATGAGAGTCATTTTAAAGATTGGAGGCCGGTTATACTCCCTTCTGGTAGCCATGGTGGCCATTTTCAAAATGGCCTCGACATCACATAAAAATACGCAATATCTCAGCTTCTATTTCAGTTAGACCTTTGATTTTTGTGGCTTTAGCAATGTTTTCAGACATAAGGAATCTAATAGTAATATTAGTACAGCAGTAAGATGTCTCATTTATTCTGAAATTCAAATTGATAGGTAAAATATAGACTTTTAATAAATTGATAAATACAACCAAAAGAGTTGTTACGAATTTACAGGATAAGTACTTTTTTTTTAGGTATTTTATAAAAAATAAAAATTAAATAAATTGCAAAATTTTTTTTAACCCCTTGAGTGCCACGACATAATCCCTTAAGTCGTTAAGTCCTAATGCTCAAGGGGTTAAGTCATCGCACTCAAGGGGCTATATTATCGTGCTCAAAGGGTAAATTCAATGTACTCGAGGGGTTAAATTATCGTACTCAAGCTGGGGTTGAATCGTTGTACTCAAGGGGTTAAATCATTGTACTCGAGGAGTTAAATCATTGTACTCAAGGGGTTAAGGGAATAACAATGTGTTGGTTCTGGAAATTTAATTCATTTACTCACTTCATTCACAACAACCACACGTACAAAGGTGAGTACAAGGTAACTCAGCTTTCAAGCAGCAGCACTGTCCTTTTCATCCTTTGGTACAACCACACTTTATCACTGCACGACAGGCGTCCCCTGCAATCGGTAGTGTCATCAATATAGGCTTCTACACATTCGACACCGAGTCTTTTGTCCATCCAAATTCTGCTGGGTTGGGTAGCAAGGGCTGCTTCAACAACGATTGGCCCCATATACGACCAACCCCACCACAGTGAGTGCATCCTGCGTTGGTGATAAGTTTTAAATTTCTCGTTACCTTTGTGTGGTGTAAACAGATCCTGCCTTGTACTATTGACATCCTTTTCTGAGCTACTACCCCTGTCGTACATTATCATGATATATCTTTGGATGGATAGCTGCTATGCCATTTGGTGTTGGAGTTTGGGACAGGACACATAGGGCAGTTGTCAGTTTATTGTGAACTTGACAAGCAATCCAGGCTATACGTTAACCCTTTCCTGCAAAGGAGGAGGTGACATCACAGCCAGTTAGTGTGTGGAAAGCAGGCAGAGCTGAATATCTTTCCTCACCTAATACCTCAGCCATCTGTGTAATATCAAGAGACCTGAATGACCAAAGACATTCACAGCCTATCTTTGTAGCGAAGCCGATGCAGATCACCACAACATCCGTGTCAACATTCCTGATGAATATTTTACTGTATCTTCGATGTGTTCCGTCTGCTGCATGCAGAACCATACGGATGTCTGCCTCCTCATGTGGGGATAGTTATTCAGCTGGATAGGTTGATTCCGAGCATACCACATGTTCTTGATAGGTGACCAATACAATACCTGGAAAATCTTCCAGGTTGACCTGGGTACTGATAAGATGGAAGTGCTTTTTCTTATTTTCACTCTCTTGTAGAAAGTCCGGCCAGTTCCCTGGGAGTTTTTGTCTGCCTCAACTCGTCGTCTGGTACCATGTCCCCCCTTTTCTGTTTTTTATACATCACATAACATGTCAACACGTTTCACAGAACCTTGAAATTGACGCCTGATATATTCCATGATCTAGATCTGGATAACAAATAATTGAAATATTAATGACGGGGTGTAAATTTACTGTTGTTTGTATATAGTTAAAGAGAGATAACACATTAGAAAAGTAAATCTGATACACGTGTTATCATAATACAAGTATTGGTCACATCGAGGTAACAAACGCCCCCATATTACCTGTCAACTTGAATCCGAGATATTGCATATTTTAATGTGATGTAGCGGTCATTCTGAAAAATGGATGCCACATCCACCAGCAGGAGATACAGATTGCCTTCAATCTTTAATCTTTACGAGGACCGTCATGGGTCCTCGTAACAGTGTACGAAGTATGATGTTTTAGTCAAAAAGTGTACGACTTTTCTCTTATCCTCTGGAGTCTGGACTAATAAGTGTGGCAACATCTCCAACTTAACGACCAACAAAACCCAAGTACTTACACACATATGAGCACAACTGACAGATCAATTTATTCACTTCGCTGTTTTCATCAAAGAATAAATCTGAACACCAGTATGTTCACCCATCTAACAAGAGTGAATGAGAACATCAAGATAATAGAGTGAAGCAGTAACTAACTTTTAACTGTATTCGACATAATTTCTCCCTATCATTTTACCCTGTATCTTGCTGTAATTCATCTTTTGTCATTTTATTTCATTTCTGTCTATTATCTTCTGTTCTTTTTGTCCAATTCTCAAAGTGTCGTATGAATAATCCTCATAAGTGAATATATTTGATTGGGAAACAAACAAAAACTTAAAAAAATAAATTAAAAATATATACTACATCAAATTTCACTGAGACACAACTTAAACATGTTTCCTTAATAAGAGAAGAGACTTAAGGTGCAGAATCTTTATCTAAATATTCTTCACGGTAATTTAATCTGTTAATAGGTACCAAGTGAACGTGTCTAGTCAAGGTAGAGTAACAGTGTAATGTTTATAGGCTATTTTTGGGTAGTATTATTGCATTCATAAGTGAAACACTGTGTATGTGTGTGTGTGTGTGTGTGTGTGTACAGAGAGAGAGAGAGAGAGAGAGAGAGAGAGAACTGGGTAAGCAGACAGACATGTGTTCAATATAACTTATTGTTCATCTTCTTTTATGGATCTCAATCTATTTGTTGACCATTCTTGTACACACACCGTCTCATTAAACAAGTCAGATAGACGAAATTTCCTCTCGCAAATCATCTGTTAAATCACCTTCATCGGTCATTAACATTCACCCCAACTGCCCATAAAGAAGAAAGTTCTACTGTAAAACTATATGAATGATAAACACTATACGACTTGTTTTCCTTAGCTTGAAAATAAGAATGTAGAGATGCACACACACACACACACACACACACACACACACACACACCTCATGAATATTTTATCGTTCATCACACAACAGAGGAGAGAATGTTGGTTTAAGAAAGAACATTCACTGTGCCTGTGTACGTTCAATATCAAATGTGATTCTGAATGTTTACAGAATATGGTGAGAAGTCATTCACAGTGAAGTGGGAGGAATGATGAAGGATGAGAGAGTGGTGGAGGATGAGAGAGTGGTGGAGGATGAGAGAGTGGTGGAGGATGAGAGAGTGGAGGAGGATGAGAGAGTGGAGGAGGATGAGGAGAGTGGAGGGAGGGATGAGAGAGTGGTGGAGGATGAGAGAGTGGAGGAGGATGAGAGTGGAGGAGGATGAGAGAGTGGAGGAGGGATGGAGAGTGGAGGAGGATGAGAGAGTGGAGGAGAGAGGATGAGAGAGTGGAGGAGGGAAGATGGAGAGTGGATGAGAGAGTGGAGGAGGAGGATGAGAGAGTGGAGGAGGATGAGAGAGTGGGGGAGGATGAGAGAGTGGAGGGAGGATGAGAGAGTGGTGGAGGATGAGAGAGTGGTGGAGGATGAGAGTGGATGAGTGAGGAGAGTGGCGGAGGATGAGAGAGTGGCGGAGGATGAGAGAGTGATGAGAGAGAGAGTGGAGGAATGATGAGGATGAAAGGGTGGAGGGAGGAGATGGAGGAGGAGTGGTGGAGGATGAGAGAGGATGGAGGAGAGATGAGAGATGGAGAGAGATGAGGAGAGGATGGAGTGAGAGAGTGGAGGAAAGAGAGTGGAGGATGGATGGAGAGATGTGAGAGTGGTGGAGGATGAGAGAGAAGGATGAGGAGATGAGAGAGAGGATGAGAGAGTGGAGAGAGGATGAGAGATGAGAGAGAGTGGTGGAGGATGAGGGGAGAGGAAGAGATGAGAGAGTGGTGAAGTGAAGAAGAGATGAGAGGTGGTGGAGGATGAGAGTGGTGAGGATGAAGAGTGATGGAGGATGAGGAGGGGATGAAGAGTATGGAGGATGAGTGGTGGAGGATGAAGGTGATAGAGGATGAGAGATGATGGAGGATGGGAGGAGATGAGAGAACAGTGAAGGACGTGGTGGAGGATGAGAGAGTGATGGAGGTGAGAGAGGAGGAGGATGAGATGGTGGAGGATGAGAGGTGGTGGACGATGAGAGTGGTGGACGATGAGAGAGGGCCGGAGGAGAGAGTGGAGGAGGATGAGAGGTGGAGGAGATGGAGAGTGGAGGAGGATGGGAGTGGGGAAAGTGAGAGAGTGGTGAGGATGAATTGAGAGAGGGAGGATGAGAGAGTGAGGAGATGAGAGTGGTGGAGGAGGAGGAGTGAGTGGAGGATGAGAGAGTGGTGGAGGATGAGAGAGTGGTGGAGGATGAGAGAGTGGTGGAGGATGAGAGAGTGGAGGAGGATGAGAGAGTGGAGGAGGATAAGAGAGTGGAGGAGGATGAGAGTGGTGGTGAATGAAACTGAACGACAGACGTGATGGTAAGACTTGTGGTGATTGAAGGGGCTATGACGTGATCTCAAGTATCGGGGAAGCTGTATTGAACGTAATGGCAGATGTTACTTCTATAAACAATGAGAAATAGTGAGGAAGACATTGAAGAATATGTTATGTTATAGGAAAGTTTGTTTACATTAGATATTGTGGAGTTATAGAAGATAAGGTATAATATAGAAGTTATAGGTAGCAGGAAGTGATGTTATTTGGAAGTGACGTTGACGATGTGGAGGTTAAAGGTTATCTTGCCCCAGAGAGATAACCAGTGGTTGTGTTATTGAATCATTATCTCCAACAAAGTTCATGTCTGTCAGTGTGCAATGTCACTCACATCATGGCTGAGAATGAGAGTTGAGTCAAGGCTGTTCATAGATAAATAACTTAGAAGTTTGATGAGCAAAAAACATTATGGAAAATTGGGGTGAAAATTCGAGTTGTCTATTGCGAGTTCATATAAGGTTTAATTACCGATAGATTACTGAATAACTGAGGTGAAATAGAGTAGAAATGTGTGTGTGTGTGTGTGTGTGTGTGTGTGTGTGTGTGTGGCCTCCTTGCTGGGAAAGAGGCCCCACCAGATAAGAGTACCAGAAAGACCAAATAGGAGAAGGTTGGCAATAAGAACTTGATACCAAACTTTGCCACTGGCTGTATAGATGTCGAATATGATTCAATAAGAGAAATTATCGCGAAAAAGTGTTATATTGTACAGCAGACGAGGAGACCAAGAGACATGCTGCGGATGGTCCAGACGAGACTACCGCACATTTTCATTTTGAGGTTCACGGGTGACTCTTGAGTGTTCCGGCTGCCTTAAAGAGGAACACTGATGGTTAGGTTTCTAGTGTTTTTGTTTTCCCCAATTTTTCTCATTGCAAGCTTAGATAAGCATGTTTGGCCACCATTTATCATGTCACCCGGCCATTATCTACAGTACTCTCTTCTTTATTCGTGCGTTAAAAAGTCAATCATATTCTTAAGTGCCTCATTACTTCTGTTTTCAGTGTCATAAAAGAGCACCATAAACCTATCTTGTTAAACGTACAAGGTTTATGGGGATATACAATTACCGGTGAGGTAGAGAGGTTCCCATGAACCGGTCTCTCAACTCAACGATCCAGTTTCAACCCTTCACGAGAAATAAACTCATAAACTCTGGGAGTCGTGAACCTGTCACCCGCCTCTAGTACAATTGCTTGCAGTTACTCCGTGTGTGTGTGTGTGTGTGTGTAAGCAAGACTGTGCGTACATGACCCATTAAACCAACTCGGCCAGAACGACCCAGTGAGATTACTCCACCAACATACAGACGACGCTTCGATTACATGATGACAACTACACCA
Organism: Homarus americanus; assembly: GCF_018991925.1. Classification (NCBI taxonomy): domain Eukaryota; kingdom Metazoa; phylum Arthropoda; class Malacostraca; order Decapoda; family Nephropidae; genus Homarus; species Homarus americanus. Next base: position 15,008 of record NW_024748177.1, read on the forward strand.
AACACACTGAGAAAACAATCTTAATAATCCAGTTGTGGTCGCCATCACAGCCTGGCCTTCACAACACTGCGGTGAGGCCCTCAAGTCATCCAAGAGTTCACCCATGTGGGAATGTAAGCAAATGGGGCCGACCAGCTGGTGGGAACGTGAAGTAGATCAACAGAGAATATTATTATTTTAACCGTGCTAACGATGGCCTTCAGGACACCACAAACACTCACCCTGTCAGTACCTCCTCATTCACGCGTTCTTCTCTCTAGACTGTTAATTTGTTAATATGTTTAGACTTGAGAGTAGCGAATCAGCTGGTTAGATTAAATTTCTCGTAAAATTTCAGGGACCCGAGACAATCTTCTTACAGAGTGATATTTTTTGCTGGGTCGCTGAACTGGCAAGATTACTTCTTGATAAAGATTGGAAGAGGAAACCTTTATGACCTTTCTCCAGTTTGATGTCTGATTGGCGTGGGGGAGGAAGAGAAGGGGAGAAGGTGAGGAAGAGGAGGGGTAGAGTAGTGGTGTAGTAGTTCCCTTACAGATGGTGTTATGGGGAACCTCACATGATGCTGTAGCAACTCAGTGGTGTCGTAGCATCATGGAGACACCATGTGGTCTGGTGTCACAGGACCTCACTCACTCAAGTGAGTCAGGTGTGGTCCCAGGCCTGGTGTTGTTGAGTCTCACGGGCAGTTATCGATGGGTACCTGGGACCTCACTGTGTGAAACTTAGCTTGAGTAAAACTCAGTTGTTAATGTTGAGTTGTTTTTCACTGACTTAAGCACTGTTCACCACTATCCAACACTGGTTCCATTCATTTCCTAAGTGAAATAGTAATTTCTGGAGAGAACTTGTTGATAATCCGGTGGGGAGGAGAGGTTCAGGGAAGGGAGTTGGTATGGGCCAAATTAACAGTTGACCTGGCTGCTCCTAGAGGAGCGCCAGGTACGTCTTGACCCTTCGGTGGTCAAGGATGAAGTAGACATAATGTGTTTCACCAGTTACCGCTGACAGTTTACAAAGCCAAAACTTGATCAATGTTTCTTATACACCAACTCAAGATAAAGAAGGACTCGTTATAAAAATAAGAATGTAAATAAAAAGGTCCGGTTTTTCGTCAGGCTTGACCGTTGTCACCCAAACTGACCCACCATGCAACCTATATTTATCTGATTGTGCTGTTAAACAACAGGAACACTTTTGTGTAAAAAGAAAAAGGAACCGGAAGGGCTTTCTGGTTGGTCCACCCCCCAGGAATGGGTGTAGATGGGGGCTGGAGTGGGGGGATTCCACACCCTTCCGAGTCGGTGGGTCCTGATACCTTCCGTTGGCGCCTGACATAAGAACATAAGAAAGTAAGGAGTCTGCAATAGGCCGGTTGGCCTGTGCATG
>NW_024748178.1:0-6192 GCF_018991925.1 Homarus americanus
AAAGTCCCCCTTATCGAGAATAACAATGTCCCCTGATCGAGTATAACAAAGCCCCTTGATCAAGTATAACAAAGGCCCCAAAACGAGTATAACAAAGTCCCCTGGTCGTGTATAACAAAGTCCCCTAATCGAGTATAACAAAGGCCCATGATCGAGTATAACAAAATTTTCCTGATCGAGTATAACAAAGCCCCCTCATCGAGTATAACGAAGTCCCCCTTATCGAGAATAACTAAGTCCCCTGATCGAGTATAACAAAGTCCCCTGATCAAGTATAAAAAAGGCTCCAGATCGAGTATAACAAAGTCCCCTGGTCGCGTATAACAAAGTCCCCTGAACGATTATGACAAAGGCCCCTCATCGAGTATAACAAAGTTCCCTGATCGTGTATAACAAAGCCACCTGATCGAGTATAACAAAGTTCCCTGATCGAGTATAACAAAGCCCCTCATCGAGTATAAAAAAGTCCCCCTTATCGAGAATAACAAAGTCCCCTGATCGAGTATAACAAAGCCCCCTGATCAAGTATAACAAAGGCTCCAAATCGAGTATAAGAAAGTCCCAGGTCGAGTATAACAAAGTCCCCTGATCGAGTATAACAAAGGCTGATCGAGTATAACAAAGGCCCCTGATCGAGTATAACAAAGTCCCCTGATCGAGTATAACAAAGCCCCCTCATCGAGTAAAACAAAGTCCCCTGATCCAGTATAACAATGTCCCCTCACCGAGCATAATATACTTCCCTGATCGAGGATAACAAAGCCCCCTCATAGAGTATAACAAAGTCCCATGATCGAGTATAAAAAAGTCCCCTCATCGAATATAACAAAGTCCCCTGATCGAGTATAACAAATTCCCCTGATCGAGTAGAACAAAGTCCCCTCATCGAGTATAACAAAGGCCCCTCATCAAGTATAACAAAGTCCCATGATCGAGAATCACAAAGTCCCACATCGAATATAACAAAGTCCCCTGATCGAGTATAACAAAGTCACATGATCGAGTATAACAAGGTCCCCTGTTCGAGTATAACATAATCCCCTGAACGATTATAACAAAGGCCCCTGATCGAGTATAACAAAGCCCCCTGATCGAATATAACAAAAGCGCCTGAACGAGTATAACAAAGGCCCCTGATCGAGTATAACAAAGATCCCTGATCGAGTATAACAAAGTCCCCTAATTGAGTATAACAAAGTCCCCCTTATCGAGAATAACAAAGGCCCCTGATCGAGTATAACAAAGCCCCCTGATCAAGTATAACAAAGGATCCAGATCGAGTATAACAAAGTCCCCTGGTCGAGTATAACAAAGCCCCCTGATCGAGTATAACAAAGTCCCCTGATCGAGTATGACAAAGTCCCCTGGTCGACTATAACAAAGTCCCCTGATCAAGTACAACAAAGGCCCTAGATCGAGTATAACAAAGTCCCCTTTTCGAGTATAACAAAGTCCCCTGAACGAGTATAACAAAGGCCCCTGCTGGAGTATAACAGAGGACCCTAAAAGTCTATAACAATGTCCCCTGATCGAGTATAATAAAGCCCGCTCATCGAGTATAACAAAGTCCCCTGATCGAGGATAACAAAGTCCTCTGGTCGAGTATAACAAAGACACCTCAACGAGTATAACAAAGGCCCCTGATCGAGTATAACAAAGTTCCCTTATCCAAGGAATATAAAGTCCCTGATCAAGTATAGCAAAGCCCTGATCCAGAGTGATATAACAAAGGCTCCCAAATCGAGTATAACAAGGATTTCTGAATCGAGTATAACAAAGCCCCTCATCGAGTATAACAAAGTCCCCTTATCGAGAATAGCAAAGTCCCTGATCGAGTATAACAAAGCCCCTGATCAAGTATAACAGGCTCCAAATCGAGTATAAAAGTCCAAGGTCAGGTATAACAAAGCCCCCTGATCAAGTATAACAAAGGCTCCAGATCGAGTATAACAAAGTCCCCTGGTCGAGTATAACAAAGTCCCCTGAGCGATTATAACAAAGGCCCCTGATCGAGTATAATAAATTCTCCTGATCGAGTATAACAAAGTCCCCTTATCGAGTATAACAAACGCCTATGATCGAGTATAACAAAGGCCCCTCATCGAGTATAACAAAGTTCCTGATCGAGTATAACAAAGCCCCCTAATTGAGTATAACAAAGTCCCCCTTATCGAGAATAACAATGTCCCCTGATCGAGTATAACAAAGCCCCTTGATCAAGTATAACAAAGGCCCCAAAACGAGTACAACAAAGTCCCCTGGTCGTGTATAACAAAGTCACCTAATCGAGTATAACAAAGGCCCATGATCGAGTATAACAAAATTTTCCTGATCGAGTATAACACAGCCCCCTCATCGAGTATAACGAAGTCCCCCTTATCGAGAATAACTAAGTCCCCTGATCGAGTATAACAAAGCCCCCTGATCAAGTATAAAAAAGGCTCCAGATCGAGTATAACAAAGTCCCCTGGTCGCGTATAACAAAGTCCCCTGAACGATTATGACAAAGGCCCCTGATCGAGTATAACAAAGTTCCCTGATCGTGTATAACAAAGCCACCTGATCGAGTATAACAAAGTTCCCTGATCGAGTATAACAAAGCCCCTGATCGAGTATAACAAAGTCACCCTTATCGAGAATAACAAAGTCCCCTGATCGAGTATAACAAAGCCCCCTGATCAAGTATAACAAAGGTTCCAAATCGAGTATAACAAAGTCCCAGGTCGAGTATAAAAAAGTCCCCTGATCGAGTATAACAAAGGCCCCTGATCGAGCATAACAAAGGCCCCTGATCGAGTATAACAAAGTCCCCTGATCGAGTATAACAAAGCCCCCTCATCGAGTAAAACAAATTCCCCTGATCCAGTATAACAATGTCCCCTCACCGAGTATAATAAAGTTCCCTGATCGAGGATAACAAAGCCCCCTCATAGAGTATAACAAAGTCCCATGATCGAGTATAAAAAAGTCCCCTCATCGAATATAACAAAGTCTCCTGATCGAGTATAACAAATTCCCCTGATCGAGTAGAACAAAGTCCCCTCATCGAGTATAACAAAGGCCCCTCATCGAGTATAACAAAGTCCCATGATCGAGAATCACAAAGTCCCTCATCGAATATAACAAAGTCCCCTGATCGAGTATAACAAAGTCCCCTGATCGAGTATAACAAGTTCCCCTGTTCGAGTATAACATAGTCCCCTGAACGATTATAACAAAGGCCCCTGATCGAGTATAACAAAGCCCCCTGATCGAATATAACAAAAGCGCCTGAACGAGTATAACAAAGGCCCCTGATCGAGTATAACAAAGATCCCTGATCGAGTATAACAAAGTCCCCTAATTGAGTATAACAAAGTCCCCCTTATCGAGAATAACAAAGGCCCCTGATCGAGTATAACAAAGCCCCCTGATCAAGTATAACAAAGGATCCAGATCGAGTATAACAAATTCCCCTGGTCGAGTATAACAAAGCCCCCTGATCGAGTATAACAAAGTCCCCTGATCGAGTATGACAAAGTCCCCTGGTCGACTATATCAAAGTACCCTGATCAAGTACAACAAAGGCCCTAGATCGAGTATAACAAAGTCCCCTTTTCGAGTATAACAAAGTCCCCTGAACGAGTATAACAAAGGCCCCTCCTGGAGTATAACAGAGGACCCTAAAAGTCTATAACAATGTCCCCTGATCGAGTATAACAAAGCCCGCTCATCGAGTATAACAAAGTCCCCTGATCGAGGATAACAAAGTCCTCTGGTCGAGTATAACAAAGACACCTCAACGAGTATAACAAAGGCCCCTGATCGAGTATAACAAAGTCCCCCTTATCGAGAATAACAAAGTCCCCTGATCAAGTATAACAAAGCCCCCTGATCAAGTATAACAAAGGCTCCAAATCGAGTATAACAAAGTTCCCTGATCGAGTATAACAAAGCCCCCTCATCGAGTATAACAAGTCCCCCCTTAGCCGAGAATAACAAAGTCCCCTGATCGAGTATAACTAAAAGCCCTGATCAAGTATAACAAAAGGCTCAAATCGAGTATAAAAAGTCCAAAGACCGAGGTATAACAAAGCCCCCTGATCAAGTATAACAAAGGCTCCAGATCGAGTATAACAAAGTCCCCTGGTCGAGTATAACAAAGTCCCCTGAACGATTATAACAAAGGCCCCTGATCGAGTATAATAAATTCTCATGATCGAGTATAACAAAGTCCCCTGATCGAGTATAACAAACGCCTCTGATCGAGTATAACAAAGGCCCCTCATCGAGTATAACAAAGTTCCCTGATCGAGTATAACAAAGCCCCCTAATTGAGTATAACAAAGTCCCCCTTATCGAGAAAAACAATGTCCCCTGATCGAGTATAACAAAGCCCCCTGAACAAGTATAACAAAGGCCCCAAAACGAGTATAACAAAGTCCCCTGGTTGTGTATAACAAAGTCCCCTAATCGAGTATAACTAAGGCCCATGATCGAGTATAACAAAATTTTCCTCATCGAGTATAACAAAGCCCCCTCATCGAGTATAACGAAGTCCCCCTTATCGAGAATAACTAAGTCCCCTGATCGAGTATAACAAAGCCCCCTGGTCGATTATAACAAAGTCCCCTGAACGATTATGACAAAGGCCCCTTATCGAGTATAACAAAGTTCCCTGATCGAGTATAACAAAGCCCCCTGATCATTTCCTCCAAGGCCCCATATCGAGAGCCAACAAAGTCCCCTGATCGAGTATATCTGACCCCTGATCCGATATCAACAAAGGCCCTGATCGGTATAACAAAGTCCTGAGTGGGAGTATAACAAAAGTCCCCTGATCGAGTATAACAAGGCCCCTGATCGAGTATAACAAAGTTCCCTGATCAGAGTATAACAAAGCCCCTTATCGAGAATAACAATGTCCCCTGATCGAGTATAACAAAGCCCCCTAATCAAGTATAACAAAGGCCCCAAAACGAGTATAACAAAGTCCCCTGGTCGTGTATAACAAAGTCCCCTAATCGAGTATAACAAAGGCCCATAATCGAGTATAACAAAATTTCCCTGATCGAGTATAACAAAGCCCCCTCATCGAGTATACCGAAGTCCCCTTTATCGAGAATAACTAAGTCCCCTGATCGAGTATAACAAAGCCCCCTGATCAAGTATAACAAAGGCTCCAGATCGAGTATAACCAAGTCCCCTGGTCGAGTATAACAAAGTCCCCTGAACGATTATGACAAAGGCCCCTGATCGAGTATAACAAAGTTCCCTGATCGAGTATAACAAAGCCACCCTGATCGAGTATAACAAAGACCCCCTTATCGAGAATAAAAAGTCCCCTGATCGAGTATAACAAAGCCCCTGATCAAAGTATAACAAAGGCCCTGATCCGAGCATGTAACAGAGTCCCCTGATCGAGGTATAACAAAAAGGCCCATGATCGAGTATAACAAAATTTCCCTAATCGAGTATAACAAAGCCCCCTCATCAAGTATAATAAAGTCCCCCTTATCGAGAATAACTAAGTCCCCTGATCGAGTATAACAAAGGGTCCAGATCGAGTATAACAAAGTCCCCTGGTCGAGTATAACAAAGTCACTTGAACGATTATAACAAAGGCCCCTGATCGAGTATAACAAAGTTCCCTGATCGAGCATAACAAAGCCCCCTGATCGAGAATAACATAGTCCCCTGATCGAGTATAACAAAGTCCCCTGATCGAGTATAACAAAGGACCCTGATTGAGTTAAACAAAGGCCCCTGATCGAATATAACAAAGTCCCCTGGTCGAGTATAACAAAGTCGCCTGAACGAGTATAACAAAGGCCCCTGATTGAGTATAGCAAAGTTCCCTGATCGAGTATAAAAATGCCCCTGATCGAGTATAACAAAGACCCCCTTATCGAGAATAACAAAGTCCCCTGATCGAGTATAACAAAGCCCCCTGATCACAGTATAACAAAGCCCCCTGACCGAGTATAACAAAGACCCTCTTATCGAGAATAACAAAGTCCCCTAATCAAGTATAACAAAGGCCCCTGATCGAGTATAACAAAGTCCCATGATCGAGTATAAAAAAGCCCCCTGATCGTGTATAACAAAGCCTTCCTTATCTTGAATAACAAAGTCCCCTGCTCGAGTATAACAAAGCCCCCTGATCAAGCATAACAAAGCCCCCTGATCTAATATAAGAAAGACCCCCTTATC
>NW_024748179.1:0-7613 GCF_018991925.1 Homarus americanus
ACGCTACCTCTGGACCACCAGGATACTAAAAGCAGTCGTAACTCTGTTATATTTCACACAAAGCCTGTTCAACGAGCTTATGGCGCCGTGAACCTCTAATGGGGACTACCCGTATCACGTAGGTGGTCAGAGTAACGTTTTACCAAATCCGGCTTCGAAACACGAGGATCCATATATATTTCATTAGCCCAATAAAGCAAGCAGACATCCACATACAATGAACACCTCACCCCACCAGGATTCGAACCCACGGCCCACGAGCACATGACTATGACTGGAGAACGCTACCTCTGGACCACCAGGATACTAAAAGCAGTCCTAGACTCTGTTATATTTCACACAAAGCCTGTTCAACGAGCTTATGGCGCTGTGAACCTCTAATGGGGACTACCCGTATCACTTAGGAGGTCAGAGTAACGTTTTACCAAATCCCGCTTCGAAACACGAGGATCCATATGTATTTCATTAGCCCAATAAAGCACGCGGACTTCTACATACAATGAACACCTCACCCCGCCAGGATTCGAACCCACGGCCCAGGAACCCATGACTGTGACCGGCGAACGCTACCTCTGGACCACAAGGATACTAAAAGCAGTCGTAACTCTTTTATATTTCACACAAAGCCTGTTCAATTAGCTTAAGGCGCCGCGGAACTCTTAATGGGGACTAATTCGTGATCACGGTAGGTCAGAGGAACGTTTACCAAATCCGGCTTTGAAACACGAGGATCCATATATATTTCATTAGCCCAATAAAGCATGCGGACTTCTACATACAATGAACACCTCAACCCGCCAGGATTCGAACCCCCGGCGCACGAGCCCATGAATGTGACCGGGGAACGCTACTTCTGGACCACCAGGATACTCAAAGCAGTCCTAGACTCTGTTATATTTCACAAAAAGCCTGTTCAACGAGCTTATGGCGCCGTGAACCTCTAATGGGGATTACTCGTATCACATACGTGGTCAGAGTAACGTTTTACCAAATCCGGCTTCGAAACACGAGGATCCATATGTATTTCATTAGCCCAATAATGCACGCGGACTTCTACATACAATGAGCACGCCACCACGGCCAGGATTCGAACCCACGGCCCACGAGCCCACGACTGTGACCGGGGAACGCTACTTCTGGACCACCAGGATACTAAAAGCAGTCCTAGACTCTGTTATATTTCACACAAAGCCTGTTCAACGACTTTATGGCGTCGTGAACCTCTAATGGGGACTACCCGTATCTCGTAGGTGGTCAGAGTAACGTTTTACCAAATCCGGCTTCGAAACACGAGGATCCATATATATTTCATTAGCCGAAAAAAGCATGCGGACTTCGACATACAATCAACACCTCACCCCGCCAGGATTCGAACCGATGGCCCACAAGCCCATGACTGTGAAAGGAGAACGCTACCTCTGGACCACCAGGATACTAAAAGCAGTCCTAGACTCTGTTATATTTCACACAAAGCCTGTTCAACGAGTTTATGGCGCCGTGAACCACTAATGGGGATTACCCGTATCACGTAGATGGTCAGAGTAACGTTTTACCAAATCCGGCTTCGAAACAAGAGGATCCATATATATTTCATTAGCCCAATAAAGCACGCGGACTTCTACATGCAATGAACGCGCCACCCCGCCTAGATTCGAACCCACGGCCCACGAACCCACGACTGTGACCGGCGAACGCTACCTCAGGACCACCAGGATACTAAAAGCAGTCGTAACTCTGTTATATTTCACACAAAGCCTGTTCAACGAGCTTATGGCGCCGTGAACCTCTAATGGGGACTACCCGTATCACGTAGGTGGTCAGAGGAACGTTTTACCAAATTTGGCATTGAAACACGAGGATCCATATATATTTCATTAGCCCAATAAAGCACGCGGACTTCTACATACAATGAACACCTCAACCCGCCAGGATTCGAACCCCCGGCGCACGAGCCCATGAATGTGACCGGGGAACGCTACTTCTGGACCACCAGGATACACAAAGCAGTCCTAGACTCTGTTATATTTCACACAAAGCCTGTTCAACGAGCTTATGGCGCCGTGAACCTCTAATGGGGATTACCCGTATCACATACGTGGTCAGAGTAACGTTTTACCAAATCCGGCTTCGAAACACGAGGATCCATATGTATTTCATTAGCCCAATAAAGCACGCGGACTTCTACATACAATGAACACGCCACCACGGCCAGGATTCGAACCCACGGCCCACGAGCCCACGACTGTGACCGGGGAACGCTACTTCTGGACCACCAGGATACTAAAAGCAGTCCTAGACTCTGTTATATTTCACACAAAGCCTGTTCAACGACTTATGGCGCCGTGAACCTCTAATGGGGACTACCCGTATCACGTAGGTGGTCAGAGTAACGTTTTACCAAATCCGGCTTCGAAACACGAGGATCCATATATATTTCATTAGCCGAAATGCATGCGGACTTCTACATACAATCAACACCTCACCCCGCTAGGATTCGAACCGATGGCCCACGAGCCCATGACTGTGAAAGGAGAACGCTACCTCTGGACCACCAGGATACTAAAAGCAGTCCTAGACTCTGTTATATTTCACACAAAGCCTGTTCAACGAGTTTATGGCGACGTGAACCACTAATGGGGATTACCCGTCTCACGTAGGTGGTCAGAGTAACGTTTTACCAAATCCGGCTTCGAAACAAGAGGATCCATATATATTTCATTCGCCCAAAAAAGCACGCGGACTTCTACATACAATGAACGCGCCAACCCGCCAAGATTCGAACCCACGGCCCAGGAACCCACGACTGTGACCGGCGAACGCTACCTCTGGACCACCAGGATACTAAAAGCGGTCGTAACTCTGTTATATTTCACACAAAGCCTGTTCAACGAGCTTATGGCGCCGTGAACCTCAAATGGGGATTACCCGTATCACCTAGGTGGTCAGAGGAACGTTTTACCAAATCCGGCTTTGAAACACGAGGATCCATATATATTTCATTAGCCGAATAAAGCACGTGGACTTCGACATACAATCAACACCTCACCCCGTCAGGATTCGAACCGATGGCCCACGAGCCCATGACTGTGACCGGGGAATGCTACCTCAGGACCACCACGATACTAAAAGCAGTCCTAGACAATGTTATATTTCACACAAAGCCTGTTCAACGAGCTTATGGCGCAGTGAACCTCTAATGGGGATTACCCGTATCACATACGTGATCAGAGTAACGTTTTACCAAATCCGGCTTCGAAACACGAGGATCCATATGTATTTCATTAGCCCAATAAAGCATGCTGACTTCTACATACAATGAACACGCCACCCCGCCAGGATTCGAACCCACGGCCCACGAGCCCATGACTGTGACCGGGTAACGCTACTTCTGGACCACCAGGATACTAAAAGCAGTCCTAGACTCTGTTATATTTCACACAAAGCCTGTTCAACGACCTTATGGCGCCGTGAACCTCTAATGGGAACTAGCCGTATCACGTAGGTGGTCAGAGTAACCTTTTACCAAATCCGGCTTCGAAACACGAGGATCCATATGTATTTCATTAGCCCAATAAAGCACGCGGACTTCTACATACAATGAACACCTCACCCCGCAAGGATTCGAACCCACGGCCCAGGAACCCATGACTGTGACCGGCGAACGCTACCTCTGGACCACAAGGATACTAAAAGCAGTCGTAACTCTTTTATATTTCACACAAAGCCTGTTCAACGAGCTTATGGCGCCGTGAACCTCTAATGGGGACTACCCGTATCACGTAGGTGGTCAGAGGAACGTTTTACCAAATCCGGCTTTGAAACACGAGGATCCATATATATTTCATTAGCCCAATAAAGCACGCGGACTTCTACATACAATGAACACCTCAACCCGCCAGGATTCGAACCCCCGGCCCACGAGCCCATGAATGTGACCGGGGAACGCTACTTCTGGACCACCAGGATACTCAAAGCAGTCCTAGACTCTGTTATATTTCACACAAAGCCTGTTCAACGAGCTTATGGCGCCGTGAACCTCTAATGGGGATTACTCGTATCACATACGTGGTCAGAGTAACGTTTTACCAAATCCGGCTTCGAAACACGAGGATCCATATGTATTTCATTAGCCCAATAATGCACGCGGACTTCTACATACAATGAGCACGCCACCACGGCCAGGATTCGAACCCACGGCCCACGAGCCCACGACTGTGACCGGGGAACGCTACTTCTGGACCACCAGGATACTAAAAGCAGTCCTAGACTCTGTTATATTTCACACAAAGCCTGTTCAACGACCTTATGGCGTCGTGAACCTCTAATGGGGACTACCCGTATCTCGTAGGTGGTCAGAGTAACGTTTTACCAAATCCGGCTTCGAAACACGAGGATCCATATATATTTCATTAGCCGAAAAAAGCATGCGGACTTCGACATACAATCAACACCTCACCCCGCCAGGATTCGAACCGATGGCCCACAAGCCCATGACTGTGAAAGGAGAACGCTACCTCTGGACCACCAGGATACTAAAAGCAGTCCTAGACTCTGTTATATTTCACACAAAGCCTGTTCAACGAGTTTATGGCGCCGTGAACCACTAATGGGGATTACCCGTATCACGTAGATGGTCAGAGTAACGTTTTACCAAATCCGGCATTGAAACACGAGGATCCATATATATTTCATTAGCCCAATAAAGCACGCGGACTTCTACATACAATGAACACCTCAACCCGCCAGGATTCGAACCCCCGGCGCACGAGCCCATGAATGTGACCGGGGAACGCTACTTCTGGACCACCAGGATACACAAAGCAGTCCTAGACTCTGTTATATTTCACACAAAGCCTGTTCAACGAGCTTATGGCGCCGTGAACCTCTAATGGGGATTACCCGTATCACATACGTGGTCAGAGTAACGTTTTACCAAATCCGGCTTCGAAACACGAGGATCCATATGTATTTCATTAGCCCAATAATGCACGCGGACTTCTACATACAATGAGCACGCCACCACGGCCAGGATTCGAACCCACGGCCCACGAGCCCACGACTGTGACCGGGGAACGCTACTTCTGGACCACCAGGATACTAAAAGCAGTCCTAGACTCTGTTATATTTCACACAAAGCCTGTTCAACGACCTTATGGCGCCGTGAACCTCTAATGGGGACTACCCGTATCTCGTTGGTGGTCAGAGTAACGTTTTACCAAATCCGGCTTCGAAACACGAGGATCCATATATATTTCATTAGCCGAAAATGCATGCGGACTTCGACATACAATCAACACCTCACCCCGCTAGGATTCGAACCGATGGCCCACGAGCCCATGACTGTGAAAGGAGAACGCTACCTCTGGACCACCAGGATACTAAAAGCAGTCCTAGACTCTGTTATATTTCACACAAAGCCTGTTCAACGAGTTTATGGCGACGTGAACCACTAATGGGGATTACCCGTCTCACGTAGGTGGTCAGAGTAACGTTTTACCAAATCCGGCTTCGAAACAAGAGGATCCATATATATTTCATTCGCCCAATAAAGCACGCGGACTTCTACATACAATGAACGCGCCAACCCGCCAAGATTCGAACCCACGGCCCAGGAACCCACGACTGTGACCGGCGAACGCTACCTCTGGACCACCAGGATACTAAAAGCAGTCGTAACTCTGTTATATTTCACACAAAGCCTGTTCAACGAGCTTATGGCGCCGTGAACCTCAAATGGGGACTACCCGTATCACCTAGGTGGTCAGAGGAACGTTTTACCAAATCCGGCTTTGAAACACGAGGATCCAGTGTCAGTGTCAGTGGTGTACCTGGGAGTGTCAGTAGTGTACCTGGGAATGTCTGAGGTGTACCTGGGAGTGTATGAGGTGTACCTGGGAGTGTCAGGTTAGTACCAGGGAGTGTCAGAGGAACACTTGGGAGTGTCAGAGGTGTACCTGGGAGTGTCAGGGGTGTACCTGGGAGTACCAGAGGTGTACCTGGGAGTATCAGAGGTGTACCTGGAAGCGACAGAGGAGTACCTGGAAGTGTCAGAGGTGTACCTGGGAGTGTCTGAGGTGTATCTGGGAGTGTCTGATGTGTACCTGGGAGTGTCTGAGGTACATGGAGTGTCAGATGTGTACCTGGCAGTGTCAGGGGTGTACCTGGGAGTGTCAGGTATACCTGGGGAGTATCGGAGGTGTACCTGGGAGTGTCAGAGGTGTACCTGGGAGTGTCAGGTGTACCTGGGAGGTCAGGGTGTACCTGGGAATGTCTGAGGTGTACCTGGGAGTGAGGTGTACCTGGGAGGTCAGGTGTACCAGGGAGTGTCAGAGGAACACTGGGGAGTGTCAGAGGTGTACCTGGGAGGTCAGGGGTGTACCTGGGAGTGTCTGAGGTGTACATGGATGTTAGTGTACTTGGGGAGGTGGGGTGTATGTGAGGTGTATGTGGGATGTCTGAGGTGTACCTGGGAGTGTATGAGGTGTACCTAGGAGTGTCAGGTGTGTACCAGGGAGTGTCAGAGGAGCACCTGGGAGTGCCAGATGTGTACCTGGGAGTGTCAGGGGTGTACCTGGGCGTGTTAGGGGTGTACCTGGAAGTGTCAGAGGTGTACCTGGGAGTGTCAGCTGTATACCTGGGAGTGTCTGAGGAGTACCTGGCAGTGTCAGGGGTGTACCTGGGAATGTCAGTGGTGTAACTGGGAGTGTCAGAGGTGTACCTGGGAGTGTCAGAGGTGCACCTGGGAGTGTCAGAGGTGCACCTGGGAGTGTCTGAGGTGCACCTGGGAGTGTCTGAGGTGCACCTGGGGAGGCCTGAGGCACTGGTAGGTGCCTCAGAGTTGTACCTGAGCTGTCAGAGGTGGGGCCTGGGAGCACCAGAGGTGTACCTGGGAGTGTCAGTGGTGTACCTGTGAGTGTCAGGTGAGTACCAGGGAGTATCAGAGGAGTACCTGGGAGTGTCAGCGGTGTACCTGGGAGTGTCAGAGGAGAACCAGAGAGTGTAAGAGGTGTACCTGGGAGTGTCAGTGATGTACCAGGGAGTGTCAGATGTGTACCTGGGAGTGTCAGAGGTGTACCTGTGAGTGTCTGAGGTGTACCTGGGAGTGTCAGAGGTGTGCCTGTGAGTGTCTGAGGTATACCTGGGAGTGTAAGAGGTGTACCTGGGAGAGTCAGAGGTGTGCATGGGAGTGTCTGAGGAGTACCTGGGAGTGACTGAGGTGTACCTGGCAGTGTCTGAGGTGTACCTGGCAGTGTCAGCGGTTTACCTGGGAGTGTCCTCGGTGTACCTGGGAGTGTCAGAGGGGTACCTGGGAGTGTTGGACGTGTACCTGGGAGTGTCAGAGGTGTACCAGGGATTGTCAGTGGAGTACCTGGAAGTGTCAGAGGTGTACCTGGGAGTGTCAGAGGTGTACGTGGGAATGTCTGAGGTATACCTGGGAGTGTATGAGGTGTACCTGGCAGTGTCATGTGTGTACCAGGGAGTGTCAGAGGAGCACCTGGGAGTGTCAGAGGTGTACCTGGGAGTGTCGGGGGTGTACCTGGGAGTGTCAAAGATGTACCTGGGAGTGTCAGAGGTGTACCTGGGAGTGTCTAAGGTGTACCTGGGAGTATCTG
>NW_024748180.1:0-88997 GCF_018991925.1 Homarus americanus
GAGTCGTCTGGGTCAGAAGGGTTGGGATCATCCCCTGCCGGTGGGAGATCTTGGTGGTTGGGTGCCCTCTCGCCGCCTTCGTCCGTGCGTTGATTTGGCCTCTCGGTGTTGTTGATGGTATCGAGGCCTTCCTGTACAAGTGTTCTGTACTTGGGTGTTCTTCGCATTGCCTTAAGTCGCTCAAGCTTGAATGACCCCTCCGGAAGACTACTCAGCAGGAGCTGGTTGATGAAGGTCGTCTTCTTGCCGGAACGGAGGAGTCGTACCTCTTCCTCTGCCACTATTGCCATTTCCTGTGGAGAGTAGGTTTTTCGCTTGGCGGGTTGGAGTGTTGCATTGTACACTCCTGGGTGAGCCATCCTAGTGTGCTGGGTGAGGCCTCGCCCACTAGCATACGTTTTTCCGCAGACGCCACATTGGTTCACCTCTGGCTGTGGTGTTGGTGTATCCTGCTTGCTGTTCTGGTGTTTGGTTGGTGTTTGGCAGCTCGGCTCTGGGAGCACAGATAACACTATGCATTCCATGAGGTGGTCGTCGTACCTCTTGGTCTCGCTCAGTGCCTCTTTGCAGATGCTACATCTGACCTGTAGACGTTGTTGGTGTCTAATCTTAATGTGACGGGCATACTTGGTGATAGATGTGTATGCCTTGGTGCAGCTGTCACAATAATTTGTCTGTCCTATACGTTCATACATGATGGTAATTACTCTACCCGTCCTCAAGCTGATCGCCGCATCCAGCTGACTGCAACTGGTCTGATTGGGTAGATCCTGGACCTCTAACTGATCAGAGGTCATGGTGTCCAAGGGACTTAATGGGCCTGGGGGCTTGCCAGGAATCCCATCCCTTGCCTTAGATCCCACCCTACAGAGAGCCCCGTATGACTGGGACGTACTCTCTCCGAGACACTGCCGCTCCCGGGACGGTTGTGGGTCCGATGTTGTCCCTACAACACCTGATTCCACCCCCCTAATGCGTCTAAGTATTGGCCGGGAAAGGGCATCAGGGTAAGTAATATTGGTCACCCCCATGTCCCTTCGGGTCCGACTCTCACCTGCCCCCTTAGCTGAAGGCCGAGGGGACGGAGGAAACGCTATGACAGCTTCACTCATCAGTATACTCCAAGACTATTCACAAAACGCTCTGATAGATCTGACAAATCAACAACCAAAACCTAGGAGTTTTACTCTACTTATCAGGCTCTTTTTCGTGGCTCTCTCGGCACGCTTCTCATAAGGATAACGCTTATACTGTGAGTCATAGTTACTCCCGCCGTTTACCCGCGCTTGGTTGAATTTCTTCACTTTGACATTCAGAGCACTGGGCAGAAATCACATTGCGTCAACATCCATCAAAGACCATCGCAATGCTTTGTTTTAATTAGACAGTCGGATTCCCCTGGTCCGTGCCAGTTCTGAGTTGATTGCTGGGCGCCAGCCGAAGTGGGATTGTAGTGAACCGAACGGACCCGCCTCCCCCCTGCACCTCTTACTACAAGAGCCTTGGAGGGACGGCAAACACCGCCCGAGAGCACGCCCACGCAGCCTAGCGCGTTCCACGGAAGGGCCGGAGGTACGCCGGTCCGAGCTCGGTTTAGAGAGGCGCTAGGCCACCGCAGCGCGCCCCGCACGAGAGAGCGCACATGTGCGCATCCCTCGCCGGACGAACAACGGCAGTTTGCCCTAACATCCCTACCGTCACCTCGCCCAGTCCTGCGCCCGAACCCAGGCCCGCTTCCCGCACAGGCCCGACTGGCCCGATCCTCAGAGCCAATACCTCATAGTATTAAAATGCTACAGAGCAAACATTAACTTTGTTTGGTTAAAAATAAAGTACTACTATATTAAATAAACTGACATCCAACTTACCTTTTTTTGGGGGGGGGGGTATTTACAGTACTTGTAGCGGCATTTCGATCACCCTTTTGAGGGGTCTCCTCATCATCTTCAATGGTTGTAGAGTCATCTTTCTTCTTCACTGGAGAAGCTGTTCTCTGTAACACAAATTATCATAAATTATGCTGCGGATTTATCAAGGGTTAAAGCGAGCATTAAACTGATATTTATTACTTGTACTGTATAATGAAGTGTGGGGTAGAATGTTGTTGACAGGCTGTTTGGCGTGCAAAAAACTAGTTTCCTATACTTCAATTATGTTCAATAATTGTTAAAATGACTAAAAATTTAATATAAAACTTTTAAAATTATTGAATAGTACAAACTTCTTGATATTTATTAAAATAGTAAGGAATTTAAGCCCTAGAACCGATCACTGTATTGGCGGCCTCATACTACAGCTGGTGGACCGCCAAATGTAAGCGAAATCATGTGGAGGGGCGCTCGTTAAAAATTCGTTAACCGAAGTTAAGAATCTTATGGAAGGTAAATCGTTAACCGAGGGATCACTGTTCTGTAATGTTTAATGTAATTTTGTACCGTAAATAGGATAAGTTTTACGACTCGGTGGTACAATAAATTCTTAATAAAGATGGTACAGCAATTTGAAACCTGCCATAATGTTATTTAACCCTTAAGCCCTGCGGTGGTACAATAAATTCTTAATAAAGATGGTACAGCAATTTGAAACCTGCCATAATGTTATTTAACCCTTAAGCCCCGTGGCTATACGAGGACTTGGTGGGCCTGGGGGTTCGCCAGGGATCCCATCCTCTGCCAAAGACACGCCTCCAGAGGGAGCCACTTTTGACTGTGGCGTCTCCTCTCCGGAACAGTGCCGCTCCCAGGACGGTGGGGGGACACGTGGTGCCCCTGCAACCACGGACCCCACTTTTTTCACTCGTTTTTGCCGCCCAGTGACTTGTAAGGCATGACGTGGATTGTGAGTGAGCTTCCCGGGTTGTTCGGATCTACATATCTTGGAACATACATGACAGTTTTCCCACCCCCCCAGTATTTTTACTTACGGCTAATATCGTGAAAAGATATCGCCTGCCGGGATCAACTTTTTTTTTTTTTTGATGGCAAAATTGTCTATATAACAAGAATTGTCAGTGAGTGTATGTGCAGAAAGGTAAGAGCAGGAAGGATTGAGATTTTTTTTGCAGAGCACTCAAGTAGGACAACAGGGACAGAGGGGTATGTCCAGAAGACTGCAGCCCAACGGTGGCAGAGTCTCTTTTGCCAAGGTAAGGGTGGCACTGCCTTGCTTGCAGTATGGCGGACGCCCCCAGTGCAGGGCTGGGTGCGTCGATCAGCTTTGCGACCCATGCAGGGTCCCCTCAGGTCCTTGGTGTTAACTGGGGGGTTGGTCCTCATCTTATGTTGGAAGAAGTGCCATCCTTGGAGGGTCCCTCCAGGTCTTTGATGTTAACTGAAGGGATGGTCCTCATCTTTTGTATTTGTTATCGGGGTCCACCGGGTCGTTGTGTGGCCGGCAGGTTGGTCCCCATCTGTGCTTTCCTACCTGATTACGTTAGTTGGTCATCTGCACTCTGAGAGTCCGTAGTATCTTAATGGATCCCTCAATGGCCATGCTGGTGAGGATACCGATGCCACGGCCTCTGATACCCATTTGCCCAAGCAGTTTCGCGGTGGCTGTTCGAATGCCACCCCTTGCGCCAACGGCAGCGCCAAGGAAGGCAATATCTCCGACGGGGGTCGCTAGTCCCCGGCTGGTGATGTACCTCCTTACGTCTGCTTCGTACGCCTTGTACTTTTCGGCTTTGAACTGCTCGGCTCTGTGGAGAGCGTATTGGTCGCTCTCGTAGGGTATGCAGAGGTCGAGCGCCGAGTACCGGCCATTTTTCTGTAATAGCAGGTCAGGCTTGACGAATGTGTGCCCTGTTGGTATGTGGGGCTCCATTTGTACATCATAGTTCTCCCTCTCGAGCCACTGGCCGAGTTTCCTGAGGACAGCATCGTGTCTTGTTACCCTGTGGTTCTGAGCAGCTTGGCATGACTGCAGTAGATGCATTAAGTCTTCCTGCCCTTCTCCACAGCGGCGGCACATCAGTCTAGCTAGCTCCTCATTCGGCACCCGGCCAATGGCTCTCGAGACTCGGCATGAGACGGACTGAGACCGGAGTCGTAACAGATCAATTGGTTTCCTTCCTGGTCCGAGATTGTTTTTAAGGATCCCGTTGCAGGCCTGTTTTCCGTAGAAGTTTTCTGCACCCATGCCACTCCAGGAGCGGCTCCACTCGTCCCTCATCTTCTCCACGTTCTCCTTCTTCATCCGCCGCGTAGACTCGGCGCTGATGTACTCTACCCCGAAGTGCTTCGCCATTGCTATCACCTCCTTCCCCCAGAGTCCTTCCGCTGCTATGAGTCGAACGGCTGGGTCACTGGAGGTCCTAAGGCGGTGGAGCAATCCCATCTTCATGTGGGTGATACTCTCTAGTAAGCGGGGCACTCCCAATCCTCCATCTTTCAGGGGCAGGCCAATGAGGGATGTGTGGAGAGTATGGGGAAGGTGAAACCACTTCCTCATGTGTACGTTGATCTTCTTGTCCAGGCATCGCAGCAAATTGTGGGAGCTCGAGCCTTTCACGTACTGGTACTGCAGCTTGGGGATGACGTGTTGCCGCAGTAGTCTGAGTTTTTGCAGGGGTTTCAGAGCGCTTCCTCCTATCCTATCCATGATGGTAGCTAGCTTGGCTTTTTCCAAGTTGATCTGCCGCCCCGGTCTCTCTAGCCCGGAGGGGCCTACTTGTAGTCCGAGATACTTGACATACTGGGAAGGAGATCCGCTCGGCCGGTGTCCGGGTTTCTTAGAGAAGATGTTCTCGGTCTCTACGCGGAGTCTCCTCCCATTCCTCCCTCCAGCCGATAGTTCTAGGCTCACTGTGGCGCACTTTGCCAGTTGTGCGGCTAGACCTCTCGCTTGTAGGAAGTCGTCTAGCCTGGCCAAGTTCCTCGCCATACCCAGTCTGGATTCGGAGTTCACCACCAGGTCATCTGCAAAGCCGGTCACTGCAACGCTGGTGTTCTCGTTGAGATGGTAACCGGATGCTGGTTCTAACGATGCCAGGTATTCATCCACCACCGCGCAAAAGAGGAAAGGGGAGAGTGGACACCCCTGCTTGACTCCTCTGGTGATGGGTATAGTCTCCGATTCCGCGCCTTCGACACAGATCTGGGTCTCCAAGTCGTCATACAGGTCCTGCACAATGGCTAGAATGTGGTGTGGGGTATCTAGCTAGGACTTTGCAGTAGACCCTTAGGAAGTGCGAGCCGATAGTGATGGGTCGCCAATTAGATGGATTTCCTAGGGGTGACTTCTTGGAGAGCATTGTTGTTCTGCTCGTTTTTGTCCACTGGGGAACTTTTGCCAGGTAGAGCCACACGTCGAAGATCCTGCCCAGAACACCAGGTCCTAGTCTTCGTAGGGCCCTGGTGTCTAACTCTGGGTTATCAGGACCCGTTGCCGTTTCTGGTCCCCGTAGTGCCTCCTGGATGTCTTTCAGTGAGATTGGCTGGAGGGTGTTTAGCATTCTGTCATTGGGCATGCTGGTGTATGGTGAGTCGTCCGGGGGAGATAGGGCGGAAAACCTAGGTCGAAACTCGTTGTCGAATTCCGCAATCGTAGGTGTGTCTCCCTCGAACTCTACAGCATTAATGATCTTGTTGGCGAGTTCTTTCGGGTTCCGGTGGTATGCCCGTTGCGTTCTTGCGTATTCCCTCTTTTTTCGCACTCTTCTGGGTAGGTGTTCCTCCCTGGGCGGGTTGTTGTTGGTGTTTCTCCGCCGAGGTTGTCTTCTTCCGGTGAAGAGCCTCGGTCTGTGCTGCCGTAGTGCTGACTCCAGTCCCTCCAGCGCTGCGCGGGTGTCCACCTTCGTCAGTGAATCTGGAGCTGGGACATTGCGCAGTACCAGATTGAGATTGATAATCAGCGTGTTGGCCTCCTCCTCCTCCTCGCTGAGCACCATTAAGTACTCCCACAACCTCCTCCTTGCCTCAAGCTCGCGGTCCCGTCCTTCATCCGAGTCGCCTTTGGAGTCGTCTGGGTCTGAGGGGTTGGGATCATCCCCTGTGGGGGGGAGATCTTGGGGGTCGGGTGCCCTCTCTCCGCCGTCGTCCGTGTGCTGATTCGGCCTCTCGGTGTTGTTGATGGTGTCGAGGCCTTCCCGTGCGAGTGTTCTGTACTTGGGTGTTCTCCGCATTGCCTTCAGTCGCTCAAGCTTGAATGACCCCTCCGGAAGACTACTCAGCAGGAGCTGGTTGATGAACGTCGTCTTCTTGCCGGAACGGAGGAGTCGTACCTCTTCCTCTACCACTATTGCCATTTCCTGTGGAGAGTAGGTTTTCCACTTGGCGGGTTGGAGTGTTGCATTGTACACTCCTGGGTGAATCAACCTAGTGTGCTGGGTGAGGCCTCGCCCACTAGGGTACGTTTTTCCGCATACGCCACACTGGTTCACGTCTGGCTTTGGTGTTCCTGCTTGCTGCTCTGGTCTTTGGGTGGTGTTTTGCAACTCGGCTCCTGTTCTTCGAGCACGGATAACGCTATACATTCCAAGAGGTGGTCGTCGTACCTCTTGGGCTCGCTCAGTGCCTTTTTGCAGATGCTACATCTGACCTTTAGACGTTGTTAGTGTCTAACCTTAATGTGACGGGCATACTTGGTGATGGATGTGTACGCCTTGGTGCAGATGTCACAGTAATTGATCTTTCCTATACATTGCTTTTCGTCATACATGATGGTAATTACTCTATTCGTCCTCAAGCTGATCGACGCATCCAGCTGATTGCAACTGGTCTGGTTGGGTTGATCCTGGACCTCTAACTGATCAGAGGCCGTGGTGTCCAAGGGACATAATGGGCCTGGGGGCTTGCTAGGAATCCCATCCCTTGCCTTAGATCCCACCCTAGAGAGCGCCCCGTATGACTGGGGCGTACTCTCTCCGAGACACTGCCGCTCCCGGGACGGTGGGGGGTCCGATGTTGCCCCTG
Organism: Homarus americanus; assembly: GCF_018991925.1. Taxonomy (NCBI): domain Eukaryota; kingdom Metazoa; phylum Arthropoda; class Malacostraca; order Decapoda; family Nephropidae; genus Homarus; species Homarus americanus. The sequence continues at coordinate 6,912 of NW_024748180.1, forward strand.
CAACACCTGACCCCACCCCCCTAGAGCAACAGCTCCGCACGCTGGCGGGTCTCTTGCCCTCCTTCACCACACACCCTTTTTCCCTAACGCGTATTGGCCCAGAAAAGGCGCCGGGGTAAGTAATATTAGTCACCCCCGCGTCCCTTCCAGTCCGACTCTCGCCTGCCCCCTTGGCTGAACGCCTCTGGGACGGAGGCCACGCTTCAACAGCTTCACTCATCAGTATATCCCAAGACTCTTCACGAAATGCTCTGACAGATCAACAACCAATAAGCTTTACTCATCAGACTCTTTCGGGACTCTCTCGGCACGCTTCTCATAAGGATAACGAATATACTGTGAACTCAGACTGTTTAAGAGAGTCATAGTTACTCCCACCGTTTACCCGCACTTGGTTGAATTTCTTCACTTTGACATTCAGAGCACTGGGCAAAAATCACATTGCGTCAACATCCATCAAAGACCATCGCAATGCTTTGTTTTAATTTGACAGTCGGATTCCCCTGGTCCGTGCCAGTTCTAAGTTGATCGCTGGGCGCCAGCCGAAGTGGGATTGTAGTGAACCGAACGGCCCCGCCTCCCCCCTGCACCTCTTACTACAAGAGCCTTGGAGGGACGGCAAACACCGCCCGAGAGCACGCCCACGCAGCCTAGCGCGTTCCACGGAAGGCCCGGAGGTACGCCGGTCCGAGCTCGGTTTAGAGAGGCGCTAGGCCACCGCAGCGCGCCCTGCACGAGAGAGCGCACATGTGCGCATCCCTCGCCGGACGAACAACGGCAGTTTGTCCTAACATCCCTACCGTCACCTCGCCCAGTCCTGCGCCCGAACCCAGGCCCGCTTCCCGCACAGGCCCGACTGGCCCGATCCTCAGAGCCAATACCTCATAGTATTAAAATGCTACAGAGCAAACATTAACTTTGTTTGGTTAAAAATAAAGTACTACTATATTAAATAAACTGACATCCAACTTACCTTTTTTTGGGGGGGGGGTATTTACAGTACTTGTAGCGGCATTTCGATCACCCTTTTGAGGGGTCTCCTCATCATCTTCAATGGTTGTAGAGTCATCTTTGTTCTTCACTGGAGAAGCTGTTCTCTGTAACCCAAATTATCATAAATTATGCTGCGGATTGATCAAGGGTTAAAGCGAGCATTAAACTGATATTTATTACTTGTACTGTACAATGAAGTGTGGGGTAGAATGTTGTTGAACACAGAGACTGACGCCTGTATGGTGTGTTGACAGGCTGTTTGGCGCGCAAAAAATTAGTTTCCTATACTTCAATTATGTTCAATAATTGTTAAAATGACTAAAAATTTAATATAAAACTTTTAAAATTATTGAATAGTACAAACTTCTTGATATTTATTAAAATAGTAAGGAATTTAAGCCCTAGAACCGATCACTGTATTGGCGGCCTAATACTACAGCTGGTGGACCGCCAAATGTAAGCGAAATCATGTGGAGGGGCGCTCGTTAAAAATTCGTTAACCGAAGTTAAGAATCTTATGGAAGGTAAATCGTTAACCGAGGGATCACTGTTCTGTAATGTTTAATGTAATTTTGTACCGTAAATAGGATAAGTTTTACGACTCGGTGGTACAATAAATTCTTAATTAAGATGGTACAGCAATTTGAAACCTGCCATAATGTTATTTAACCCTTAAACCCCGGGTTACGGTGCTGCTGGCAGTATATATATATATATATATATATATATATATATATATATATATATATATATATATATATATATATATATATATATATATATATATATATATATATATATATATATATATATATATATATATATATATATATATATATATATATATATATATATATATATATATATATATATATATTTCATGTAAATCCACAATGAAAACGTGGATAAGATAAATCTTGATAAAATCACACGGGAAGATGGAAACAACGGAGTACCTTAGCTTTCGTCTTTATTCAAGACATCTTCAGAGGCAACTGGATTACATGGACAGAGAGAGGCTTAAATATACAGGGTGACCTAAAAACATGAGGTCAGGTCAAAATGATGACATCCACTAATCCCCACACCAACACACACGTAGAGGAGCTTAAGAGAAGGGAGTTGACGTGACTAGCCAAGTCAGGTCAGAAAAAAGGGGACCCACAAAATAGCTATCATACATATAGATCAAAGGTTTTCAAAGCATTTTTAACCTTGGGCCACTGACAAATAAATTTATGTAACATATTATCAGTTTTGAACTGACCATCACTAAGGTTTATTGATTTTAATTCCTTAATCAAACTAGCTTCAACAAGAAGTCTTTCTGTGACACAAGATGATTTGAATACTTCTAAGCTTTTTTCCCAAGCAATGGGGTGATTATTATTCCTAACATGAACAAACAAGGCACTGCTTTCAGATGCAGTTCTGATATTATACTTATGTTGTTTGATTCTGAGCTGCAGTGTTTTTCCTGTCTGACCTACATAATTACAATTACATTTGCTACATGGAATACAATAAACACTTCCATTTACATTCAAACATGGGCTATTCCTTATTAACATATTGGTAATGGTGGAGTCATACTTGAAAACAACATTAATATTTAGAAGCTTGAGGGACCGAACTAACGGGACAAATTCATTACGATAGGGCAGAGTCAAAATATTCTTAAGTGTAGGAACTTGTCTGGTTTGAGAGGAATGAAAGGATTTTTTAGCCCTTTTAAAACAACGATCAATAAACACAGAAGGGTACCCAAGTTTATGTGCAATAGAACGAATGTGTTTCAATTCATCGTCAATAAATTCAGTCACAAATACGCAGACATCTTAAAAACATAACAGAAAAAACTGACATTTTGGTAGACTCAAGGTGATTCGATAAAAAGTGAATGAAACTGTCTACCTGTGTGGGCTTTCTATATACCTTAAATTTATAGTTTTGGCCATTTCTCATGATAAGCATATCAAGAAATGGAAGGGATTCATTTATTTCTCTTTCAATTTTGAATGTGATACTAGGGACAATATTATTAAGCTTGTCTAAAAATTCCAATGGGTCACTGTTTTTAGGCCAAAGACAAAGAACATCATCTACATATCTATACCATGGAGGAATAAAGTCCACTATATTGGGTAGTAATCTAGACTCAAAAAACTCCATATAAATACAGGCTAGAGGAGCAGAAAGACAATTACCCATGCTCATGCCAAATATTTGCTTGTAGAACTTCCCATTTGCTCTAAACACATTGTCAGTTACGCATAACTCTATCAATTTCAGGAAAGTATCATGTTCAATAGTTAAATCTAACAGTTGTAATTTATCTTTAAGAAATCCCACTTTACCTTATATGTATGGATTGATCAAAACACACAAGCTTAATAATCCTTTACGTCCTATCGTGAGTTCTGTGGGTTCTGTTACTTACAAATTATCCAAGTGGCTGGTAAAGATGATATCCCCTCTTACAGGCCAAATATCTAATTCACATATACGCAATAGCAGTGATTTAATTGATAAACTCAAGAAACACAACGAACCTTGCGTGCAGAGAACCTGGGTCTATATTCGCTGTCAAATTCAGCGACCGTAGGTGTCTCCCCCTCGAATTCCACAGCGTCAATGATCTTTTTAGCAAGCTCTTTGGGGTTTCGTTGGTAGGCCCTTTGTGTACGTGCATACTCCCTCTTCTTCCGCACTTTCCTTGGAAGATGTTGTTCCCTAGGTTGACTATTGGTGGTGGTACTCCTCCGAGGTGGTCTCCTTCCGGTGAAGAGCCTCGGTCTGTGCTGCCTGAGCGCTGTCTCCAAACCGTCCAGTACTGCACCATAGTCCCCCTCCGTTAGGTCTTCGGGAGCGGGGATGTTGTGCAACACCTGGTTAAGGTCAGAGATTAGCGTGTTAGCCTCCTCCTCCTCCTCACTGAGCGTCCTGAGATACTCCCATAACCTCCTCCTAGCCTCGAGCTCATGGTCCAGTTCTTCTTCTTCAGATTCGCTGGAGGAGTCGTCTGGATCTGATGGGTTGGGGTCGTTCCCTCCTTGGGGGAGGTTTTGGGGGTTCGGGGCATCGTCGTCACCTAGGTCAGGGTGCGGATGTAGCCTCTGTTGGTTGATGTCCGCAAGGCTTTCTTGTACAGCTGTTTTGTACTTCGAGGTTTTTCTCATTGCTTTGAGCCGTTCTAGGCCAATTGAACCTCCAGGAAGACTTTCCAGCAAGAGCTGGTTGATAAAGGTTGTCTTCCTGCCGGACAGGAGGAGCCGTGCTTCTTCCTCTGCAATTAATGCAACCTCTTGAGGTGAGTATGGTACCCTTTTTGCTGGTTTGAGTGTCTTGTTATACACTTCCTTGTGCTTCAGTCGAGTGTGCTGGGTGAGGCCCCTCGCACTTGAAAATGTTCTCCCACAAACGTCACACTGATGCATCTTAGGGTCCGCACGAGGTGGTGTCTTGCTGCGATCTTTGGATGGTAGGGTGCAGCTTAGTGTCTTGTCGAAACTGTCGGGACAGCTATTCCTACAACATTCAAGGAAATGTTTTTCACACCTTTCTGGCTTGCTGACTGCCATTTTGCAATTGCCACATCTGATGGTCACTACCCGATGGTGTTTGGCCCGAGCATGCCTGATGTACTTGAGGATGTTGTGGTACACCTCGGTGCAATGGGCACAATTGATTGTAACTAAAGCGCCGCATCCATAATATTCAATCTCATTCGTCGCTCTGCTAACAGACGCGTCCAGTTGACTTCCACTGGTGTGATTGGGGTGATCCTTGGCTTCTATCTGAACAGAAGCCGTGGTGTCTGAAGGACTTAATGGGCCTGGGGGCTTGCCAGGTTTCCCATCCTTCACCAGAGATACTCCCCTAGAGAGAGCCCCGTCTGACTGGGGCGTACTCTCTCCGAGACACTGCCGTTCCCGGGACGGTGGGGGGTCACGTGGTGCCCCTGCAACCACGGACCCCACCCTCCTAGTGTGGGGACCTCGCACGCCGGCGCAGCCCCCACCCTCCTTCTCCTCCGGACTCACACACTGTTTTGATAGCAACCGCTTTTGCCGAACAGCTAAGCTGAACGCCCGACTCTCGCCTGTCTTGGAAGCTGAAGGCTCCACTGACGGTGGGCACGGTCCGGTAGTTGCGTTGAACATCAGCTTTTAGTTTGAAACACAATAACCGCTTATCACAAGATACACGGACTCACAACCTGAATTCTAACAGCTGAATTGCAACTACCTTTAAGATGCATACCCTGAACACTATAAGGAAGCAGAAAACCTCCCAGACGTGGATTAGTGAGGCCGCATTCTAGAGCACATGTGCTCTAGGATGCATTAATCTTGGGTAAGCTAAAAGCTCGGGGTTAGTAATACTCACAACAATATTTATTAGTAACAACACGGAGCCGCTTCCTGCGTGCCCGGACGCTCTTCACTTTATCTAGTTTCCTTTAAAAATTAAAAACTCAAATGCACAATGGTGCCCCTAAAATCTGACTATCTTGCAGGGATTACCAGGTTCCCTGCACAACCACTCTCCTGGCGTTTCTTCCCTTCCGCAATATCCATCCTGGTAGGGAGCTCCCCGCAGTGCTTGGATGTTGGTCACCGGATGTCTTAGATGTAGTTGGCAACTGGCACCCCATCCCACCCCATAAAGATATTTTAAGGGCCTTATTTATTACCCGCCGGCCCTGCTGGCGGCTGCTGGTTTGGGAGGGCTGCCAGTTGCTCGTGGTGACACACATGTGGAGCTCATGGATGAGGCTGCTGTCCGTGTCTCTGTTGCAGAAGGAATCGGAGCGATGGTCATCTCCGACTTGTCAGGAGAGGACTAAAACCTAGCTAAAAATTTAAAAGAATGAATGAGTAGAACCTCTTGTCTAAGTTTTTAGAATAGAGCGCCCGCCACAGCAGGCCCGAACTCCGTGTGTGTCCCGGGAGCAGCAGCACCCCGGTGGATTGGAGCTCTTTGGCAGGGATGAGATCAAACTGCCCTGCTTGCAGTGTGGGCGAACGCCCCAGCCCCAGCATTCGGGCCGCGGAGCGACATCCTAGCCGTCCGCCTGCAGTCTGAGGGATCTAAGAATGTTTATAGATCCCTCAATGGCCATTGTGACAAGTATCTCGATGCCCGCGCGTCTGATGCCCAACTGGCTGAGCAGCCTGATAGTGGCTGGTCTTATGCCACCTCGTGCACCGAAGGCAACACCCAGGAAGTTCACTGCAGCTACCGGAGGCAGCGAGCTGTTGTTATCAATGAACCTCCTGATGTCGACCTCGTGTGCACGGTACTTATCGATCTTGTGCTGCTCAGCTAAGCGAAGGGTGTTAATATCGCTTTCGAAGGGCACACAGACGTCGAGCACCGAGTACTGGCCATTTTTCTGCAGGATCAGATCAGGCTTCACGAACGTGTGACCACTTTGTACTCGCGGCTCTAAGAGTACATGGAAGCCTTCTCCCTGTAGCCACTGTTTTAGCTTAAGGAGGATACGGTCGTGTCTTGTCACCCTGTGGTTTTGGGCAGCAGGACACCTCTGTAAGAGATGTAGTATATCCTCCTGCCCTTCCCCACATTGGTGACAGGTCAATCTTCCCAAGTCCTCATTAGGCACCCTGCCAATGGCTCTAGAGACTCGGCAATTGATGGTCTGAGACCTGAGTCGCAATAGGTCGATGGCTTTCCTGCCTGGGCCTAGATCATTTCGCAAGATGGCATTGCTGCCCCGGCTTCCAAAGAAGTTCTCCGCCCCCTTGCCATGCCAGGATGTACTCCACTCTTCCCTCTTCTTCCGCAACAGCGACCTTTTCAATTGAGACAAGGTGTTGTTGTCTACATGGCCTACCCGGAAGTGCCTCGCCATTGCCCCGACTTCGCGACCCCAGAGACCCCCAGAGGCTATAAACCTTACTGCAGGGTCGTCTGAGGCCTCGAGACGCCGGAGCAGTCCCATCTTCTGCTGGGCAACGGTCTCCAGTAGCGAGGGCACTCCCACGCCCCCGTCTCTCATGGGTAGGCCAATGGCCGCTGTATTGAGCGTCCGAGGTAGGTGGAGCCATTGCCTGGTCCGGTCGCGAAGGGTCCTGTCTAGTGCCCTGAGAAGGTTCATAGAACAGGATCCCTTCACGTACCTATACTGAAGCCTCGGGATAATCTGAGACTTCAGTATCTTGATCTTTTGCAAGGGTTTCAGCGAAGAACCTCCTATTTTCTCCAAGATGTTCAGGAGTTTTTGTTTTTCGCCATCGACCCTACTCCCCGGTCTCTCAAGTCCTGAGGGCCCCACTTGGAGCCCTAAGTACCTCACGTACTCATCAGGTTCAATTCTTGGTAGGTATTCGGCCAGACCCGTGGTCGAGTTCAGCATTGTAAAGCATTCCTCGGTCACGACCCTGAGCTTCACACCATACCTACCCCTTGCAGCCCGCTCAAGACCCAGTGTGGCACACTTCGTGGGCTGCGCGGCCAGTCCCCTCGCACCAAGGAACCGGTCGAGCTGATTCAGGCTCCTCTGCATCCCGAGCCTGGACTCAGAGACTATTACCAGGTCGTCCGCGAATCCTGTCACCGCCACCGACGTTACATCGTCCAAGCGGTATCCAACGACAGGACCCAGGGACTCCAGGTACTCATCCACCACGGCACAGAAAAGGAAGGGGGACAATGGACATCCCTGCTTCACTCCTCTGGTCATGGGGATGGGGTCTGACTCCCCGCCGGGAACGCAAATGCTTGTCCCTACGTGGCTGTAAAGATCCTTCACAACATCCAGAAGGTGGTTAGGCGTATCCAAGCGCCGAAGTGCCCTGTCGAGAGAGGTGTGCGACACAGTGTCGATCGCTTTGGCTACGTCGACAAAGGTGATATAGATGTTACGCTTCTCTCTCCGGGCGTGCCTTATCAGTCCCTCTACGAGTGCTAAGTTCTCACCGCACCCGTCGACGGACCTAAAGGCCTTCTGGCTTATACTTGTATTCGCACTCTCCACCATCCGGAATGCGAGGATCTTGCAGTACGCCCTAAGGATGTGGGACCCGATCGTAATTGGACGCCAATTAGAGGGGGTCCCAAGCGGCGATTTTTTGGGAAGCATGGACGTTCTGCTGTTTTTCGTCCATTGAGGAACCCGTGCCAAATACAGCCATGTATTGAATATTCTTAGGAGAACCCTCGGCCCTAGCCTTCGTAGCGCTCCGGTGTCGAGCTCTGGGTTCTCCGGACCTACTGCGGTCTCCGGTCCACGTAGTGCGCCCACCACTTCTTTGCCGGCTATGGGGTCAAGAATTGTCAGCATCCTGTCATTCGTGCGCACCTCAACATGTTCGTCATCCGGGGGCGATTCAGCAGCAAACCTCGGTCGGAATTCCGCTACGAATTCATCGACCGAGGGCCTCTCGCCCTCGAATTCGACATCGTTGATGATCTTATTTGCGATCTCCTTTGGGCTGCGTTTGTAAGCCCTTTGTGTCTGTGCATACTCCATTCTTTTTCTGACTCTCCTGGGTAGATGTCTATAACTGGGCAACACTCTATTTACTCCTTGCCGAGGCGTTCTTCCAGAGAATAGCCTCGGCTTGTGTGCCCGCAATGCAGCCTCCAGCCCATTCAGCGCCGTCTCGACGTGGTGTTCCGTCAGGCCATCTGGGGACGGAATGGCCCGCAGCACTGAATTGAGACTGACGACCAATGCGTCACCCTCCTCCTCCTCCTCACTGAGAGCCCTCAGATGCTCCCATAACTTGACCCTCGCCCCCAGCTCCGGGGCGATATCCCGCTCTGGGTCACTCCCGGAGTCATCAGGGTCAGAGGGGTCAGGATCGTTGACCCCCTCGGGTAGCTCATCTTGTATGAGGGCTCTTGTGCCGCCTCCAGCCCCGTTGGTTGATCTGGGGCTGCTTCCAGGGTCTTCTGTTTCCTGGAGGCCACTTCGTACGATGTTCCTGTACTTTTGGGTCTTGCGCATAGCCCTCAAGCGTTCCAGCCGGATTGTCCCCTCCGGGAGGCTTCCAATCAACACTTGGTTGATTTTGGAAACCCCCCTTCCTGACTGGAGGAGTTTCACCTCCTCCTCCGCCACTAGGAGCATTTCCTGTGTGGAGTAGGCAACCCGCCTGGCAGGCTCAAGGGTTTGGTTGTAGGTCCCCTTGTGCATATGAAGAGTGTGTTGGGTAAGTCCCACCGGAGTTGGGAATGTCCTTCCACACTCGCCACATGTGTGGTGTTGGGGACCCGCGCAGACCTGCTGCTCCTCTAGGAAGCAGCTTTTGAAGTGGACTGCACAGACTTTAGGGTCGCTAAGTGGCACTTGACATTTGCCACACCTGATTTCTAGAGTCGCTCGGGGGGGGGGGGTATTTACAGTACTTGTAGCGGCATTTCGATCACCCTTTTGAGGGGTCTCCTCATCATCTTCAATGGTTGTAGAGTCATCTTTGTTCTTCACTGGAGAAGCTGTTCTCTGTAACACAAATTATCATAAATTATGCTGCGGATTTATCAAGGGTTAAGCGAGCATTAAACTGATATTTATTACTTGTACTGTATAATGAAGTGTGGGGTAGAATGTTGTTGACAGGCTGTTTGGCGCGCAAAAAACTAGTTTCCTATACTTCAATTATGTTCAATAATTGTTAAAATGACTAAAAATTTAATATAAAACTTTTAAAATTATTGAATAGTACAAACTTCTTGATATTTATTAAAATAGTAAGGAATTTAAGCCCTAGAACCGATCACTGTATTGGCGGCCTCATACTACAGCTGGTGGACCGCCAAATGTAAGCGAAATCATGTGGAGGGGCGCTCGTTAAAAATTCGTTAACCGAAGTTAAGAATCTTATGGAAGGTAAATCGTTAACCGAGGGATCACTGTTCTGTAATGTTTAATGTAATTTTGTACCGTAAATAGGATAAGTTTTACGACTCGGTGGTACAATAAATTCTTAATAAAGATGGTACAGCAATTTGAAACCTGCCATAATGTTATTTAACCCTTAAGCCCCGTGGCTATACGAGGACTTGGTGGGCCTGGGGGTTCGCCAGGGATCCCATCCTCTGCCAAAGACACGCCTCCAGAGGGAGCCACTTTTGACTGTGGCGTCTCCTCTCCGGAACAGTGCCGCTCCTGGGACGGTGGGGGGACACGTGGTGCCCCTGCAACCACGGACCCCACTTTTTTCACTCGTTTTTGCCGCCCAGTGACTTGTAAGGCATGACGTGGATTGTGAGTGAGCTTCCCGGGTTGTTCGGATCTACATATCTTGGAACATACGTGACAGTTTTCCCACCCCCCCAGTATTTTTACTTACGGCTAATATCGTGAAAAGATATCGCCTGCCGGGATCAACGGGCCTTGCACTAGCGCTCGACCCACTTTTTTTTTTTTTTGATGGTAAAAATTGTCTATATATAACAAGAATTGTCAGTGAGTGTATGTGCAGAAAGGTAAGAGCAGGAAGGATTGAGATTTTTTTTGGTAGAGCACCTCCAAGTAGGACAACAGGGACAGGGGTATGTCCAGAAGACTGCAGCCCAACGGTGGGCAGAGTTCTTTGCCAAGGTAAGGGTGGTACTGCCTTGCTTGCAGTATGGCGGACGCCCCCAGTGCAGGGCTGGGTGCGTCGATCAGCTTTGCGACCCATGCAGGGTCCCCTCAGGTCCTTGGTGTTAACTGGGGGGTTGGTCCTCATCTTATGTTGGAAGAAGTGCCATCCTTGGAGGGTCCCTCCAGGTCTTTGATGTTAACTGAAGGGATGGTCCTCATCTTTTGTATTTGTTATCGGGGTCCACCGGGTCGTTGTGTGGCCGGCAGGTTGGTCCCCATCTGTGCTTTCCTACCTGATTACGTTAGTTGGTCATCTGCACTCTGAGAGTCCGTAGTATCTTAATGGATCCCTCAATGGCCATGCTGGTGAGGATACCGATGCCACGGCCTCTGATACCCATTTGCCCAAGCAGTTTCGCGGTGGCTGTTCGAATGCCACCCCTTGCGCCAACGGCAGCGCCAAGGAAGGCAATATCTCCGACGGGGGTCGCTAGTCCCCGGCTGGTGATGTACCTCCTTACGTCTGCTTCGTACGCCTTGTACTTTTCGGCTTTGAACTGCTCGGCTCTGTGGAGAGCATATTGGTCTCTCTCGTAGGGTATGCAGAGGCCGAGTACCGGTCATTTTTCTGTAATAGCAGGTCAGGCTTGACGAATGTGTGCCCGGTTGGTATGTGTGGCTCCATTTGTACATCATAGTTCTCCCTCTCGAGCCACTGGTCGAGTTTCCTGAGGACAGCATCGTGCCTTGTTACCCTGTGGTTCTGAGCAGCTTGGCATGACTGCAGTAGATGCATTAAGTCTTCCTGCCCTTCTCCACAGTGGCGGCACATCAGTCTAGCTAGCTCCTCATTCGGCACCCGGCCAATGGCTCTCGAGACTCGGCATGAGACGGACTGAGACCGGAGTCGTAACAGATCAATTGGTTTCCTTCCTGGTCCGAGATTGTTTTTAAGGATCCCGTTGCAGGCCTGTTTTCTGTAGAAGTTTTCTGCACCCCTGCCACTCCAGGAGCGGCTCCACTCGTCCCTCATCTTCTCCACGTTCTTCTTCATCCGCTGCGTAGACTCGGCGCTGATGTACTCTACCCCGAAGTGCCTCGCCATTGCTATCACCTCCTTCCCCCAGAGTCCTTCCGCTGCTATGAGTCGAACGGCTGGGTCGCTGGAGGTCCTAAGGCGGTGGAGCAATCCCATCTTCATGTGGGTGAAACTCTCTAGTAAGCGGGGCACTCCCAATCCTCCATCTTTCTGGGGCAGGCCAATGAGGGATGTGTGGAGAGTATGGGGAAGGTGAAACCACTTCCTCATGTGTACGTTGATCTTCTTGTCCAGGCATCGCAGCAAATTGTGGGAGCTCGAGCCTTTCACGTACTGGTACTGCAGCTTGGGGATGACGTGTTGCCGCAGTAGTCTGAGTTTTTGCAGGGGTTTCAGAGCACTTCCTCCTATCCTATCCATGATGGTAGCTAGCTTGGCTTTTTCCAACTTGATCTGCCGCCCCGTCTCTCTAGCCCGGAGGGGCCTACTTGTAGTCCGAGATACTTGACATACTGGGAAGGAGATCCGCTCGGCCGGTGTCCGGGTTTCTTAAAGAGAAGATGTTCTCGGTCACTATGCGGAGTCTCCTCCCATTCCTCCCTCCAGCCGATAGTTCTAGGCTCACTGTGGCGCACTTTGCCATTTGTGCGGCTAGACCTCTCGCTTGTAGGAAGTCGTCTAGCCTGGCCAAGTTCCTCGCCATACCCAGTCTGGATTCGGAGATCACCACCAGGTCATCTGCAAAGCCGGTCACTGCAACGCTGGTGTTCTCGTTGAGATGGTAACCGGATGCTGGTTCTAACGATGCCAGGTATTCATCCACCACCGCGCAAAAGAGGAAAGGGGAGAGTGGACACCCCTGCTTGACTCCTCTGGTGATGGGTATAGTCTCCGATTCCGCGCCTTCGACACAGATCTGGGTCTCCAAGTCGTCATACAGGTCCTGCAAAATGGCTAGAATGTGGTGTGGGGTATCTAGCCGACGGAGAGCTCTCTTGAGGGAGGAGTGCGAAACGGTATCAAATGCTTTCGCTACGTCTATGAAGGTCATATAGACACACCTCTTCTCCTTCCGGGCGTGTCTGATGATGCCCTCGACCAGTGCGAGGTTCTCCCCACACCTGTCGACCGCCCGGAAAGCCTTTTGGCTTATGCAGGTGTCCGCATTGAGGCTCAGTCTATGTGCCAGGACTTTGCAGTAGACCCTTAGGAAGTGCGAGCCGATAGTGATGGGTCGCCAATTAGATGGATTTCCTAGGGGTGACTTCTTGGTGAGCATTGTTGTTCTGCTCGTTTTTGTCCACTGGGGAACTTTTGCCAGGTAGAGCCACACGTTGAAGATCCTGCCCAGAACACCAGGTCCTAGTCTTCGTAGGGCCCTGGTGTCTAACTCTGGGTTATCAGGACCCGTTGCCGTTTCTGGTCCCTGTAGTGCCTCCTGGATGTCTTTCAGTGAGATTGGCTGAAGGGTGTTTAGCATTCTGTCATTGGGCGTGCTGGTGTATGGTGAGTCGTCCGGGGGAGATAGGGCGGAAAACCTAGGTCGAAACTCGTTGTCGAATTCCGCAATCGTAGGTGTGTCTCCCTCGAACTCTACAGCATTAATGATCTTGTTGGCGAGTTCTTTCGGGTTCCGGTGGTATGCCCGTTGCGTTCTTGCGTATTCCCTCTTTTTTCGCACTCTTCTGGGTAGGTGGTCCTCCCTGGGCGGGTTGTTGTTGGTGTTTCTCCGCCGAGGTTGTCTTCTTCCGGTGAAGAGCCTCGGTCTGTGCTGCCGTAGTGCTGACTCCAGTCCCTCCAGCGCTGCGCGGGTGTCCACCTCCGTCAGTGAATCTGGAGCTGGGACATTGCGCAGTACCAGATTGAGATTGATAATCAGCGTGTTGGCCTCCTCCTCCTCCTCGCTGAGCACCATTAAGTACTCCCACAACCTCCTCCTTGCCTCAAGCTCGCGGTCCCGTCCTTCATCCGAGTCGCCTTTGGAGTCGTCTGGGTCTGAGGGGTTGGGATCATCCCCTGTGGGGGGGAGATCTTGGGGGTCGGGTGCCCTCTCTCCGCCGTCGTCCGTGTGCTGATTCGGCCTCTCGGTGTTGTTGATGGTGTCGAGGCCTTCCCGTGCGAGTGTTCTGTACTTGGGTGTTCTCCGCATTGCCTTCAGTCGCTCAAGCTTGAATGACCCCTCCGGAAGACTACTCAGCAGGAGCTGGTTGATGAACGTCGTCTTCTTGCCGGAACGGAGGAGTCGTACCTCTTCCTCTACCACTATTGCCATTTCCTGTGGAGAGTAGGTTTTCCACTTGGCGGGTTGGAGTGTTGCATTTACACTCCTGGGTGAATCAACCTAGTGTGCTGGGTGAGGCCTCGCCCACTAGGGTACGTTTTTCCGCATACGCCACACTGGTTCACGTCTGGCTTTGGTGTTCCTGCTTGCTGCTCTGGTCTTTGGGTGGTGTTTTGCAACTCGGCTCCTGTTCTTCGAGCACGGATAACGCTATACATTCCAAGAGGTGGTCGTCGTACCTCTTGGGCTCGCTCAGTGCCTTTTTGCAGATGCTACATCTGACCTTTAGACGTTGTTGGTGTCTAACCTTAATGTGACGGGCATACTTGGTGATGGATGTGTACGCCTTGGTGCAGATGTCACAGTAATTGATCTTTCCTATACATTGCTTTTCGTCATACATGATGGTAATTACTCTATTCGTCCTCAAGCTGATCGACGCATCCAGCTGATTGCAACTGGTCTGGTTGGGTTGATCCTGGACCTCTAACTGATCAGAGGCCGTGGTGTCCAAGGGACATAATGGGCCTGGGGGCTTGCTAGGAATCCCATCCCTTGCCTTAGATCCCACCCTAGAGAGCGCCCCGTATGACTGGGGTGTACTCTCTCCGAAACACTGCCGCTCCCGGGACGGTGGGGGGTCCGATGTTGCCCCTGCAACACCTGACCCCACCCCCCTAGAGCAACAGCTCCGCACGCTGGCGGGTCTCTTGCCCTCCTTCACCACACACCCTTTTTCCCTAACGCGTATTGGCCCAGAAAAGGCGCCGGGGTAAGTAATATTAGTCACCCCCGCGTCCCTTCCAGTCCGACTCTCGCCTGCCCCCTTGGCTGAAGGCCTCTGGGACGGAGGCCACGCTTCAACAGCGTCACTCATCAGTATATCCCAAGACTCTTCACGAAATGCTCTGACAGATCAACAACCAATAAGCTTTACTCATAAGACTCTTTCGGGACTCTCTCGGCACGCTTCTCATAAGGATAACGAATATACTGTGAACTCAGACTGTTTAAGAGAGTCATAGTTACTCCCACCGTTTACCCGCGCTTGGTTGAATTTCTTCACTTTGACATTGAGCACTGGGCAAAAATCACATTGCGTCAACATCCATCAAAGACCATCGCAATGCTTTGTTTTAATTTGACAGTCGGATTCCCCTGGTCCGTGCCAGTTCTAAGTTGATCGCTGGGCGCCAGCCGAAGTGGGATTGTAGTGAACCGAACGGCCCCGCCTCCCCCCTGCACCTCTTACTACAAGAGCCTTGGAGGGACGGCAAACACCGCCCGAGAGCACGCCCACGCAGCCTAGCGCGTTCCACGGAAGACCCGGAGGTACGCCGGTCCGAGCTCGGTTTAGAGAGGCGCTAGGCCACCGCAGCGCGCCCTGCACGAGAGAGCGCACATGTGCGCATCCCTCGCCGGACGAACAACGGCAGTTTGTCCTAACATCCCTACCGTCACCTCGCCCAGTCCTGCGCCCGAACCCAGGCCCGCTTCCCGCACAGGCCCGACTGGCCCGATCCTCAGAGCCAATACCTCATAGTATTAAAATGCTACAGAGCAAACATTAACTTTGTTTGGTTAAAAATAAAGTACTACTATATTAAATAAACTGACATCCAACTTACCTTTTTTTGGGGGGGGGGGTATTTACAGTACTTGTAGCGGCATTTCGATCACCCTTTTGAGGGGTCTCCTCATCATCTTCAATGGTTGTAGAGTCATCTTTCTTCTTCACTGGAGAAGCTGTTCTCTGTAACACAAATTATCATAAATTATGCTGCGGATTTATCAAGGGTTAAAGCGAGCATTAAACTGATATTTATTACTTGTACTGTATAATGAAGTGTGGGGTAGAATGTTGTTGACAGGCTGTTTGGCGTGCAAAAAACTAGTTTCCTATACTTCAATTATGTTCAATAATTGTTAAAATGACTAAAAATTTAATATAAAACTTTTAAAATTATTGAATAGTACAAACTTCTTGATATTTATTAAAATAGTAAGGAATTTAAGCCCTAGAACCGATCACTGTATTGGCGGCCTCATACTACAGCTGGTGGACCGCCAAATGTAAGCGAAATCATGTGGAGGGGCGCTCGTTAAAAATTCGTTAACCGAAGTTAAGAATCTTATGGAAGGTAAATCGTTAACCGAGGGATCACTGTTCTGTAATGTTTAATGTAATTTTGTACCGTAAATAGGATAAGTTTTACGACTCGGTGGTACAATAAATTCTTAATAAAGATGGTACAGCAATTTGAAACCTGCCATAATGTTATTTAACCCTTAAACCCCGGGTTACGGTGCTGCTGGCAGTATATATATATATATATATATATATATATATATATATATATATATATATATATATATATATATATATATATATCCTTGATAAAATCACACGGGAAAATGGAAACAACGGAGTACCTTAGCTTTCGTCTTTATTCAAGACATCTTCAGAGGCAACTGGATTACATGGACAGAGCGAGGCTTAAATATACAGGGTGACCTAAAAACATGAGGGTCACTGTTTTTAGGCCAAAGACAAAGAACATCATCTACATATCTATACCATGGAGGAATAAAGTCCACTATATTGGCTGGTAAAGATGATATCCCCTCTTACAGGCCAAATATCTAATTCACATATACGCAATAGCAGTGATTTAATTGATAAACTCAAGAAACACAACGAACCTTGCGAATTAATAAGTTTTGATGTAAATGCACTGTTCACTAGAGTACCTGTGAAAGACTTACTTTCATTTCTTAAAGATAAATTACAACTGCTAGATTTAACTATTGAACATGATACTTTCCTGAAATTGATAGAGTTATGCGTAACTGACAATGTGTTTAGAGCAAATGGGAAGTTCTACAAGCAAAAATTTGGCATGAGCATGGGTATTGTCTTTCTGCTCCTCTAGCCTGTATTTATATGGAGTTTTTTGAGTCTAGATTACTACCCAATATAGTGGACTTTATTCCTCCATGGTATAGATATGTAGATGATGTTCTTTGTCTTTGGCCTAAAAACAGTGACCCATTGGAATTTTTAGATAAGCTTAATAATATTGTCCCTAGTATCACATTCAAAATTGAAAGAGAAATAAATGAATCCCTTCCATTTCTTGATATGCTTATCATGAGAAATGGCCAAAACTATAAATTTAAGGTATATAGAAAGCCCACACAGGTAGACAGTTTCATTCACTTTTTATCGAATCACCTTGAGTCTACCAAAATGTCAGTTTTTTCTGTTATGTTTTTAAGATGTCTGCGTATTTGTGACATAGAATTTATTGACGATGAATTGAAACACATTCGTTCTATTGCACATAAACTTGGGTACCCTTCTGTGTTTATTGATCGTTGTTTTAAAAGGGCTAAAAAATCCTTTCATTCCTCTCAAACCAGACAAGTTCCTACACTTAAGAATATTTTGACTCTGCCCTATCGTAATGAATTTGTCCCATTAGTTCGGTCCCTCAAGCTTCTAAATATTAATGTTGTTTTCAAGTATGACTCCACCATTACCAATATGTTAATAAGGAATAGCCCATGTTTGAATGTAAATGGAAGTGTTTATTGTATTCCATGTAGCAAATGTAATTGTAATTATGTAGGTCAGACAGGAAAAACACTGCAGCTCAGAATCAAACAACATAAGTATAATATCAGAACTGCATCTGAAAGCAGTGCCTTGTTTGTTCATGTTAGGAATAATAATCACCCCATTGCTTGGGAAAAAAGCTTAGAAGTATTCAATCATCTTGTGTCACAGAAAGACTTCTTGTTGAAGCTAGTTTGATTAAGGAATTAAAATCAATAAACCTTAGTGATGGTCAGTTCAAAACTGATAATATGTTACATAAATTTATTTGTCAGTGGCCCAAGGTTAAAAATGCTTTGAAAACCTTTGATCTATATGTATGATAGCTATTTTGTGGGTCCCCTTTTTTCTGACCTGACTTGGCTAGTCACGTCAACTCCCTTCTCTTAAGCTCCTCTACGTGTGTGTTGGTGTGGGGATTAGTGGATGTCATCATTTTGACCTGACCTCATGTTTTTAGGTCACCCTGTATATTTAAGCCTCTCTCTGTCCATGTAATCCAGTTGCCTCTGAAGATGTCTTGAATAAAGACGAAAGCTAAGGTACTCCGTTGTTTCCATTTTCCCGTGTGATTTTATCAAGATATATATATATATATATATATATATATATATATATATATATATATATATATATATATATATATATATATATATATATATACACCTAGACCCCGACTTACGACTACGTGGACTTACGACCGCGATTTAGATAGATAAAAAAAAAAAATTTAAATGACACGCATTTTCTATACCGAAACGTTTCCAGTTAATGTAGTCTCCATGTATAATTAGAAAATTATGGGGGCCCCATGTGCATTCAGCTGACTACATTAAAGGTTAAGTGCTCAGTCACACTGTATCCATTCCTTATTATTTATTACTTTCACTGTACTGTATCCATTCATCATTATTCATTACTTTTACTGTACTGTATTTCATTGTAGATTTTTTATTAAATCTATGTCGGACTTACGACCTGGATTTGGGTCCCTAACCCCGTCATAAGTCGGGGTCTAGGTGTGTATATATATATATATATATATATATATATATATATATATATATATATATATATATATATATATACTGTATATATAAATCCGGAATGCGAGGATCTTACAGTACGCCCTAAGGATGTGGGAGCCGATCGTAATTGGACGCCAATTAGAGGGGGTCCCAAGCGGCGATTTTTTGGGAAGCATGGACGTTCTGCTGTTTTTCGTCCATTGAGGAACCCGTGCCAAATACAGCCATGTATTAAATATTCTTTGGAGAACCCTCGGCCCTAGCCTTCGTAGCGCTCCGGTGTCGAGCTCTGGGTTCTCCGGACCTACTGCAGTCTCTGGTCCACGAAGTGCGCCAACCACCTCTTTGCCGGCTATGGGGTCAAGAATTGTCAGCATCCTGTCATTCGTGCGCACCTCAACATGTTCGTCATCCGGGGGCGATTCAGCAGCAAACCTCGGTCGGAATTCCGCTACGAATTCATCGACCGAGGGCCTCTCGCCCTCGAATTCGACATCGTTGATGATCTTATTTGCGATCTCCTTTGGACTACGTTTGTAAGCCCTTTGTGTCTGTGCATACTCCATTCTCTTTCTGACTCTCCTGGGTAGATGACTATAACTGGGCGACACTCTATTTACTCCTTGCCGAGGCGTTCTACCAGAGAATAGCCTCGGCTTATGTGCCCGCAATGCAGCCTCCAGCCCATTCAGCGCCATCTCAACGTGGTGTTCCGTCAGGCCATCTGGGGACGGAATGGCCCGCAGCACTGAATTGAGACTGACGACCAATGCGTCACCCTCCTCCTCCTCCTCCTCCTCCTCCTCGCTGAGAGCCCTCAGATGCTCCCATAACTTGACCCTCGCCCCCAGCTCCGGGGCGATATCCCGCTCTGGGTCACTCCCGGAGTCATCAGGGTCAGAGGGGTCAGGATCGTTGACCCCCTCGGGTAGCTCATCTGGTATGAGGGCTCTTGTGCCGCCTCCAGCCCCGTTGGTTGATCTGGGGCTGCTTCCAGGGTCTTCTGTCTCCTGGAGGCCACTTCGTACGATGTTCCCGTACTTTTTGGTCTTGTGCATAGCCCTCAAGCGTTCCAGCCGGATTGTCCCCTCCGGGAGGCTTCCAATCAACACTTGGTTGATTTTGGGAACCCCCCTTCCTGACTGGAGGAGTTTCACCTCCTCCTCCGCCACTAGGAGCATTTCCTGTGTGGAGTAGGCAACCCGCCTGGCAGGCTCGAGGGTTTGATTGTAGGTCCCCTTGTGCATATGACGAGTGTGTTGGGTAAGTCCCACCGGAGTTGGGAATGTCCTTCCACACTCGCCACACGTGTGGTGTTGGGGACCCGCGCATACCTGCTGCTCCTCTAGGGAGCAGCTTTTGAAGTGGACTGCACAGACTTTAGGGTCGCTAAGTGGCACTTGACATTTGCCACACCTGATTTCTAGAGTCGCTCGGTGGGAGGACCTGCTGTGGTTTACATATGCCTTAGCAGATCTAAGCGAGGCACCGCAAATTCCACACCGGATTTTGTCAAAGGACCCCGCACCTTTATACTCCATGGTCACGATCAAGTTTGTCATTTTGGGTGTCGCTCCTGGTCCCGATATGCTGGGTCTGTCAGTTGTGAGTGTGTCCTCGGCCGCTGACTTGTCAGCGGCCGTGGCTATACGAGGACTTAGTGGGCCTGGGGGTTCGCTAGGGATCCCATCCTCTGCCAAAGACACGCCTCCAGAGGGAGCCACTTTTGACTGTGACGTCTCCTCTCCGGAACAGTGCCGCTCCCGGGACGGTGGGGGAACACATGGTGCCCCTGCAACCACGGACCTCACTTTTTTTTGCACACGTTTTTGCCGAACAGTTAAGCTGAACGCCCGACTCTCGCCTGTCTGTGAAGCTGAAGGCTCCACTGATGGTGGGCACGGTTCAATAGTTGCGTTGAACATCAGCTTTAATTAAAAGACAATAACCGCTTATCCAAGGATACACGGAATTATAGCCTGAATTCTAAATGCTGAATTGCAACTACCCTTATCGAGTCAAAATTCCTCCAACCGCTGTTTACCGGCAGTCAGTCGAGTCTTTTCCCAGTACACGACTCCTGGGAATAACAACTGAGCGCTATGATGTGCTCTTTCGAGCCCCCCCCCCCCTGCCGGGATGCCTGGTGTCGGACAACCATTTGGCAGACAGCTGCCTTCATGAAGGCGCTAGCACAGGATTTTGCGATTCATTGGCAGAATAGGCTTCTGCGCGGCCAGGGTTTCAGGCGCTCGGCACGGATTTAGCTCAACGCCGTCAACCCCGGGATTAAGTGCTGGGGGTTACACTGACACCCCCGACTCAGGTGAGTCAGCCAAAATACCGAATGGTCGCCTGTTTCGATTCCAGCCTTGGTATTGAACCAAGGGGCATCGTAGGTCCCCATTCTCGTCCCCGCACCAGAAGTTGTAGTTACAAGCCTTTCTGGTCTGTTAGGGTTCTTGGTCACTGCTATAAGGAAGCAGAAAACCTCCCAGACGCGGATTAGTGAGGCCGCATTCTAGAGCACATGTGCTCTAGGATGCATTAATCTTGGGGAAGCTAAAAGCTCGGGGTTATTTGTCGCTCTAAGTGTAATTATCAGTATATACTAGGCCCTTGCTCCCGGCGCGTCACGTGGTGGCGCTCTAAGGTTTTATTGTTTTAATTTAAAATATATGTGAGGATGAAATTGTGTGGTAATATTCATCAGTGACGGGCATGATGGATTAGACGTTGAGCAGACTCCCAGGTTGTTCAAATCCTGTCTATCATAGAACTCCACAGACAGACACCCCTGTCCCCGCCAGGCTGACGGAAAATCGGAGATTTTCCTGCTGACGTTCCACCGAGCCTGCTCTTTTCTCGTTGGCCTTATTTGAGGTCTGTGCATAGATGTAATTGATTAAATTGTACTTAATTCAAATTGCATAGTTGTTAGCAATTGCATCTATTGGTGGTATGGTGTAGTCTGTTGGATGTGTTCACGCTAAGTTGCTGTTGCGTTATGTGTAGTTGCAGTGTATACATAAATAAGAAAATAATTAAAATTAAACATGAATGAGATGGAATGGATGATGGTAGTACATAAAAACAAGATTAAAAAATGTTGGGAGTCTAGCTCCCCGTACATGAAGTTTTCTTTAAGCGAGCGCCCCCAAGTGGGGCGTCGGAAGCAAGGTTCCGTCACAGTGAACGCAGTATCTCAGTGGACAGAGCTCTTGGACAAGGAAATGGTGGTACCGCCTTGCTTGCGGTGTGACACACGCCCCCAGTGCTCAATGTGGGCACGTCTGTTAGCTAGCCTGACGCCGACACCCTGAGGGTTCGCAAGATCTTTATTGAACCCTCTATGGCCATGGTGGTGAGTATAGCAATGCCTGGGCCTCTGATACCCATTTTTCCGAGCAGTTTGGTGGTGGCAGTGCGAATACCACCACGTGCACCGACGGCAGTTCCGAGGAAGGTGATGTCCCCGACTGGGGTCGCCAACTCCTTGCTGACGATATACTCCTTCACTTCTGCCTCATACGCTTGGTATTTGTCGATCTTGAACTGCTCAGCTCTGTGGAGGGCATGTTCGTCACTCTCGTAGGGTATGCACAGGTCCAGCACTGTGTAACGGCCATTTTTCTGTAGTAGGAGGTCCGGCTTCACGAATGTATGATTAGTTGGTATTCTGGGCTCGGTCTTGACGTCATATCCCTCTCTCTCGAGCCATTGGCCGAGTTTTTTGAGTATCACATCGTGTCTCTTGACTCTGTGGTTCTGAGCTGCCCGACATGACTGCAACAAGTGCATCAGGTCTTCCTGCCCTTCTCCACAGCGTCGACACGTTAGCCTTGTAAGCTCTTCACTTGGCATGCGGCCAATGGCTCTCGAGATTCGGCACGAGATAGATTGTGACCGAAGACAAAGCAGGTCAATTGGCTTCCTCCCTGGTCCAAGATCCTTTTTCAGGACCCCATTGCAGGCCTGTTTCCCATAAAAATTCTCAGCCCCCTTACCATGCCAGGATCGGCTCCACTCCACCCTCTTCTTCTCCTTAACTTCTTTCTTCATCTGGCGTGTGGTGTTGATGCTAATATGCTCTACCCCAAAGTGCCGTGCCATTGCTGTCACCTCCCTCCCCCAGAGACCTTCGGCTGCAATGAACCTAACGGTCGGATCACTAGAGGTCTGTAGGCGGTGAAGCAATCCCATCTTCATGTGGGTAACGCTCTCAACGAGGCTTGGCACTCCCATTCCCCCATCCTTCAGGGGTAGGCCAATTAAGGCTGTATGAAGAGTGTGAGGAAGGTGAAACCACTGCCTGACACGTAGATTGATCTTTTTATCAAGACATCTGAGCAGATTGAGGGAGCTCGAGCCTTTCACATATTTGTACTGGAGCTTGGGGATGACGTGTTGCTTCAGTATTTTTAGCTTCTGTAGGGGCTTGAGAAGACATTTACCAATCCTGTCCATGATGGTTACCAACGCCGCTTTTTCCGAATTGACCTGTCGCCCTGGTTTCTCTAGCCCCGAGGGACCCACTCTTAGTCCGAGGTATTGGATGTACTCATCGGGCTGGATGCTCGGAATGGGTATTGCTTCGCCCGTATCTGGGTGACGTAGGTGGAAGGACGATTCCGTCACTACACGGAGTCTTACCCCATTCCGGTTCCCTGCTGCTCTCTCGAGACTAATCGTGGCGCACTTTGCTGGTTGTGCGGCCAGACCTCTTGCTTGAAGGAAGTCATCTAACATGGCAAGGTTTCTCCTCATACCCAGATTGGATTCAGAGACTACTACCAGGTCATCAGCGAATCCGGTTACTGCAACGTTGGTGTGTTCGTCGAAGCGGTAGCCAGTCGCTTGGCCTAGTGATGCCAGGTATTCGTCCACCACTGAACAAAAGAGGAAGGGCGAGAGTGGACAACCCTGTTTAACTCCTCTAGTGATGGAGATAGTCTCTGATTCTTCCCCGTTGACACAGATCTGGGTCTCCAAGTCGTCGTACAAGTCCTGCACAACGCCTAGAATATGCTGTGGTGTATCTAGCCTGCAGAGAGCTCTATTGAGAGAAGAGTGCGAGATGGTGTCGAAGGCCTTTGCAACGTCTATGAAAGCAATATAGACGTTCCTCTTCTCTCTACGGGCGTGTCTGATGATCCCTTCTACGAGTGCGAGGTTTTCCCCGCACCCGTCGACTTCCCGAAAAGCCTTTTGGCTAATGCTGGTGTCCGCATTCTTGCTCAACCTGTGTGCCAGGATCTTGCAATATACCCTAAGGAAGTGTGACCCGATGGTGATGGGTCGCCAGTTGGATGGATTTCCTAGGGGCGACTTCTTGGGGAGCATAGTTGTTCTGCTCATTTTGGTCCATGGGGGAACCCTTGCCAGGTATAGCCACACATTAAAGACCCTGCCCAGAACTCCTGATCCCAGTCTTTGTAGGGCTTTGGAGTCTAACTCTGGGTTCTCAGGGCCTGCTGCCGTCTCTGGTCCTCGTAGTGCTGCCAGAATGTCCTCCTTGGAGATTGGCAGGAGTGTGTTTAGCATGTTATCATTGCTTTTCCTGGTGTATGGCAAGTTGTCAGGGGGAGATGGTGCAGAGAACCTGGGTCTATATTCGCTGTCAAATTCAGCGACCGTAGGTGTCTCCCCCTCGAATTCCACAGCGTCAATGATCTTTTTAGCAAGCTCTTTGGGGTTTCGTTGGTAGGCCCTTTGTGTACGTGCATACTCCCTCTTCTTCCGCACTTTCCTTGGAAGATGTTGTTCCCTAGGTTGACTATTGGTGGTGGTACTCCTCCGAGGTTGTCTCCTTCCGGTGAAGAGCCTCGGTCTGTGCTGCCTGAGCGCTGTCTCCAAACCGTCCAGTACTGCACCATAGTCCCCCTCCGTTAGGTCTTCGGGAGCGGGGATGTTGTGCAACACCTGGTTAAGGTCAGAGATTAGCGTGTTAGCCTCCTCCTCCTCCTCACTGAGCGTCCTGAGATACTCCCATAACCTCCTCCTAGCCTCGAGCTCATGGTCCAGTTCTTCTTCTTCAGATTCGCTGGAGGAGTCGTCTGGATCTGATGGGTTGGGGTCGTTCCCTCCTTGGGGGAGGTTTTGGGGGTTCGGGGCATCGTCTTCACCTAGGTCAGGGTGCGGATGTAGCCTCTGTTGGTTGATGTCCGCAAGGCTTTCTTGTACAGCTGTTTTGTACTTCGAGGTTTTTCTCATTGCTTTGAGCCGTTCTAGGCCAATTGAACCTCCAGGAAGACTTTCCAGCAAGAGCTGGTTGATAAAGGTTGTCTTCCTGCCGGACAGGAGGAGCCGTGCCTCTTCCTCTGCAATTAATGCAACCTCTTGAGGTGAGTATGGTACCCTTTTTGCTGGTTTGAGTGTCTTGTTATACACTTCCTTGTGCTTCAGTCGAGTGTGCTGGGTGAGGCCCCTCGCACTTGAAAATGTTCTCCCACAAACGTCACACTGATGCATCTTAGGGTCCGCACGAGGTGGTGTCTTGCTGCGATCTTTGGATGGTAGGGTGCAGCTTAGTGTCTTGTCGAAACTGTCGGGACAGCTATTCCTACAACATTCAAGGAAATGTTTTTCACACCTTTCTGGCTTGCTGACTGCCATTTTGCAATTGCCACATCTGATGGTCACTACCCGATGGTGTTTGGCCCGAGCATGCCTGATGTCCTTAAGGGTGTTGTGGTACACCTCGGTGCAATGGGCACAATTGATTGTAACTAAAGCGCCGCATCCATAATATTCAATCTCATTCGTCGCTCTGCTAACAGACGCGTCCAGTTGACTTCCACTGGTGTGATTGGGGTGATCCTTGGCTTCTATCTGAACAGAAGCCGTGGTGTCTGAAGGACTTAATGGGCCTGGGGGCTTGCCAGGTTTCCCATCCTTCACCAGAGATACTCCCCTAGAGAGAGCCCCGTCTGACTGGGGCGTACTCTCTCCGAGACACTGCCGTTCCCGGGACGGTGGGGGTTCACGTGGTGCCCCTGCAACCACGGACCCCACCCTCCTAGTGTGGGGACCTCGCACGCCGGCGCAGCCCCCACCCTCCTTCTCCTCCGGACTCACACTCAGTTTTGATAGCAACCGCTTTTGCCGAACAGCTAAGCTGAACGCCCGACTCTCGCCTGTCTTGGAAGCTGAAGGCTCCACTGACGGTGGGCACGGTCCGGTAGTTGCGTTGAACATCAGCTTTTAGTTTGAAACACAATAACCGCTTATCACAAGATACACGGACTCACAACCTGAATTCTAACAGCTGAATTGCAACTACCTTTAAGATGCATACCCTGAACACTATAAGGAAGCAGAAAACCTCCCAGACGCGGATTAGTGAGGCCGCATTCTAGAGCACATGTGCTCTAGGATGCATTAATCTTGGGTAAGCTAAAAGCTCGGGGTTAGTAATACTCACAACAATATTTATTAGTAACAACACGGAGCCGCTTCCTGCGTG
Organism: Homarus americanus; assembly: GCF_018991925.1. Lineage (NCBI taxonomy): Eukaryota > Metazoa > Arthropoda > Malacostraca > Decapoda > Nephropidae > Homarus > Homarus americanus. The sequence goes on from NW_024748180.1 coordinate 32,896, forward strand.
CCCGGACGCTCTTCACTTTATCTAGTTTCCTTTAAAAATTAAAAACTCAAATGCACAACGGTGCCCCTAAAATCTGACTATCTTGCAGGGATTACCAGGTTCCCTGCACAACCACTCTCCTGGCGTTTCTTCCCTTCCGCAATATCCATCCTGGTAGGGAGCTCCCCGCAGTGCTTGGATGTTGGTCACCGGATGTCTTAGATGTAGTTGGCAACTGGCACCCCATCCCACCCCATAAAGATATTTTAAGGGCCTTATTTATTACCCGCCGGCCCTGCTGGCGGCTGCTGGTTTGGGAGGGCTGCCAGTTGCTCGTGGTGACACACTTGTGGAGCTCATGGATGAGGCTGCTGTCCGTGTCTCTGTTGCAGAAGGAATCGGAGCGATGGTCATCTCCGACTTGTCAGGAGAGGACTAAAACCTAGCTAAAAATTTAAAAGAATGAATGAGTAGAACCTCTTGTCTAAGTTTTTAGAATAGAGCGCCCGCCACAGCAGGCCCGAACTCCGTGTGTGTCCCGGGAGCAGCAGCACCCCGGTGGATTGGAGCTCTTTGGCAGGGATGAGATCAAACTGCCCTGCTTGCAGTGTGGGCGAACGCCCCAGCCCCAGCATTCGGGCCGCGGAGCGACATCCTAGCCGTCCGCCTGCAGTCTGAGGGATCTAAGGATGTTTATAGATCCCTCAATGGCCATTGTGACAAGTATCTCGATGCCCGCGCGTCTGATGCCCAACCGGCTGAGCAGCCTGATAGTGGCTGGTCTTATGCCACCTCGTGCACCGAAGGCAACACCCAGGAAGTTCACTGCAGCTACCGGAGGCAGCGAGCTGTTGTTATCAATGAACCTCCTGATGTCGACCTCGTGTGCACGGTACTTATCGATCTTGTGCTGCTCAGCTAAGCGAAGGGTGTTAATATCGCTTTCGAAGGGCACACAGACGTCGAGCACCGAGTACTGGCCATTTTTCTGCAGGATCAGATCAGGCTTCACGAACGTGTGACCACTTTGTACTCGCGGCTCTAAGAGTACATGGAAGCCTTCTCCCTGTAGCCACTGTTTTAGCCTAAGGAGGATACGGTCGTGTCTTGTCACCCTGTGGTTTTGGGCAGCAGGACACCTCTGTAAGAGATGTAGTATATCCTCCTGCCCTTCCCCACATTGGCGACAGGTCAATCTTCCCAAGTCCTCATTAGGCACCCGGCCAATGGCTCTAGAGACTCGGCAATTGATGGTCTGAGACCTGAGTCGCAATAGGTCGATGGCTTTCCTGCCTGGGCCTAGATCATTTCGCAAGATGGCATTGCTGGCCCGGCTTCCAAAGAAGTTCTCCGCCCCCTTGCCATGCCAGGATGTACTCCACTCTTCCCTCTTCTTCCGCAACAGCGACCTTTTCAATTGAGACAAGGTGTTGTTGTCTACATGGCCTACCCGGAAGTGCCTCGCCATTGCCCCGACTTCGCGACCCCAGAGACCCCCAGAGGCTATAAACCTTACTGCAGGGTCGTCTGAGGCCTCGAGACGCCGGAGCAGTCCCATCTTCTGCTGGGCAACGGTCTCCAGTAGCGAGGGCACTCCCACGCCCCCGTCTCTCATGGGTAGGCCAATGGCCGCTGTATTGAGCGTCCGAGGTAGGTGGAGCCATTGCCTGGTCCGGTCGCGAAGGGTCCTGTCTAGTGCCCTGAGAAGGTTCATAGAACAGGATCCCTTCACGTACCTATACTGAAGCCTCGGGATAATCTGAGACTTCAGTATCTTGATCTTTTGCAAGGGTTTCAGCGAAGAACCTCCTATTTTCTCCAAGATGTTCAGGAGTTTTTGTTTTTCGCCATCGACCCTACTCCCCGGTCTCTCAAGTCCTGAGGGCCCCACTTGGAGCCCTAAGTACCTCACGTACTCATCAGGTTCAATTCTTGGTAGGTATTCGGCCAGACCCGTGGTCGAGTTCAGCATTGTAAAGCATTCCTCGGTCACGACCCTGAGCTTCACACCATACCTACCCCTTGCAGCCCGCTCAAGACCCAGTGTGGCACACTTCGTGGGCTGCGCGGCCAGTCCCCTCGCACCAAGGAACCGGTCGAGCTGATTCAGGCTCCTCTGCATCCCGAGCCTGGACTCAGAGACTATTACCAGGTCGTCCGCGAATCCTGTCACCGCCACCGACGTTACATCGTCCAGGCGGTATCCAACGACAGGACCCAGGGACTCCAGGTACTCATCCACCACGGCACAGAAAAGGAAGGGGGACAATGGACATCCCTGCTTCACTCCTCTGGTCATGGGGATGGGGTCTGACTCCCCGCCGGGAACGCAAATGCTTGTCCCTACGTGGCTGTAAAGATCCTTCACAACATCCAGAAGGTGGTTAGGCGTATCCAAGCGCCGAAGTGCCCTGTCGAGAGAGGTGTGCGACACAGTGTCGAACGCTTTGGCTACGTCGACAAAGGTGATATAGATGTTACGCTTCTCTCTCCGGGCGTGCCTTATCAGTCCCTCTACGAGTGCTAAGTTCTCACCGCACCCGTCGACGGACCTAAAGGCCTTCTGGCTTATACTTGTATTCGCACTCTCCACCATCCGGAATGCGAGGATCTTACAGTACGCCCTAAGGATGTGGGACCCGATCGTAATTGGACGCCAATTAGAGGGGGTCCCAAGCGGCGATTTTTTGGGAAGCATGGACGTTCTGCTGTTTTTCGTCCATTGAGGAACCCGTGCCAAATACAGCCATGTATTAAATATTCTTAGGAGAACCCTCGGCCCTAGCCTTCGTAGCGCTCCGGTGTCGAGCTCTGGGTTCTCCGGACCTACTGCGGTCTCCGGTCCACGTAGTGCGCCCACCACCTCTTTGCCGGCTATGGGGTCAAGAATTGTCAGCATCCTGTCATTCGTGCGCACCTCAACATGTTCGTCATCCGGGGGCGATTCAGCAGCAAACCTCGGTCGGAATTCCGCTACGAATTCATCGACCGAGGGCCTCTCGCCCTCGAATTCGACATCGTTGATGATCTTATTTGCGATCTCCTTTGGGCTGCGTTTGTAAGCCCTTTGTGTCTGTGCATACTCCATTCTTTTTCTGACTCTCCTGGGTAGATGTCTATAACTGGGCGACACTCTATTTACTCCTTGCCGAGGCGTTCTTCCAGAGAATAGCCTCGGCTTGTGTGCCCGCAATGCAGCCTCCAGCCCATTCAGCGCCGTCTCGACGTGGTGTTCCGTCAGGCCATCTGGGGACGGAATGGCCCGCAGCACTGAATTGAGACTGACGACCAATGCGTCACCCTCCTCCTCCTCCTCACTGAGAGCCCTCAGATGCTCCCATAACTTGACCCTCGCCCCCAGCTCCGGGGCGATATCCCGCTCTGGGTCACTCCCGGAGTCATCAGGGTCAGAGGGGTCAGGATCGTTGACCCCCTCGGGTAGCTCATCTGGTATGAGGGCTCTTGTGCCGCCTCCAGCCCCGTTGGTTGATCTGGGGCTGCTTCCAGGGTCTTCTGTTTCCTGGAGGCCACTTCGTACGATGTTCCTGTACTTTTGGGTCTTGCGCATAGCCCTCAAGCGTTCCAGCCGGATTGTCCCCTCCGGGAGGCTTCCAATCAACACTTGGTTGATTTTGGAACCCCCCCTTCCTGACTGGAGGAGTTTCACCTCCTCCTCCGCCACTAGGAGCATTTCCTGTGTGGAGTAGGCAACCCGCCTGGCAGGCTCGAGGGTTTGATTGTAGGTCCCCTTGTGCATATGACGAGTGTGTTGGGTAAGTCCCACCGGAGTTGGGAATGTCCTTCCACACTCGCCACACGTGTGGTGTTGGGGACCCGCGCATACCTGCTGCTCCTCTAGGGAGCAGCTTTTGAAGTGGACTGCACAGACTTTAGGGTCGCTAAGTGGCACTTGACATTTGCCACACCTGATTTCTAGAGTCGCTCGGTGGGAGGACCTGCTGTGGTTTACATATGCCTTAGCAGATCTAAGCGAGGCACCGCAAATTCCACACCGGATTTTGTCAAAGGACCCCGCACCTTTATACTCCATGGTCACGATCAAGTTTGTCATTTTGGGTGTCGCTCCTGGTCCCGATATGCTGGGTCTGTCAGTTGTGAGTGTGTCCTCGGCCGCTGACTTGTCAGCGGCCGTGGCTATACGAGGACTTAGTGGGCCTGGGGGTTCGCTAGGGATCCCATCCTCTGCCAAAGACACGCCTCCAGAGGGAGCCACTTTTGACTGTGACGTCTCCTCTCCGGAACAGTGCCGCTCCCGGGACGGTGGGGGAACACATGGTGCCCCTGCAACCACGGACCTCACTTTTTTTTGCACACGTTTTTGCCGAACAGTTAAGCTGAACGCCCGACTCTCGCCTGTCTGTGAAGCTGAAGGCTCCACTGATGGTGGGCACGGTTCAATAGTTGCGTTGAACATCAGCTTTAATTAAAAGACAATAACCGCTTATCCAAGGATACACGGAATTATAGCCTGAATTCTAAATGCTGAATTGCAACTACCCTTATCGAGTCAAAATTCCTCCAACCGCTGTTTACCGGCAGTCAGTCGAGTCTTTTCCCAGTACACGACTCCTGGGAATAACAACTGAGCGCTATGATGTGCTCTTTCGAGCCCCCCCCCCCCTGCCGGGATGCCTGGTGTCGGACAACCATTTGGCAGACAGCTGCCTTCATGAAGGCGCTAGCACAGGATTTTGCGATTCATTGGCAGAATAGGCTTCTGCGCGGCCAGGGTTTCAGGCGCTCGGCACGGATTTAGCTCAACGCCGTCAACCCCGGGATTAAGTGCTGGGGGTTACACTGACACCCCCGACTCAGGTGAGTCAGCCAAAATACCGAATGGTCGCCTGTTTCGATTCCAGCCTTGGTATTGAACCAAGGGGCATCGTAGGTCCCCATTCTCGTCCCCGCACCAGAAGTTGTAGTTACAAGCCTTTCTGGTCTGTTAGGGTTCTTGGTCACTGCTATAAGGAAGCAGAAAACCTCCCAGACGCGGATTAGTGAGGCCGCATTCTAGAGCACATGTGCTCTAGGATGCATTAATCTTGGGGAAGCTAAAAGCTCGGGGTTATTTGTCGCTCTAAGTGTAATTATCAGTATATACTAGGCCCTTGCTCCCGGCGCGTCACGTGGTGGCGCTCTAAGGTTTTATTGTTTTAATTTAAAATATATGTGAGGATGAAATTGTGTGGTAATATTCATCAGTGACGGGCATGATGGATTAGACGTTGAGCAGACTCCCAGGTTGTTCAAATCCTGTCTATCATAGAACTCCACAGACAGACACCCCTGTCCCCGCCAGGCTGACGGAAAATCGGAGATTTTCCTGCTGACGTTCCACCGAGCCTGCTCTTTTCTCGTTGGCCTTATTTGAGGTCTGTGCATAGATGTAATTGATTAAATTGTACTTAATTCAAATTGCATAGTTGTTAGCAATTGCATCTATTGGTGGTATGGTGTAGTCTGTTGGATGTGTTCACGCTAAGTTGCTGTTGCGTTATGTGTAGTTGCAGTGTATACATAAATAAGAAAATAATTAAAATTAAACATGAATGAGATGGAATGGATGATGGTAGTACATAAAAACAAGATTAAAAAATGTTGGGAGTCTAGCTCCCCGTACATGAAGTTTTCTTTAAGCGAGCGCCCCCATGTGGGGCGTCGGAAGCAAGGTTCCGTCACAGTGAACGCAGTATCTCAGTGGACAGAGCTCTTGGACAAGGAAATGGTGGTACCGCCTTGCTTGCGGTGTGACACACGCCCCCAGTGCTCAATGTGGGCACGTCTGTTAGCTAGCCTGACGCCGACACCCTGAGGGTTCGCAAGATCTTTATTGAACCCTCTATGGCCATGGTGGTGAGTATAGCAATGCCTGGGCCTCTGATACCCATTTTTCCGAGCAGTTTGGTGGTGGCAGTGCGAATACCACCACGTGCACCGACGGCAGTTCCGAGGAAGGTGATGTCCCCGACTGGGGTCGCCAACTCCTTGCTGACGATATACTCCTTCACTTCTGCCTCATACGCTTGGTATTTGTCGATCTTGAACTGCTCAGCTCTGTGGAGGGCATGTTCGTCACTCTCGTAGGGTATGCACAGGTCCAGCACTGTGTAACGGCCATTTTTCTGTAGTAGTAGGTCCGGCTTCACGAATGTATGATTAGTTGGTATTCTGGGCTCGGTCTTGACGTCATATTCCTCTCTCTCGAGCCATTGGCCGAGTTTTTTGAGTATCACATCGTGTCTCTTGACTCTGTGGTTCTGAGCTGCCCGACATGACTGCAACAAGTGCATCAGGTCTTCCTGCCCTTCTCCACAGCGTCGACACGTTAGCCTTGTAAGCTCTTCACTTGGCATGCGGCCAATGGCTCTCGAGATTCGGCACGAGATAGATTGTGACCGAAGACGAAGCAGGTCAATTGGCTTCCTCCCTGGTCCAAGATCCTTTTTCAGGACCCCATTGCAGGCCTGTTTCCCATAAAAATTCTCAGCCCCCTTACCTTGCCAGGATCGGCTCCACTCCACCCTCTTCTTCTCCTTAACTTCTTTCTTCATCTGGCGTGTGGTGTTGATGCTAATATGCTCTACCCCAAAGTGCCGCGCCATTGCTGTCACCTCCCTCCCCCAGAGACCTTCGGCTGCAATGAACCTAACGGTCGGATCACTAGAGGTCTGTAGGCGGTGAAGCAATCCCATCTTCATGTGGGTAACGCTCTCAACGAGGCTTGGCACTCCCATTCCCCCATCCTTCAGGGGTAGGCCAATTAAGGCTGTATGAAGAGTGTGAGGAAGGTGAAACCACTGCCTGACACGTAGATTGATCTTTTTATCAAGGCATCTGAGCAGATTGAGGGAGCTCGAGCCTTTCACATATTTGTACTGGAGCTTGGGGATGACATGTTGCTTCAGTATTTTTAGCTTCTGTAGGGGCTTGAGAAGACATTTACCAATCCTGTCCATGATGGTTACCAACGCCGCTTTTTCCGAATTGACCTGTCGCCCTGGTTTCTCTAGCCCCGAGGGACCCACTCTTAGTCCGAGGTATTGGACGTACTCATCGGGCTGGATGCTCGGAATGGGTATTGCTTCGCCCATATCTGGGTGACGTAGGTGGAAGGACGATTCCGTCACTACACGGAGTCTTACCCCATTCCGGTTCCCTGCTGCTCTCTCGAGACTAATCGTGGCGCACTTTGCTGGTTGTGCGGCCAGACCTCTTGCTTGAAGGAAGTCATCTAACATGGCAAGGTTTCTCCTCATACCCAGATTGGATTCAGAGACTACTACCAGGTCATCAGCGAATCCGGTTACTGCAACGTTGGTGTGTTCGTCGAAGCGGTAGCCAGTCGCTTGGCCTAGTGATGCCAGGTATTCGTCCACCACTGAACAAAAGAGGAAGGGCGAGAGTGGACAACCCTGTTTAACTCCTCTAGTGATGGAGATAGTCTCTGATTCTTCCCCGTTGACACAGATCTGGGTCTCCAAGTCGTCGTACAAGTCCTGCACAACGCCTAGAATATGCTGTGGTGTATCTAGCCTGCAGAGAGCTCTATTGAGAGAAGAGTGCGAGATGGTGTCGAAGGCCTTTGCAACGTCTATGAAAGCAATATAGACGTTCCTCTTCTCTCTACGGGCGTGTCTGATGATCCCTTCTACGAGTGCGAGGTTTTCCCCGCACCCGTCGACTTCCCGAAAAGCCTTTTGGCTAATGCTGGTGTCCGCATTCTTGCTCAACCTGTGTGCCAGGATCTTGCAATATACCCTAAGGAAGTGTGACCCGATGGTGATGGGTCGCCAGTTGGATGGATTTCCTAGGGGCGACTTCTTGGGGAGCATAGTTGTTCTGCTCATTTTGGTCCATGGGGGAACCCTTGCCAGGTATAGCCACACATTAAAGACCCTGCCCAGAACTCCTGATCCCAGTCTTTGTAGGGCTTTGGAGTCTAACTCTGGGTTCTCAGGGCCTGCTGCCGTCTCTGGTCCTCGTAGTGCTGCCAGAATGTCCTCCTTGGAGATTGGCAGGAGTGTGTTTAGCATGTTATCATTGCTTTTCCTGGTGTATGGCAAGTTGTCAGGGGGAGATGGTGCAGAGAACCTGGGTCTATATTCGCTGTCAAATTCAGCGACCGTAGGTGTCTCCCCCTCGAATTCCACAGCGTCAATGATCTTTTTAGCAAGCTCTTTGGGGTTTCGTTGGTAGGCCCTTTGTGTACGTGCATACTCCCTCTTCTTCCGCACTTTCCTTGGAAGATGTTGTTCCCTAGGTTGACTATTGGTGGTGGTACTCCTCCGAGGTTGTCTCCTTCCGGTGAAGAGCCTCGGTCTGTGCTGCCTGAGCGCTGTCTCCAAACCGTCCAGTACTGCACCATAGTCCCCCTCCGTTAGGTCTTCGGGAGCGGGGATGTTGTGCAACACCTGGTTAAGGTCAGAGATTAGCGTGTTAGCCTCCTCCTCCTCCTCCTCCTCACTGAGCGTCCTGAGATACTCCCATAACCTCCTCCTAGCCTCGAGCTCATGGTCCAGTTCTTCTTCTTCAGATTCGCTGGAGGAGTCGTCTGGATCTGATGGGTTGGGGTCGTTCCCTCCTTGGGGGAGGTTTTGGGGGTTCGGGGCATCGTCTTCACCTAGGTCAGGGTGCGGATGTAGCCTCTGTTGGTTGATGTCCGCAAGGCTTTCTTGTACAGCTGTTTTGTACTTCGAGGTTTTTCTCATTGCTTTGAGCCGTTCTAGGCCAATTGAACCTCCAGGAAGACTTTCCAGCAAGAGCTGGTTGATAAAGGTTGTCTTCCTGCCGGACAGGAGGAGCCGTGCCTCTTCCTCTGCAATTAATGCAACCTCTTGAGGTGAGTATGGTACCCTTTTTGCTGGTTTGAGTGTCTTGTTATACACTTCCTTGTGCTTCAGTCGAGTGTGCTGGGTGAGGCCCCTCGCACTTGAAAATGTTCTCCCACAAACGTCACACTGATGCATCTTAGGGTCCGCACGAGGTGGTGTCTTGCTGCGATCTTTGGATGGTAGGGTGCAGCTTAGTGTCTTGTCGAAACTGTCGGGACAGCTATTCCTACAACATTCAAGGAAATGTTTTTCACACCTTTCTGGCTTGCTGACTGCCATTTTGCAATTGCCACATCTGATGGTCACTACCCGATGGTGTTTGGCCCGAGCATGCCTGATGTCCTTAAGGGTGTTGTGGTACACCTCGGTGCAATGGGCACAATTGATTGTAACTAAAGCGCCGCATCCATAATATTCAATCTCATTCGTCGCTCTGCTAACAGACGCGTCCAGTTGACTTCCACTGGTGTGATTGGGGTGATCCTTGGCTTCTATCTGAACAGAAGCCGTGGTGTCTGAAGGACTTAATGGGCCTGGGGGCTTGCCAGGTTTCCCATCCTTCACCAGAGATACTCCCCTAGAGAGAGCCCCGTCTGACTGGGGCGTACTCTCTCCGAGACACTGCCGTTCCCGGGACGGTGGGGGTTCACGTGGTGCCCCTGCAACCACGGACCCCACCCTCCTAGTGTGGGGACCTCGCACGCCGGCGCAGCCCCCACCCTCCTTCTCCTCCGGACTCACACTCAGTTTTGATAGCAACCGCTTTTGCCGAACAGCTAAGCTGAACGCCCGACTCTCGCCTGTCTTGGAAGCTGAAGGCTCCACTGACGGTGGGCACGGTCCGGTAGTTGCGTTGAACATCAGCTTTTAGTTTGAAACACAATAACCGCTTATCACAAGATACACGGACTCACAACCTGAATTCTAACAGCTGAATTGCAACTACCTTTAAGATGCATACCCTGAACACTATAAGGAAGCAGAAAACCTCCCAGACGCGGATTAGTGAGGCCGCATTCTAGAGCACATGTGCTCTAGGATGCATTAATCTTGGGTAAGCTAAAAGCTCGGGGTTAGTAATACTCACAACAATATTTATTAGTAACAACACGGAGCCGCTTCCTGCGTGCCCGGACGCTCTTCACTTTATCTAGTTTCCTTTAAAAATTAAAAACTCAAATGCACAACGGTGCCCCTAAAATCTGACTATCTTGCAGGGATTACCAGGTTCCCTGCACAACCACTCTCCTGGCGTTTCTTCCCTTCCGCAATATCCATCCTGGTAGGGAGCTCCCCGCAGTGCTTGGATGTTGGTCACCGGATGTCTTAGATGTAGTTGGCAACTGGCACCCCATCCCACCCCATAAAGATATTTTAAGGGCCTTATTTATTACCCGCCGGCCCTGCTGGCGGCTGCTGGTTTGGGAGGGCTGCCAGTTGCTCGTGGTGACACACTTGTGGAGCTCATGGATGAGGCTGCTGTCCGTGTCTCTGTTGCAGAAGGAATCGGAGCGATGGTCATCTCCGACTTGTCAGGAGAGGACTAAAACCTAGCTAAAAATTTAAAAGAATGAATGAGTAGAACCTCTTGTCTAAGTTTTTAGAATAGAGCGCCCGCCACAGCAGGCCCGAACTCCGTGTGTGTCCCGGGAGCAGCAGCACCCCGGTGGATTGGAGCTCTTTGGCAGGGATGAGATCAAACTGCCCTGCTTGCAGTGTGGGCGAACGCCCCAGCCCCAGCATTCGGGCCGCGGAGCGACATCCTAGCCGTCCGCCTGCAGTCTGAGGGATCTAAGGATGTTTATAGATCCCTCAATGGCCATTGTGACAAGTATCTCGATGCCCGCGCGTCTGATGCCCAACCGGCTGAGCAGCCTGATAGTGGCTGGTCTTATGCCACCTCGTGCACCGAAGGCAACACCCAGGAAGTTCACTGCAGCTACCGGAGGCAGCGAGCTGTTGTTATCAATGAACCTCCTGATGTCGACCTCGTGTGCACGGTACTTATCGATCTTGTGCTGCTCAGCTAAGCGAAGGGTGTTAATATCGCTTTCGAAGGGCACACAGACGTCGAGCACCGAGTACTGGCCATTTTTCTGCAGGATCAGATCAGGCTTCACGAACGTGTGACCACTTTGTACTCGCGGCTCTAAGAGTACATGGAAGCCTTCTCCCTGTAGCCACTGTTTTAGCCTAAGGAGGATACGGTCGTGTCTTGTCACCCTGTGGTTTTGGGCAGCAGGACACCTCTGTAAGAGATGTAGTATATCCTCCTGCCCTTCCCCACATTGGCGACAGGTCAATCTTCCCAAGTCCTCATTAGGCACCCGGCCAATGGCTCTAGAGACTCGGCAATTGATGGTCTGAGACCTGAGTCGCAATAGGTCGATGGCTTTCCTGCCTGGGCCTAGATCATTTCGCAAGATGGCATTGCTGGCCCGGCTTCCAAAGAAGTTCTCCGCCCCCTTGCCATGCCAGGATGTACTCCACTCTTCCCTCTTCTTCCGCAACAGCGACCTTTTCAATTGAGACAAGGTGTTGTTGTCTACATGGCCTACCCGGAAGTGCCTCGCCATTGCCCCGACTTCGCGACCCCAGAGACCCCCAGAGGCTATAAACCTTACTGCAGGGTCGTCTGAGGCCTCGAGACGCCGGAGCAGTCCCATCTTCTGCTGGGCAACGGTCTCCAGTAGCGAGGGCACTCCCACGCCCCCGTCTCTCATGGGTAGGCCAATGGCCGCTGTATTGAGCGTCCGAGGTAGGTGGAGCCATTGCCTGGTCCGGTCGCGAAGGGTCCTGTCTAGTGCCCTGAGAAGGTTCATAGAACAGGATCCCTTCACGTACCTATACTGAAGCCTCGGGATAATCTGAGACTTCAGTATCTTGATCTTTTGCAAGGGTTTCAGCGAAGAACCTCCTATTTTCTCCAAGATGTTCAGGAGTTTTTGTTTTTCGCCATCGACCCTACTCCCCGGTCTCTCAAGTCCTGAGGGCCCCACTTGGAGCCCTAAGTACCTCACGTACTCATCAGGTTCAATTCTTGGTAGGTATTCGGCCAGACCCGTGGTCGAGTTCAGCATTGTAAAGCATTCCTCGGTCACGACCCTGAGCTTCACACCATACCTACCCCTTGCAGCCCGCTCAAGACCCAGTGTGGCACACTTCGTGGGCTGCGCGGCCAGTCCCCTCGCACCAAGGAACCGGTCGAGCTGATTCAGGCTCCTCTGCATCCCGAGCCTGGACTCAGAGACTATTACCAGGTCGTCCGCGAATCCTGTCACCGCCACCGACGTTACATCGTCCAGGCGGTATCCAACGACAGGACCCAGGGACTCCAGGTACTCATCCACCACGGCACAGAAAAGGAAGGGGGACAATGGACATCCCTGCTTCACTCCTCTGGTCATGGGGATGGGGTCTGACTCCCCGCCGGGAACGCAAATGCTTGTCCCTACGTGGCTGTAAAGATCCTTCACAACATCCAGAAGGTGGTTAGGCGTATCCAAGCGCCGAAGTGCCCTGTCGAGAGAGGTGTGCGACACAGTGTCGAACGCTTTGGCTACGTCGACAAAGGTGATATAGATGTTACGCTTCTCTCTCCGGGCGTGCCTTATCAGTCCCTCTACGAGTGCTAAGTTCTCACCGCACCCGTCGACGGACCTAAAGGCCTTCTGGCTTATACTTGTATTCGCACTCTCCACCATCCGGAATGCGAGGATCTTACAGTACGCCCTAAGGATGTGGGACCCGATCGTAATTGGACGCCAATTAGAGGGGGTCCCAAGCGGCGATTTTTTGGGAAGCATGGACGTTCTGCTGTTTTTCGTCCATTGAGGAACCCGTGCCAAATACAGCCATGTATTAAATATTCTTAGGAGAACCCTCGGCCCTAGCCTTCGTAGCGCTCCGGTGTCGAGCTCTGGGTTCTCCGGACCTACTGCGGTCTCCGGTCCACGAAGTGCGCCCACCACCTCTTTGCCGGCTATGGGGTCAAGAATTGTCAGCATCCTGTCATTCGTGCGCACCTCAACATGTTCGTCATCCGGGGGCGATTCAGCAGCAAACCTCGGTCGGAATTCCGCTACGAATTCATCGACCGAGGGCCTCTCGCCCTCGAATTCGACATCGTTGATGATCTTATTTGCGATCTCCTTTGGGCTGCGTTTGTAAGCCCTTTGTGTCTGTGCATACTCCATTCTTTTTCTGACTCTCCTGGGTAGATGTCTATAACTGGGCGACACTCTATTTACTCCTTGCCGAGGCGTTCTTCCAGAGAATAGCCTCGGCTTGTGTGCCCGCAAAGCAGCCTCCAGCCCATTCAGCGCCGTCTCGACGTGGTGTTTCGTCAGGCCATCTGGGGACGGAATGGCCCGCAGCACTGAATTGAGACTGACGACCAATGCGTCACCCTCCTCCTCCTCCTCACTGAGAGCCCTCAGATGCTCCCATAACTTGACCCTCGCCCCCAGCTCCGGGGCGATATCCCGCTCTGGGTCACTCCCGGAGTCATCAGGGTCAGAGGGGTCAGGATCGTTGACCCCCTCGGGTAGCTCATCTTGTATGAGGGCTCTTGTGCCGCCTCCAGCCCCGTTGGTTGATCTGGGGCTGCTTCCAGGGTCTTCTGTTTCCTGGAGGCCACTTCGTACGATGTTCCTGTACTTTTGGGTCTTGCGCATAGCCCTCAAGCGTTCCAGCCGGATTGTCCCCTCCGGGAGGCTTCCAATCAACACTTGGTTGATTTTGGAAACCCCCCTTCCTGACTGGAGGAGTTTCACCTCCTCCTACGCCACTCGGAGCATTTCCTGTGTGGAGTAGGCAACCCGTCTGGCAGGCTCAAGGGTTTGGTTGTAGGTCCCCTTGTGCATATGAAGAGTGTGTTGGGTAAGTCCCACCGGAGTTGGGAATGTCCTTCCACACTCGCCACATGTGTGGTGTTGGGGACCCGCGCAGACCTGCTGCTCCTCTAGGGAGCAGCTTTTGAAGTGGACTGCACAGACTTTAGGGTCGCTAAGTGGCACTTGACATTTGCCGCACCTGATTTGTAGAGTCGCTCGGTGCGAGGACCTGGTGTGGTTTGCGTATGCCTTAGCAGATCTAAAAGGGGCACCGCAAATTCCACACCGAATTTTGTCAAAGGACCCCGCACCTTTATACTCCATGGTCACGATGATGTTTGTCGTTTTGGGTGTCGCTCCTGGTCCCGATATGCTGGGTCTGTCTGTTGTGATTGTGTCCTCGGCCACTGACTTGTCAGCGGCCGTGGCTATACGAGGACTTAGTGGGCCTGGGGGTTCGCAAGGGATCCCATCCTCTGCCAGAGACACACCTCCAGAGGGAGCCACTTTTGATTGTGGCGTCTCCTCTCCGGAACATTGCCGCTCCCGGGACGGTGGGGGAACACGTGGTGCCCCTGCATCCACGGACCTCACTTTTGAATTTACACGCTTTTGCCGAACAGCTAAGCTGAACGCCCGACTCTCGCCTGTCTTGGAAGCTGAAGGCTCCACTGACGGTGGGCACGGTTCGGTAGTTGCGTTGAACATCAGCTCTTAGTTTAAAACACAATACCGCTTATCAAAAGATACACGGACTTACAGCCTGAATTCTAAAAGCTGAATTGCAACTCGGGGTTAACTAAGTACTTCATAGTTACTCCCGCCGTTTACCCGCGCTTGGTTGAATTTCTTCACTTTGACATTCAGAGCACTGGGCAGAAATCACATTGCGTCAACATCCATCAAAGACCATCGCAATGCTTTGTTTTAATTAGACAGTCGGATTCCCCTGGTCCGTGCCAGTTCTGAGTTGATCGCTGGGCGCCAGCCGAAGTGGGATTGTAGTGAACCGAACGGACCCGCCTCCCCCCTGCACCTCTTACTACAAGAGCCTTGGAGGGATGGCAAACACCGCCCGAGAGCACGCCCACGCAGCCTAGCGCGTTCCACGGAAGGGCCGGAGGTACGCCGGTCCGAGCTCGGTTTAGAGAGGCGCTAGGCCACCGCAGCGCGCCCCGCACGAGAGAGCGCACATCTGCGCATCCCTCGCCGGACGAACAACGGCAGTTTGCCCTAACATCCCTACCGTCACCTCGCCCAGTCCTGCGCCCGAACCCAGGCCCGCTTCCCGCACAGGCCCGACTGGCCCGATCCTCAGAGCCAATACCTCATAGTATTAAAATGCTACAGAGCAAACATTAACTTTGTTTGGTTAAAAATAAAGTACTACTATATTAAATAAACTGACATCCAACTTACCTTTTTTTGGGGGGGGGGGTATTTACAGTACTTGTAGCGGCATTTCGATCACCCTTTTGAGGGGTCTCCTCATCATCTTCAATGGTTGTAGAGTCATCTTTCTTCTTCACTGGAGAAGCTGTTCTCTGTAACACAAATTATCATAAATTATGCTGCGGATTTATCAAGGGTTAAAGCGAGCATTAAACTGATATTTATTACTTGTACTGTATAATGAAGTGTGGGGTAGAATGTTGTTGACAGGCTGTTTGGCGTGCAAAAAACTAGTTTCCTATACTTCAATTATGTTCAATAATTGTTAAAATGACTAAAAATTTAATATAAAACTTTTAAAATTATTGAATAGTACAAACTTCTTGATATTTATTAAAATAGTAAGGAATTTAAGCCCTAGAACCGATCACTGTATTGGCGGCCTCATACTACAGCTGGTGGACCGCCAAATGTAAGCGAAATCATGTGGAGGGGCGCTCGTTAAAAATTCGTTAACCGAAGTTAAGAATCTTATGGAAGGTAAATCGTTAACCGAGGGATCACTGTTCTGTAATGTTTAATGTAATTTTGTACCGTAAATAGGATAAGTTTTACAACTCGGTGGTACAATAAATTCTTAATAAAGATGGTACAGCAATTTGAAACCTGCCATAATGTTATTTAACCCTTAAGCCCCGTGGCTATACGAGGACTTGGTGGGCCTGGGGGTTCGCCAGGGATCCCATCCTCTGCCAAAGACACGCCTCCAGAGGGAGCCACTTTTGACTGTGGCGTCTCCTCTCCGGAACAGTGCCGCTCCTGGGACGGTGGGGGGACACGTGGTGCCCCTGCAACCACGGACCCCACTTTTTTCACTCGTTTTTGCCGCCCAGTGACTTGTAAGGCATGACGTGGATTGTGAGTGAGCTTCCCGGGTTGTTCGGATCTACATATCTTGGAACATACGTGACAGTTTTCCCACCCCCCCAGTATTTTTACTTACGGCTAATATCGTGAAAAGATATCGCCTGCCGGGATCAACGGGCCTTGCACTAGCGCTCGACCCACTTTTTTTTTTTTTTGATGGTAAAAATTGTCTATATATAACAAGAATTGTCAGTGAGTGTATGTGCAGAAAGGTAAGAGCAGGAAGGATTGAGATTTTTTTTGGTAGAGCACCTCCAAGTAGGACAACAGGGACAGGGGTATGTCCAGAAGACTGCAGCCCAACGGTGGGCAGAGTTCTTTGCCAAGGTAAGGGTGGTACTGCCTTGCTTGCAGTATGGCGGACGCCCCCAGTGCAGGGCTGGGTGCGTCGATCAGCTTTGCGACCCATGCAGGGTCCCCTCAGGTCCTTGGTGTTAACTGGGGGGTTGGTCCTCATCTTATGTTGGAAGAAGTGCCATCCTTGGAGGGTCCCTCCAGGTCTTTGATGTTAACTGAAGGGATGGTCCTCATCTTTTGTATTTGTTATCGGGGTCCACCGGGTCGTTGTGTGGCCGGCAGGTTGGTCCCCATCTGTGCTTTCCTACCTGATTACGTTAGTTGGTCATCTGCACTCTGAGAGTCCGTAGTATCTTAATGGATCCCTCAATGGCCATGCTGGTGAGGATACCGATGCCACGGCCTCTGATACCCATTTGCCCAAGCAGTTTCGCGGTGGCTGTTCGAATGCCACCCCTTGCGCCAACGGCAGCGCCAAGGAAAGCAATATCTCCGACGGGGGTCGCTAGTCCCCGGCTGGTGATGTACCTCCTTACGTCTGCTTCGTACGCCTTGTACTTTTCGGCTTTGAACTGCTCGGCTCTGTGGAGAGCGTATTGGTCGCTCTCGTAGGGTATGCAGAGGTCGAGCGCCGAGTACCGGCCATTTTTCTGTAATAGCAGGTCAGGCTTGACGAATGTGTGCCCTGTTGGTATGTGGGGCTCCATTTGTACATCATAGTTCTCCCTCTCGAGCCACTGGCCGAGTTTCCTGAGGACAGCATCGTGTCTTGTTACCCTGTGGTTCTGAGCAGCTTGGCATGACTGCAGTAGATGCATTAAGTCTTCCTGCCCTTCTCCACAGCGGCGGCACATCAGTCTAGCTAGCTCCTCATTCGGCACCCGGCCAATGGCTCTCGAGACTCGGCATGAGACGGACTGAGACCGGAGTCGTAACAGATCAATTGGTTTCCTTCCTGGTCCGAGATTGTTTTTAAGGATCCCGTTGCAGGCCTGTTTTCCGTAGAAGTTTTCTGCACCCATGCCACTCCAGGAGCGGCTCCACTCGTCCCTCATCTTCTCCACGTTCTCCTTCTTCATCCGCCGCGTAGACTCGGCGCTGATGTACTCTACCCCGAAGTGCTTCGCCATTGCTATCACCTCCTTCCCCCAGAGTCCTTCCGCTGCTATGAGTCGAACGGCTGGGTCACTGGAGGTCCTAAGGCGGTGGAGCAATCCCATCTTCATGTGGGTGATACTCTCTAGTAAGCGGGGCACTCCCAATCCTCCATCTTTCAGGGGCAGGCCAATGAGGGATGTGTGGAGAGTATGGGGAAGGTGAAACCACTTCCTCATGTGTACGTTGATCTTCTTGTCCAGGCATCGCAGCAAATTGTGGGAGCTCGAGCCTTTCACGTACTGGTACTGCAGCTTGGGGATGACGTGTTGCCGCAGTAGTCTGAGTTTTTGCAGGGGTTTCAGAGCGCTTCCTCCTATCCTATCCATGATGGTAGCTAGCTTGGCTTTTTCCAAGTTGATCTGCCGCCCCGGTCTCTCTAGCCCGGAGGGGCCTACTTGTAGTCCGAGATACTTGACATACTGGGAAGGAGATCCGCTCGGCCGGTGTCCGGGTTTCTTAGAGAAGATGTTCTCGGTCTCTACGCGGAGTCTCCTCCCATTCCTCCCTCCAGCCGATAGTTCTAGGCTCACTGTGGCGCACTTTGCCAGTTGTGCGGCTAGACCTCTCGCTTGTAGGAAGTCGTCTAGCCTGGCCAAGTTCCTCGCCATACCCAGTCTGGATTCGGAGTTCACCACCAGGTCATCTGCAAAGCCGGTCACTGCAACGCTGGTGTTCTCGTTGAGATGGTAACCGGATGCTGGTTCTAACGATGCCAGGTATTCATCCACCACCGCGCAAAAGAGGAAAGGGGAGAGTGGACACCCCTGCTTGACTCCTCTGGTGATGGGTATAGTCTCCGATTCCGCGCCTTCGACACAGATCTGGGTCTCCAAGTCGTCATACAGGTCCTGCACAATGGCTAGAATGTGGTGTGGGGTATCTAGCTAGGACTTTGCAGTAGACCCTTAGGAAGTGCGAGCCGATAGTGATGGGTCGCCAATTAGATGGATTTCCTAGGGGTGACTTCTTGGAGAGCATTGTTGTTCTGCTCGTTTTTGTCCACTGGGGAACTTTTGCCAGGTAGAGCCACACGTCGAAGATCCTGCCCAGAACACCAGGTCCTAGTCTTCGTAGGGCCCTGGTGTCTAACTCTGGGTTATCAGGACCCGTTGCCGTTTCTGGTCCCCGTAGTGCCTCCTGGATGTCTTTCAGTGAGATTGGCTGGAGGGTGTTTAGCATTCTGTCATTGGGCATGCTGGTGTATGGTGAGTCGTCCGGGGGAGATAGGGCGGAAAACCTAGGTCGAAACTCGTTGTCGAATTCCGCAATCGTAGGTGTGTCTCCCTCGAACTCTACAGCATTAATGATCTTGTTGGCGAGTTCTTTCGGGTTCCGGTGGTATGCCCGTTGCGTTCTTGCGTATTCCCTCTTTTTTCGCACTCTTCTGGGTAGGTGTTCCTCCCTGGGCGGGTTGTTGTTGGTGTTTCTCCGCCGAGGTTGTCTTCTTCCGGTGAAGAGCCTCGGTCTGTGCTGCCGTAGTGCTGACTCCAGTCCCTCCAGCGCTGCGCGGGTGTCCACCTTCGTCAGTGAATCTGGAGCTGGGACATTGCGCAGTACCAGATTGAGATTGATAATCAGCGTGTTGGCCTCCTCCTCCTCCTCGCTGAGCACCATTAAGTACTCCCACAACCTCCTCCTTGCCTCAAGCTCGCGGTCCCGTCCTTCATCCGAGTCGCCTTTGGAGTCGTCTGGGTCTGAGGGGTTGGGATCATCCCCTGTGGGGGGGAGATCTTGGGGGTCGGGTGCCCTCTCTCCGCCGTCGTCCGTGTGCTGATTCGGCCTCTCGGTGTTGTTGATGGTGTCGAGGCCTTCCCGTGCGAGTGTTCTGTACTTGGGTGTTCTCCGCATTGCCTTCAGTCGCTCAAGCTTGAATGACCCCTCCGGAAGACTACTCAGCAGGAGCTGGTTGATGAACGTCGTCTTCTTGCCGGAACGGAGGAGTCGTACCTCTTCCTCTACCACTATTGCCATTTCCTGTGGAGAGTAGGTTTTCCACTTGGCGGGTTGGAGTGTTGCATTGTACACTCCTGGGTGAATCAACCTAGTGTGCTGGGTGAGGCCTCGCCCACTAGGGTACGTTTTTCCGCATACGCCACACTGGTTCACGTCTGGCTTTGGTGTTCCTGCTTGCTGCTCTGGTCTTTGGGTGGTGTTTTGCAACTCGGCTCCTGTTCTTCGAGCACGGATAACGCTATACATTCCAAGAGGTGGTCGTCGTACCTCTTGGGCTCGCTCAGTGCCTTTTTGCAGATGCTACATCTGACCTTTAGACGTTGTTGGTGTCTAACCTTAATGTGACGGGCATACTTGGTGATGGATGTGTACGCCTTGGTGCAGATGTCACAGTAATTGATCTTTCCTATACATTGCTTTTCGTCATACATGATGGTAATTACTCTATTCGTCCTCAAGCTGATCGACGCATCCAGCTGATTGCAACTGGTCTGGTTGGGTTGATCCTGGACCTCTAACTGATCAGAGGCCGTGGTGTCCAAGGGACATAATGGGCCTGGGGGCTTGCTAGGAATCCCATCCCTTGCCTTAGATCCCACCCTAGAGAGCGCCCCGTATGACTGGGGCGTACTCTCTCCGAGACACTGCCGCTCCCGGGACGGTGGGGGGTCCGATGTTGCCCCTGCAACACCTGACCCCACCCCCCTAGAGCAACAGCTCCGCACGCTGGCGGGTCTCTTGCCCTCCTTCACCACACACCCTTTTTCCCTAACGCGTATTGGCCCAGAAAAGGCGCCGGGGTAAGTAATATTAGTCACCCCCGCGTCCCTTCCAGTCCGACTCTCGCCTGCCCCCTTGGCTGAACGCCTCTGGGACGGAGGCCACGCTTCAACAGCTTCACTCATCAGTATATCCCAAGACTCTTCACGAAATGCTCTGACAGATCAACAACCAATAAGCTTTACTCATCAGACTCTTTCGGGACTCTCTCGGCACGCTTCTCATAAGGATAACGAATATACTGTGAACTCAGACTGTTTAAGAGAGTCATAGTTACTCCCACCGTTTACCCGCACTTGGTTGAATTTCTTCACTTTGACATTGAGCACTGGGCAAAAATCACATTGCGTCAACATCCATCAAAGACCATCGCAATGCTTTGTTTTAATTTGACAGTCGGATTCCCCTGGTCCGTGCCAGTTCTAAGTTGATCGCTGGGCGCCAGCCGAAGTGGGATTGTAGTGAACCGAACGGCCCCGCCTCCCCCCTGCACCTCTTACTACAAGAGCCTTGGAGGGACGGCAAACACCGCCCGAGAGCACGCCCACGCAGCCTAGCGCGTTCCACGGAAGACCCGGAGGTACGCCGGTCCGAGCTCGGTTTAGAGAGGCGCTAGGCCACCGCAGCGCGCCCTGCACGAGAGAGCGCACATGTGCGCATCCCTCGCCGGACGAACAACGGCAGTTTGTCCTAACATCCCTACCGTCACCTCGCCCAGTCCTGCGCCCGAACCCAGGCCCGCTTCCCGCACAGGCCCGACTGGCCCGATCCTCAGAGCCAATACCTCATAGTATTAAAATGCTACAGAGCAAACATTAACTTTGTTTGGTTAAAAATAAAGTACTACTATATTAAATAAACTGACATCCAACTTACCTTTTTTTGGGGGGGGGGGTATTTACAGTACTTGTAGCGGCATTTCGATCACCCTTTTGAGGGGTCTCCTCATCATCTTCAATGGTTGTAGAGTCATCTTTCTTCTTCACTGGAGAAGCTGTTCTCTGTAACACAAATTATCATAAATTATGCTGCGGATTTATCAAGGGTTAAAGCGAGCATTAAACTGATATTTATTACTTGTACTGTATAATGAAGTGTGGGGTAGAATGTTGTTGACAGGCTGTTTGGCGTGCAAAAAACTAGTTTCCTATACTTCAATATTTCAATAATTGTTAATACTAAAAATTTAATATAAAACTTTTAAAATTATTGTAGTACAAACTTCTTGATATTTATTAAAATAGTAAGGAATTTAAGCCCTAGAACCGATCACTGTATTGGCGGCCTCATACTACAGCTGGTGGACCGCCAAATGTAAGCGAAATCATGTGGAGGGGCGCTCGTTAAAAATTCGTTAACCGAAGTTAAGAATCTTATGGAAGGTAAATCGTTAACCGAGGGATCACTGTTCTGTAATGTTTAATGTAATTTTGTACCGTAAATAGGATAAGTTTTACGACTCGGTGGTACAATAAATTCTTAATTAAGATGGTACAGCAATTTGAAACCTGCCATAATGTTATTTAACCCTTAAACCCCGGGTTACGGTGCTGCTGGCAGTATATATATATATATATATATATATATATATATATATATATATATATATTTCATGTAAATCCACAATGAAAACGTTGATAAGATAAATCTTGATAAAATCACACGGGAAGATGGAAACAACGGAGTACCTTAGCTTTCGTCTTTATTCAAGACATCTTCAGAGGCAACTGGATTACATGGACAGAGAGAGGCTTAAATATACAGGGTGACCTAAAAACATGAGGTCAGGTCAAAATGATGACATCCACTAATCCCCACACCAACACACACGTAGAGGAGCTTAAGAGAAGGGAGTTGACGTGACTAGCCAAGTCAGGTCAGAAAAAAGGGGACCCACAAAATAGCTATCATACATATAGATCAAAGGTTTTCAAAGCATTTTTAACCTTGGGCCACTGACAAATAAATTTATGTAACATATTATCAGTTTTGAACTGACCATCACTAAGGTTTATTGATTTTAATTCCTTAATCAAACTAGCTTCAACAAGAAGTCTTTCTGTGACACAAGATGATTTGAATACTTCTAAGCTTTTTTCCCAAGCAATGGGGTGATTATTATTCCTAACATGAACAAACAAGGCACTGCTTTCAGATGCAGTTCTGATATTATACTTATGTTGTTTGATTCTGAGCTGCAGTGTTTTTCCTGTCTGACCTACATAATTACAATTACATTTGCTACATGGAATACAATAAACACTTCCATTTACATTCAAACATGGGCTATTCCTTATTAACATATTGGTAATGGTGGAGTCATACTTGAAAACAACATTAATATTTAGAAGCTTGAGGGACCGAACTAACGGGACAAATTCATTACGATAGGGCAGAGTCAAAATATTCTTAAGTGTAGGAACTTGTCTGGTTTGAGAGGAATGAAAGGATTTTTTAGCCCTTTTAAAACAACGATCAATAAACACAGAAGGGTACCCAAGTTTATGTGCAATAGAACGAATGTGTTTCAATTCATCGTCAATAAATTCAGTCACAAATACGCAGACATCTTAAAAACATAACAGAAAAAACTGACATTTTGGTAGACTCAAGGTGATTCGATAAAAAGTGAATGAAACTGTCTACCTGTGTGGGCTTTCTATATACCTTAAATTTATAGTTTTGGCCATTTCTCATGATAAGCATATCAAGAAATGGAAGGGATTCATTTATTTCTCTTTCAATTTTGAATGTGATACTAGGGACAATATTATTAAGCTTGTCTAAAAATTCCAATGGGTCACTGTTTTTAGGCCAAAGACAAAGAACATCATCTACATATCTATACCATGGAGGAATAAAGTCCACTATATTGGGTAGTAATCTAGACTCAAAAAACTCCATATATATACAGGCTAGAGGAGCAGAAAGACAATTACCCATGTTCATACCAAATATTTGTTTGTAGAACTTCCCATTTGCTCTAAACACATTGTCAGTTACGCATAACTCTATCAATTTCAGGAAAGTATCATGTTCAATAGTTAAATCAAGCAGTTGTAATTTATCTTTAAGAAATGAAAGTAAGTCTTTCACAGGTACTCTAGTGAACAGTGAATTTACATCAAAACTTATTAATTCGCAAGGTTCGTTGTGTTTCTTGAGTTTATCAATTAAATCACTGCTATTGCGTATATGTGAATTAGATATTTGGCCTGTAAGAGGGGATATCATCTTTACCAGCCACTTGGATAATTTGTAAGTAACAGAACCCACAAGCTTTAATTGTGGGTTCTGTTACTAAGTGGCTGCAAACAATTACTATGTTAAACTCAAGCTAACGCTTCTGCGAGAACCTGGGTCTATATTCGCTGTCAAATTCAGCGACCGTAGGTGTCTCCCCCTCGAATTCCACAGCGTCAATGATCTTTTTAGCAAGCTCTTTGGGGTTTCGTTGGTAGGCCCTTTGTGTACGTGCATACTCCCTCTTCTTCCGCACTTTCCTTGGAAGATGTTGTTCCCTAGGTTGACTATTGGTGGTGGTACTCCTCCGAGGTGGTCTCCTTCCGGTGAAGAGCCTCGGTCTGTGCTGCCTGAGCGCTGTCTCCAAACCGTCCAGTACTGCACCATAGTCCCCCTCCGTTAGGTCTTCGGGAGCGGGGATGTTGTGCAACACCTGGTTAAGGTCAGAGATTAGCGTGTTAGCCTCCTCCTCCTCCTCACTGAGCGTCCTGAGATACTCCCATAACCTCCTCCTAGCCTCGAGCTCATGGTCCAGTTCTTCTTCTTCAGATTCGCTGGAGGAGTCGTCTGGATCTGATGGGTTGGGGTCGTTCCCTCCTTGGGGGAGGTTTTGGGGGTTCGGGGCATCGTCTTCACCTAGGTCAGGGTGCGGATGTAGCCTCTGTTGGTTGATGTCCGCAAGGCTTTCTTGTACAGCTGTTTTGTACTTCGAGGTTTTTCTCATTGCTTTGAGCCGTTCTAGGCCAATTGAACCTCCAGGAAGACTTTCCAGCAAGAGCTGGTTGATAAAGGTTGTCTTCCTGCCGGACAGGAGGAGCCGTGCTTCTTCCTCTGCAATTAATGCAACCTCTTGAGGTGAGTATGGTACCCTTTTTGCTGGTTTGAGTGTCTTGTTATACACTTCCTTGTGCTTCAGTCGAGTGTGCTGGGTGAGGCCCCTCGCACTTGAAAATGTTCTCCCACAAACGTCACACTGATGCATCTTAGGGTCCGCACGAGGTGGTGTCTTGCTGCGATCTTTGGATGGTAGGGTGCAGCTTAGTGTCTTGTCGAAACTGTCGGGACAGCTATTCCTACAACATTCAAGGAAATGTTTTTCACACCTTTCTGGCTTGCTGACTGCCATTTTGCAATTGCCACATCTGATGGTCACTACCCGATGGTGTTTGGCCCGAGCATGCCTGATGTACTTGAGGATGTTGTGGTACACCTCGGTGCAATGGGCACAATTGATTGTAACTAAAGCGCCGCATCCATAATATTCAATCTCATTCGTCGCTCTGCTAACAGACGCGTCCAGTTGACTTCCACTGGTGTGATTGGGGTGATCCTTGGCTTCTATCTGAACAGAAGCCGTGGTGTCTGAAGGACTTAATGGGCCTGGGGGCTTGCCAGGTTTCCCATCCTTCACCAGAGATACTCCCCTAGAGAGAGCCCCGTCTGACTGGGGCGTACTCTCTCCGAGACACTGCCGTTCCCGGGACGGTGGGGGGTCACGTGGTGCCCCTGCAACCACGGACCCCACCCTCCTAGTGTGGGGACCTCGCACGCCGGCGCAGCCCCCACCCTCCTTCTCCTCCGGACTCACACTCAGTTTTGATAGCAACCGCTTTTGCCGAACAGCTAAGCTGAACGCCCGACTCTCGCCTGTCTTGGAAGCTGAAGGCTCCACTGACGGTGGGCACGGTCCGGTAGTTGCGTTGAACATCAGCTTTTAGTTTGAAACACAATAACCGCTTATCACAAGATACACGGACTCACAACCTGAATTCTAACAGCTGAATTGCAACTACCTTTAAGATGCATACCCTGAACACTATAAGGAAGCAGAAAACCTCCCAGACGTGGATTAGTGAGGCCGCATTCTAGAGCACATGTGCTCTAGGATGCATTAATCTTGGGTAAGCTAAAAGCTCGGGGTTAGTAATACTCACAACAATATTTATTAGTAACAACACGGAGCCGCTTCCTGCGTGCCCGGACGCTCTTCACTTTATCTAGTTTCCTTTAAAAATTAAAAACTCAAATGCACAATGGTGCCCCTAAAATCTGACTATCTTGCAGGGATTACCAGGTTCCCTGCACAACCACTCTCCTGGCGTTTCTTCCCTTCCGCAATATCCATCCTGGTAGGGAGCTCCCCGCAGTGCTTGGATGTTGGTCACCGGATGTCTTAGATGTAGTTGGCAACTGGCACCCCATCCCACCCCATAAAGATATTTTAAGGGCCTTATTTATTACCCGCCGGCCCTGCTGGCGGCTGCTGGTTTGGGAGGGCTGCCAGTTGCTCGTGGTGACACACATGTGGAGCTCATGGATGAGGCTGCTGTCCGTGTCTCTGTTGCAGAAGGAATCGGAGCGATGGTCATCTCCGACTTGTCAGGAGAGGACTAAAACCTAGCTAAAAATTTAAAAGAATGAATGAGTAGAACCTCTTGTCTAAGTTTTTAGAATAGAGCGCCCGCCACAGCAGGCCCGAACTCCGTGTGTGTCCCGGGAGCAGCAGCACCCCGGTGGATTGGAGCTCTTTGGCAGGGATGAGATCAAACTGCCCTGCTTGCAGTGTGGGCGAACGCCCCAGCCCCAGCATTCGGGCCGCGGAGCGACATCCTAGCCGTCCGCCTGCAGTCTGAGGGATCTAAGAATGTTTATAGATCCCTCAATGGCCATTGTGACAAGTATCTCGATGCCCGCGCGTCTGATGCCCAACTGGCTGAGCAGCCTGATAGTGGCTGGTCTTATGCCACCTCGTGCACCGAAGGCAACACCCAGGAAGTTCACTGCAGCTACCGGAGGCAGCGAGCTGTTGTTATCAATGAACCTCCTGATGTCGACCTCGTGTGCACGGTACTTATCGATCTTGTGCTGCTCAGCTAAGCGAAGGGTGTTAATATCGCTTTCGAAGGGCACACAGACGTCGAGCACCGAGTACTGGCCATTTTTCTGCAGGATCAGATCAGGCTTCACGAACGTGTGACCACTTTGTACTCGCGGCTCTAAGAGTACATGGAAGCCTTCTCCCTGTAGCCACTGTTTTAGCTTAAGGAGGATACGGTCGTGTCTTGTCACCCTGTGGTTTTGGGCAGCAGGACACCTCTGTAAGAGATGTAGTATATCCTCCTGCCCTTCCCCACATTGGTGACAGGTCAATCTTCCCAAGTCCTCATTAGGCACCCTGCCAATGGCTCTAGAGACTCGGCAATTGATGGTCTGAGACCTGAGTCGCAATAGGTCGATGGCTTTCCTGCCTGGGCCTAGATCATTTCGCAAGATGGCATTGCTGCCCCGGCTTCCAAAGAAGTTCTCCGCCCCCTTGCCATGCCAGGATGTACTCCACTCTTCCCTCTTCTTCCGCAACAGCGACCTTTTCAATTGAGACAAGGTGTTGTTGTCTACATGGCCTACCCGGAAGTGCCTCGCCATTGCCCCGACTTCGCGACCCCAGAGACCCCCAGAGGCTATAAACCTTACTGCAGGGTCGTCTGAGGCCTCGAGACGCCGGAGCAGTCCCATCTTCTGCTGGGCAACGGTCTCCAGTAGCGAGGGCACTCCCACGCCCCCGTCTCTCATGGGTAGGCCAATGGCCGCTGTATTGAGCGTCCGAGGTAGGTGGAGCCATTGCCTGGTCCGGTCGCGAAGGGTCCTGTCTAGTGCCCTGAGAAGGTTCATAGAACAGGATCCCTTCACGTACCTATACTGAAGCCTCGGGATAATCTGAGACTTCAGTATCTTGATCTTTTGCAAGGGTTTCAGCGAAGAACCTCCTATTTTCTCCAAGATGTTCAGGAGTTTTTGTTTTTCGCCATCGACCCTACTCCCCGGTCTCTCAAGTCCTGAGGGCCCCACTTGGAGCCCTAAGTACCTCACGTACTCATCAGGTTCAATTCTTGGCAGGTATTCGGCCAGACCCGTGGTCGAGTTCAGCATTGTAAAGCATTCCTCGGTCACGACCCTGAGCTTCACACCATACCTACCCCTTGCAGCCCGCTCAAGACCCAGTGTGGCACACTTCGTGGGCTGCGCGGCCAGTCCCCTCGCACCAAGGAACCGGTCGAGCTGATTCAGGCTCCTCTGCATCCCGAGCCTGGACTCAGAGACTATTACCAGGTCGTCCGCGAATCCTGTCACCGCCACCGACGTTACATCGTCCAAGCGGTATCCAACGACAGGACCCAGGGACTCCAGGTACTCATCCACCACGGCACAGAAAAGGAAGGGGGACAATGGACATCCCTGCTTCACTCCTCTGGTCATGGGGATGGGGTCTGACTCCCCGCCGGGAACGCAAATGCTTGTCCCTACGTGGCTGTAAAGATCCTTCACAACATCCAGAAGGTGGTTAGGCGTATCCAAGCGCCGAAGTGCCCTGTCGAGAGAGGTGTGCGACACAGTGTCGAACGCTTTGGCTACGTCGACAAAGGTGATATAGATGTTACGCTTCTCTCTCCGGGCGTGCCTTATCAGTCCCTCTACGAGTGCTAAGTTCTCACCGCACCCGTCGACGGACCTAAAGGCCTTCTGGCTTATACTTGTGTTCGCACTCTCCACCATCCGGAATGCGAGGATCTTACAGTACGCCCTAAGGATGTGGGACCCGATCGTAATTGGACGCCAATTAGAGGGGGTCCCAAGCGGCGATTTTTTGGGAAGCATGGACGTTCTGCTGTTTTTCGTCCATTGAGGAACCCGTGCCAAATACAGCCATGTATTGAATATTCTTAGGAGAACCCTCGGCCCTAGCCTTCGTAGCGCTCCGGTGTCGAGCTCTGGGTTCTCCGGACCTACTGCGGTCTCCGGTCCACGTAGTGCGCCCACCACTTCTTTGCCGGCTATGGGGTCAAGAATTGTCAGCATCCTGTCATTCGTGCGCACCTCAACATGTTCGTCATCCGGGGGCGATTCAGCAGCAAACCTCGGTCGGAATTCCGCTACGAATTCATCGACCGAGGGCCTCTCGCCCTCGAATTCGACATCGTTGATGATCTTATTTGCGATCTCCTTTGGGCTGCGTTTGTAAGCCCTTTGTGTCTGTGCATACTCCATTCTTTTTCTGACTCTCCTGGGTAGATGTCTATAACTGGGCAACACTCTATTTACTCCTTGCCGAGGCGTTCTTCCAGAGAATAGCCTCGGCTTGTGTGCCCGCAATGCAGCCTCCAGCCCATTCAGCGCCGTCTCGACGTGGTGTTCCGTCAGGCCATCTGGGGACGGAATGGCCCGCAGCACTGAATTGAGACTGACGACCAATGCGTCACCCTCCTCCTCCTCCTCACTGAGAGCCCTCAGATGCTCCCATAACTTGACCCTCGCCCCCAGCTCCGGGGCGATATCCCGCTCTGGGTCACTCCCGGAGTCATCAGGGTCAGAGGGGTCAGGATCGTTGACCCCCTCGGGTAGCTCATCTTGTATGAGGGCTCTTGTGCCGCCTCCAGCCCCGTTGGTTGATCTGGGGCTGCTTCCAGGGTCTTCTGTTTCCTGGAGGCCACTTCGTACGATGTTCCTGTACTTTTGGGTCTTGCGCATAGCCCTCCAGCGTTCCAGCCGGATTGTCCCCTCCGGGAGGCTTCCAATCAACACTTGGTTGATTTTGGAAACCCCCCTTCCTGACTGGAGGAGTTTCACCTCCTCCTCCGCCACTAGGAGCATTTCCTGTGTGGAGTAGGCAACCCGCCTGGCAGGCTCAAGGGTTTGGTTGTAGGTCCCCTTGTGCATATGAAGAGTGTGTTGGGTAAGTCCCACCGGAGTTGGGAATGTCCTTCCACACTCGCCACATGTGTGGTGTTGGGGACCCGCGCAGACCTGCTGCTCCTCTAGGAAGCAGCTTTTGAAGTGGACTGCACAGACTTTAGGGTCGCTAAGTGGCACTTGACATTTGCCACACCTGATTTCTAGAGTCGCTCGGGGGGGGGGGGTATTTACAGTACTTGTAGCGGCATTTCGATCACCCTTTTGAGGGGTCTCCTCATCATCTTCAATGGTTGTAGAGTCATCTTTGTTCTTCACTGGAGAAGCTGTTCTCTGTAACACAAATTATCATAAATTATGCTGCGGATTTATCAAGGGTTAAGCGAGCATTAAACTGATATTTATTACTTGTACTGTATAATGAAGTGTGGGGTAGAATGTTGTTGACAGGCTGTTTGGCGCGCAAAAAACTAGTTTCCTATACTTCAATTATGTTCAATAATTGTTAAAATGACTAAAAATTTAATATAAAACTTTTAAAATTATTGAATAGTACAAACTTCTTGATATTTATTAAAATAGTAAGGAATTTAAGCCCTAGAACCGATCACTGTATTGGCGGCCTCATACTACAGCTGGTGGACCGCCAAATGTAAGCGAAATCATGTGGAGGGGCGCTCGTTAAAAATTCGTTAACCGAAGTTAAGAATCTTATGGAAGGTAAATCGTTAACCGAGGGATCACTGTTCTGTAATGTTTAATGTAATTTTGTACCGTAAATAGGATAAGTTTTACGACTCGGTGGTACAATAAATTCTTAATAAAGATGGTACAGCAATTTGAAACCTGCCATAATGTTATTTAACCCTTAAGCCCCGTGGCTATACGAGGACTTGGTGGGCCTGGGGGTTCGCCAGGGATCCCATCCTCTGCCAAAGACACGCCTCCAGAGGGAGCCACTTTTGACTGTGGCGTCTCCTCTCCGGAACAGTGCCGCTCCTGGGACGGTGGGGGGACACGTGGTGCCCCTGCAACCACGGACCCCACTTTTTTCACTCGTTTTTGCCGCCCAGTGACTTGTAAGGCATGACGTGGATTGTGAGTGAGCTTCCCGGGTTGTTCGGATCTACATATCTTGGAACATACGTGACAGTTTTCCCACCCCCCCAGTATTTTTACTTACGGCTAATATCGTGAAAAGATATCGCCTGCCGGGATCAACGGGCCTTGCACTAGCGCTCGACCCACTTTTTTTTTTTTTTGATGGTAAAAATTGTCTATATATAACAAGAATTGTCAGTGAGTGTATGTGCAGAAAGGTAAGAGCAGGAAGGATTGAGATTTTTTTTGGTAGAGCACCTCCAAGTAGGACAACAGGGACAGGGGTA
Organism: Homarus americanus; assembly: GCF_018991925.1. NCBI lineage: Eukaryota > Metazoa > Arthropoda > Malacostraca > Decapoda > Nephropidae > Homarus > Homarus americanus. Next base: position 63,385 of record NW_024748180.1, read on the forward strand.
TGTCCAGAAGACTGCAGCCCAACGGTGGGCAGAGTTCTTTGCCAAGGTAAGGGTGGTACTGCCTTGCTTGCAGTATGGCGGACGCCCCCAGTGCAGGGCTGGGTGCGTCGATCAGCTTTGCGACCCATGCAGGGTCCCCTCAGGTCCTTGGTGTTAACTGGGGGGTTGGTCCTCATCTTATGTTGGAAGAAGTGCCATCCTTGGAGGGTCCCTCCAGGTCTTTGATGTTAACTGAAGGGATGGTCCTCATCTTTTGTATTTGTTATCGGGGTCCACCGGGTCGTTGTGTGGCCGGCAGGTTGGTCCCCATCTGTGCTTTCCTACCTGATTACGTTAGTTGGTCATCTGCACTCTGAGAGTCCGTAGTATCTTAATGGATCCCTCAATGGCCATGCTGGTGAGGATACCGATGCCACGGCCTCTGATACCCATTTGCCCAAGCAGTTTCGCGGTGGCTGTTCGAATGCCACCCCTTGCGCCAACGGCAGCGCCAAGGAAGGCAATATCTCCGACGGGGGTCGCTAGTCCCCGGCTGGTGATGTACCTCCTTACGTCTGCTTCGTACGCCTTGTACTTTTCGGCTTTGAACTGCTCGGCTCTGTGGAGAGCATATTGGTCTCTCTCGTAGGGTATGCAGAGGCCGAGTACCGGTCATTTTTCTGTAATAGCAGGTCAGGCTTGACGAATGTGTGCCCGGTTGGTATGTGTGGCTCCATTTGTACATCATAGTTCTCCCTCTCGAGCCACTGGTCGAGTTTCCTGAGGACAGCATCGTGCCTTGTTACCCTGTGGTTCTGAGCAGCTTGGCATGACTGCAGTAGATGCATTAAGTCTTCCTGCCCTTCTCCACAGTGGCGGCACATCAGTCTAGCTAGCTCCTCATTCGGCACCCGGCCAATGGCTCTCGAGACTCGGCATGAGACGGACTGAGACCGGAGTCGTAACAGATCAATTGGTTTCCTTCCTGGTCCGAGATTGTTTTTAAGGATCCCGTTGCAGGCCTGTTTTCTGTAGAAGTTTTCTGCACCCCTGCCACTCCAGGAGCGGCTCCACTCGTCCCTCATCTTCTCCACGTTCTTCTTCATCCGCTGCGTAGACTCGGCGCTGATGTACTCTACCCCGAAGTGCCTCGCCATTGCTATCACCTCCTTCCCCCAGAGTCCTTCCGCTGCTATGAGTCGAACGGCTGGGTCGCTGGAGGTCCTAAGGCGGTGGAGCAATCCCATCTTCATGTGGGTGAAACTCTCTAGTAAGCGGGGCACTCCCAATCCTCCATCTTTCTGGGGCAGGCCAATGAGGGATGTGTGGAGAGTATGGGGAAGGTGAAACCACTTCCTCATGTGTACGTTGATCTTCTTGTCCAGGCATCGCAGCAAATTGTGGGAGCTCGAGCCTTTCACGTACTGGTACTGCAGCTTGGGGATGACGTGTTGCCGCAGTAGTCTGAGTTTTTGCAGGGGTTTCAGAGCACTTCCTCCTATCCTATCCATGATGGTAGCTAGCTTGGCTTTTTCCAACTTGATCTGCCGCCCCGTCTCTCTAGCCCGGAGGGGCCTACTTGTAGTCCGAGATACTTGACATACTGGGAAGGAGATCCGCTCGGCCGGTGTCCGGGTTTCTTAAAGAGAAGATGTTCTCGGTCACTATGCGGAGTCTCCTCCCATTCCTCCCTCCAGCCGATAGTTCTAGGCTCACTGTGGCGCACTTTGCCATTTGTGCGGCTAGACCTCTCGCTTGTAGGAAGTCGTCTAGCCTGGCCAAGTTCCTCGCCATACCCAGTCTGGATTCGGAGATCACCACCAGGTCATCTGCAAAGCCGGTCACTGCAACGCTGGTGTTCTCGTTGAGATGGTAACCGGATGCTGGTTCTAACGATGCCAGGTATTCATCCACCACCGCGCAAAAGAGGAAAGGGGAGAGTGGACACCCCTGCTTGACTCCTCTGGTGATGGGTATAGTCTCCGATTCCGCGCCTTCGACACAGATCTGGGTCTCCAAGTCGTCATACAGGTCCTGCAAAATGGCTAGAATGTGGTGTGGGGTATCTAGCCGACGGAGAGCTCTCTTGAGGGAGGAGTGCGAAACGGTATCAAATGCTTTCGCTACGTCTATGAAGGTCATATAGACACACCTCTTCTCCTTCCGGGCGTGTCTGATGATGCCCTCGACCAGTGCGAGGTTCTCCCCACACCTGTCGACCGCCCGGAAAGCCTTTTGGCTTATGCAGGTGTCCGCATTGAGGCTCAGTCTATGTGCCAGGACTTTGCAGTAGACCCTTAGGAAGTGCGAGCCGATAGTGATGGGTCGCCAATTAGATGGATTTCCTAGGGGTGACTTCTTGGTGAGCATTGTTGTTCTGCTCGTTTTTGTCCACTGGGGAACTTTTGCCAGGTAGAGCCACACGTTGAAGATCCTGCCCAGAACACCAGGTCCTAGTCTTCGTAGGGCCCTGGTGTCTAACTCTGGGTTATCAGGACCCGTTGCCGTTTCTGGTCCCTGTAGTGCCTCCTGGATGTCTTTCAGTGAGATTGGCTGAAGGGTGTTTAGCATTCTGTCATTGGGCGTGCTGGTGTATGGTGAGTCGTCCGGGGGAGATAGGGCGGAAAACCTAGGTCGAAACTCGTTGTCGAATTCCGCAATCGTAGGTGTGTCTCCCTCGAACTCTACAGCATTAATGATCTTGTTGGCGAGTTCTTTCGGGTTCCGGTGGTATGCCCGTTGCGTTCTTGCGTATTCCCTCTTTTTTCGCACTCTTCTGGGTAGGTGGTCCTCCCTGGGCGGGTTGTTGTTGGTGTTTCTCCGCCGAGGTTGTCTTCTTCCGGTGAAGAGCCTCGGTCTGTGCTGCCGTAGTGCTGACTCCAGTCCCTCCAGCGCTGCGCGGGTGTCCACCTCCGTCAGTGAATCTGGAGCTGGGACATTGCGCAGTACCAGATTGAGATTGATAATCAGCGTGTTGGCCTCCTCCTCCTCCTCGCTGAGCACCATTAAGTACTCCCACAACCTCCTCCTTGCCTCAAGCTCGCGGTCCCGTCCTTCATCCGAGTCGCCTTTGGAGTCGTCTGGGTCTGAGGGGTTGGGATCATCCCCTGTGGGGGGGAGATCTTGGGGGTCGGGTGCCCTCTCTCCGCCGTCGTCCGTGTGCTGATTCGGCCTCTCGGTGTTGTTGATGGTGTCGAGGCCTTCCCGTGCGAGTGTTCTGTACTTGGGTGTTCTCCGCATTGCCTTCAGTCGCTCAAGCTTGAATGACCCCTCCGGAAGACTACTCAGCAGGAGCTGGTTGATGAACGTCGTCTTCTTGCCGGAACGGAGGAGTCGTACCTCTTCCTCTACCACTATTGCCATTTCCTGTGGAGAGTAGGTTTTCCACTTGGCGGGTTGGAGTGTTGCATTGTACACTCCTGGGTGAATCAACCTAGTGTGCTGGGTGAGGCCTCGCCCACTAGGGTACGTTTTTCCGCATACGCCACACTGGTTCACGTCTGGCTTTGGTGTTCCTGCTTGCTGCTCTGGTCTTTGGGTGGTGTTTTGCAACTCGGCTCCTGTTCTTCGAGCACGGATAACGCTATACATTCCAAGAGGTGGTCGTCGTACCTCTTGGGCTCGCTCAGTGCCTTTTTGCAGATGCTACATCTGACCTTTAGACGTTGTTGGTGTCTAACCTTAATGTGACGGGCATACTTGGTGATGGATGTGTACGCCTTGGTGCAGATGTCACAGTAATTGATCTTTCCTATACATTGCTTTTCGTCATACATGATGGTAATTACTCTATTCGTCCTCAAGCTGATCGACGCATCCAGCTGATTGCAACTGGTCTGGTTGGGTTGATCCTGGACCTCTAACTGATCAGAGGCCGTGGTGTCCAAGGGACATAATGGGCCTGGGGGCTTGCTAGGAATCCCATCCCTTGCCTTAGATCCCACCCTAGAGAGCGCCCCGTATGACTGGGGCGTACTCTCTCCGAGACACTGCCGCTCCCGGGACGGTGGGGGGTCCGATGTTGCCCCTGCAACACCTGACCCCACCCCCCTAGAGCAACAGCTCCGCACGCTGGCGGGTCTCTTGCCCTCCTTCACCACACACCCTTTTTCCCTAACGCGTATTGGCCCAGAAAAGGCGCCGGGGTAAGTAATATTAGTCACCCCCGCGTCCCTTCCAGTCCGACTCTCGCCTGCCCCCTTGGCTGAAGGCCTCTGGGACGGAGGCCACGCTTCAACAGCGTCACTCATCAGTATATCCCAAGACTCTTCACGAAATGCTCTGACAGATCAACAACCAATAAGCTTTACTCATAAGACTCTTTCGGGACTCTCTCGGCACGCTTCTCATAAGGATAACGAATATACTGTGAACTCAGACTGTTTAAGAGAGTCATAGTTACTCCCACCGTTTACCCGCGCTTGGTTGAATTTCTTCACTTTGACATTCAGAGCACTGGGCAAAAATCACATTGCGTCAACATCCATCAAAGACCATCGCAATGCTTTGTTTTAATTTGACAGTCGGATTCCCCTGGTCCGTGCCAGTTCTAAGTTGATCGCTGGGCGCCAGCCGAAGTGGGATTGTAGTGAACCGAACGGCCCCGCCTCCCCCCTGCACCTCTTACTACAAGAGCCTTGGAGGGACGGCAAACACCGCCCGAGAGCACGCCCACGCAGCCTCGCGCGTTCCACGGAAGGGCCGGAGGTACGCCGGTCCGAGCTCGGTTTAGAGAGGCGCTAGGCCACCGCAGCGCGCCCTGCACGAGAGAGCGCACATGTGCGCATCCCTCGCCGGACGAACAACGGCAGTTTGCCCTAACATCCCTACCGTCACCTCGCCCAGTCCTGCGCCCGAACCCAGGCCCGCTTCCCGCACAGGCCCGACTGGCCCGATCCTCAGAGCCAATACCTCGTAGTATTAAAATGCTACAGAGCAAACATTAACTTTGTTTGGTTAAAAATAAAGTACTACTATTTTAAATAAACTGACATCCAACTTACCTTTTTTTGGGGGGGGGGTATTTACAGTACTTGTAGCGGCATTTCGATCACCCTTTTGAGGGGTCTCCTCATCATCTTCAATGGTTGTAGAGTCATCTTTGTTCTTCACTGGAGAAGCTGTTCTCTGTAACACAAATTATCATAAATTATGCTGCGGATTTATCAAGGGTTAAAGCGAGCATTAAACTGATATTTATTACTTGTACTGTACAATGAAATGTGGGGTAGAATGTTGTTGAACACAGAGATTGACGCCTGTATGGTGTGTTGACAGGCTGTTTGGCGCGCAAAAAACTAGTTTCCTATGCTTCAATTATGTTCAATAATTGTTAAAATGACTAAAAATTTAATATAAAACTTTTAACATTATTGAATAGTACAAACTTCTTGATATTTATTAAAATAGTAAGGAATTTAAGCCCTAGAACCGATCACTGTATTGGCGGCCTAATACTACAGCTGGTGGACCGCCAAATGCAAGCGAAATCATGTGGAGGGGCGCTCGTTAAAAACTCGTTAACCGAAGTTAAGAATCTTATGGAAGGTAAATCGTTAACCGAGGGATCACTGTTCTGTAATGTTTAATGTAATTTTGTACCGTAAATAAGATAAGTTTTATGACTCGGTGGTACAATAAATTCTTAATAAAGATGATACAGCAATTCGAAACCTGCCATAATGTTATTTAACCCTTAAGCCCCGGGTTACGGTGCTGCTGGCAGTATATATATATATATATATATATATGTATATATATATATAAATATATATATAAATATAAATATATATATATATAAATATATATATATATAAATATATATATATATATATATATATATATATATATATATATATATATATATATATATATATATATATATATATATATATATATATATATATATATATATATAAATATATATATATAAATATATATATATATATATATATATATATATATATATATATATATATATATATATATATATATATATATATATATATAGTATATATATATATATATATATATATATATATATATATATATATGTAACGCCTTTCACTTAACGCGTTTTATCATATAGAGCTGCTGAACTTTCACTTAACACGGATTTTTTCCACATATACGCGGTGAGTGTCCGGCTCGAGACGCTATTTTTAGATTTGCCCCACCCTGCCTGACTGCCTGTTTTAGCTCATAAAATTCATAGCCTACAAATTACCTGGCCAGAATATAATTTACATTGCTGGAATTCTTATAATTTGGTGATCATTTTGAATATAAACATCATATTTTTGCATTAGACATACAAATTTTAGATAAAAAATTTTCTCAAATTAACTATGTTATCTTTTGTGCAAAATATATGACATTTATATTCAAAATATTCCTGGTCTTACAAGGAATCCAGCAATGTCAATTATATTATCCTAACTTTAGTTTGAGGTATTATTTATTAAAATTTAGTGGTTATCCCACACATCTCCTTGGGACGGTTGGTGGGGGGTGGGGGGAGGGAGGGACCGACCGACCATCTGTTACCCAGTGAAGAATTATTATTTTTTTTTATTAACTGAAGATATTTGTTTTAGCTCATAAAATTCATACAAATTACCCAGTCTGAATATAATTTACATTGCTGGAATTCTTATAATTTGATGATCATTTTGAATATAAACATCATATTTTTGCATTAGACATACAAATTTTAGATAAAAATTTTTCTCAAATTAACTGTTATCTTTTGTGCAAAATACATGACATTTATATTCAAAATATTCCTGGTCTTACAAGGAATCCAGCAATGTCAATTATATTATCCTAACTTTAATCTGAGGTATTATTTAATACTAAATGTTAAAAACCCTGGAAGGGATGATTGGTGGGGGGTGGGGGGGAGGGTTGGGACTGACCTCGCTGTTGGAAGAGGGGGGGAGGCAAGGTGGGGTACTTTGATTGACAGATAGTGTCGTGAAAATTATTTTTTTTTTTTTATTAACTGAAGATATTTGTTTTAGCTCATAAAATTCATACAAATTACCCGGTCAGAATATAATTTACATTGCTGGAATTCTTATAATTTGGTGATCATTTTGAATATAAACATCATATATTTTGCATTAAACATACAATTTTTAGATAAAAATTTTTCTCTAGGTAACTATGTTATTTTTTGTGCAAAATATATGACATTTATATTCAAAATATTCCTGGTCTTACAAGGAATCCAGCAATGTCAATTGTATTATCCTAACTTTAGTTTGAGGTATTATTTATTAAAATTTAGTGGTTTTCCCCCAAAAATTTCTCAGAGGGAAGAGCTGGCAGTGTAGTGTGAGAGGGGGAGGTAGTTGAGTCCATTATTTGAATGGACATTAACTTGGCGACTGTATTTCTCTATTTCTCTTAAGTATTAATTGTGTGCATGTACCATCATAAAATTAAGATGTTACTTTTACTACAACATAGGTATGTGCCTTCAAAAAGTGGAGTTTGGGGGTCGGGCCGGTTTCTATTGGATTTAATCCCATATGTTCTGTTGTTCACTTAACGAGGATTTCACTTAACGCGGGACCCTCTGGGTTCAATTGACCGCGTTAAGTGGGGTACAACTGTATAGATTTTGTAGGTTCGATTTACTGGACAAGAGATATGTACACAGAGGGAAGTACCGCTCCTCAGCTTGGCTGCTTGTCAAATACGCTATAGACGACGTATGGCAAGTGAGACATTAGCAGCTTCCATACGTCGCCAGGCACATTAATTAAGCATGTGGGATATCTTAAATACATTGCCACACACTGCTAGCTAGGCTGAATAAATAGTACATAAATGGAGCACATACATAATATACATACATAATATACATACAATATATATAAATATATATATATATATATATATATATATATATATATATATATATATATATATATATATATATATATATATATATATATATATATATATATATATATATATATATACTGTATATATAAATCCAGAATGCGAGGATCTTACAGTACGCCCTAAGGATGTGGGAGCCGATCGTAATTGGACGCCAATTAGAGGGGGTCCCAAGCGGCGATTTTTTGGGAAGCATGGACGTTCTGTTTTTCGTCCATTGAGGAACCCGTGCCAAATACAGCCATGTATTAAATATTCTTAGGAGAACCCTCGGCCCTAGCCTTCGTAGCGCTCTGGTGTCGAGCTCTGGGTTCTCCGGACCTACTGCGGTCTCTGGTCCACAAAGTGCGCCCACCACGTCTTTGCCGGCTATGGGGTCAAGAATTGTCAGCATCCTGTCATTCATGCGCACCTCAACATGTTCGTCATCCGGGGGCGATTCAGCAGCAAACCTCGGTCGGAATTCCGCTACGAATTCATCGACCGAGGGCCTCTCGCCCTCGAATTCGACATCGTTAATGATCTTATTTGCGATCTCCTTTGGACTACGTTTGTAAGCCCTTTGTGTCTGTGCATACTCCATTCTCTTTCGGACTCTCCTGGGCAGATGACTATAACTGGGCGACACTATTTACTCCTTGCCGAGGCGTTCTACCAGAGAATAGCCTCGGCTTATGTGCCTGCAATGCAGCCTCCAGCCCATTCAGCGCCATCTCGACGTGGTGTTCCGTCAGGCCATCTGGGGACGGAATGGCCCGCAGCACTGAATTGAGACTGACGACCAATGCGTCACCCTCCTCCTCCTCCTCGCTGAGAGCCCTCAGATGCTCCCATAACTTGACCCTCGACTCCAGCTCCGGGGCGATATCCCGCTCTGGGTCACTCCCGGAGTCATCAGGGTCAGAGGGGTCAGGATCGTTGACCCCCTCGGGTAGCTCATCTGGTATGAGGGCTATTGTGCCGCCTCCAGCCCCGTTGGTTGATCTGGGGCTGCTTCCAGGGTCTTCTGTCTCCTGGAGGCCACTTCGTACGATGTTCCTGTACTTTTTGGTCTTGCGCATAGCCCTCAAGCGTTCCAGTCGGATTGTCCCCTCCGGGAGGCTTCCAATCAACACTTGGTTGATTTTGGGAACCCCCCCTTCCTGACCGGAGGAGTTTCACCTCCTCCTCCGCCACTAGGAGCATTTCCTGTGTGGAGTAGGCAACCCGCCTGGCAGGCTCGAGGGTTTGATTGTAGGTCCCCTTGTGCATATGACGAGTGTGTTGGGTAAGTCCCACCGGAGTTGGGAATGTCCTTCCACACTTGCCACACGTGTGGTGTTGGGGACCCGCGCATACCTGCTGCTCCTCTAGGGAGCAGCTTTTGAAGTGGACTGCACAGACTTTAGGGTCGCTAAGTGGCACTTGACATTTGCCACACCTGATTTCTAGAGTCGCTCGGTGCGAGGACCTGGTGTGTTTTGCGTATGCCTTAGCAGATCTAAGCGAGGCACCGCAAATTCCACACCAGATTTTGTCAAAGGACCCCGCACCTTTATACTCCATGGTCACGATCAAGGACTTAGTGGGCCTGGGGGTTCGCCAGGGATCCCATCCTCTGCCAAAGACACGCCTCCAGAGGGAGCCACTTTTGACTGTGACGTCTCCTCTCCGGAACGGTGCCGCTCCCGGGACGGTGGGGGAACACGTGGTGCCCCTGCAACCACGGACCTCACTTTTTTTTGCACACGTTTTTGCCGAACAGCTAAGCTGAACGCCCGACTCTCGCCTGTCTGTGAAGCTGAAGGCTCCACTGACGGTGGGCTTGGTTCAATAGTTGCGTTGAACATCAGCTTTAATTAAAAGACAATAACCGCTTATCCAAGGATACACGGAATTATAGCCTGAATTCTAAATGCTGAATTGCAACTACCCTTATCGAGTCAAAATTCCTCCAACCGCTGTTTACCGGCAGTCAGTCGAGTCTTTTCCCAGTACACGACTCCTGGGAATAACAACTGAGCGCTATGATGTGCTCTTTCGAGCCCCCCCCCCCTGCCGGGATGCCTGGTGTCGGACAACCATTTGGCAGACAGCTGCCTTCATGAAGGCGCTAGCACAGGATTTTGCGATTCATTGGCAGAATAGGCTTCTGCGCGGCCAGGGTTTCAGGCGCTCGGCACGGATTTAGCTCAACGCCGTCAACCCCGGGATTAAGTGCTGGGGGTTACACTGACACCCCCGACTCAGGTGAGTCAGCCAAAACACCGAATGGTCGCCTGTTTCGATTCCAGCCTTGGTATTGAACCAAGGGGCATCGTAGGTCCCCATTCTCGTCCCCGCACCAGAAGTTGTAGTTACAAGCCTTTCTGGTCTGTTAGGGTTCTTGGTCACTGCTATAAGGAAGCAGAAAACCTCCCAGACGCGGATTAGTGAGGCCGCATTCTAGAGCACATGTGCTCTAGGATGCATTAATCTTGGGTAAGCTAAAAGTTCGGGGTTAACTAAGTACTTCATAGTTACTCCCGCCGTTTACCCGCGCTTGGTTGAATTTCTTCACTTTGACATTCAGAGCACTGGGTAGAAATCACATTGCGTCAACATCCATCAAAGACCATCGCAATGCTTTGTTTTAATTAGACAGTCGGATTCCCCTGGTCCGTGTCAGTTCTGAGTTGATCGCTGGGCGCCAACTGAAGTGGGATTGTAGTGAACCGAACGGCGCCGCCTCCCCCTGCACCTCTTACATATATATATATATATATATATATATATATATATATATATATATATATATATATATATATATATATATATATATATATATATATATATATATATATATATATATATACACAGTATTAACCTGCTTAACGCGTTTCACTTAACGCTTTTATCATATGGTGCCTCGCCAGAGCTGAACTTTCACTTAACACGGATTTTTTTTCCACATATACGCGGTGAGGTCTGCTCAGACGCTATTTTTAGATTTGCCCCACCCGCCACCCTGCCTGACTGCCTGTTTTAGCTCATAAAATTCATACAAATTACCCGGCCAGAATATAATTTACATTGCTGGAATTCTTATAATTTGGTGATCATTTTGAATATAAACATCATATATTTTGCATTAGACATACAAATTTTAGATAAAAATTTTTCTCAGAGTAACTATGTTATCTTTTGTGCAAAATATATGACATTTATATTCAAAATATTCCTGGTCTTACAAGGAATCCAGCAATGTCAATTATATTATCCTAACTTTAGTTTCAGGTATTATTTATTACAAAAAAGTTAAGTATTCTGGTTTCCCCACACATCTCCTTGGGACAGTTGGTGGGGGGTGGGGGGGAGGGAGGGACCGACCGACCGACCATCTGTTACCCCTTGAAGAATATTTTTTTTTTTTTATTAACTGAAGATATTTGTTTTAGCTCATAAAATTCATACAAATTACCCGGTCTGAATATAATTTACATTGCTGGAATTCTTATAATTTGATGATCATTTTGAATATAAACATCATATATTTTGCATTAGACATACAAATTTTAGATAAAAATTTTTCTCAGAGTAACTATGTTATCTTTTGTGCAAAATATATGACATTTATATTCAAAATATTCCTGGTCTTACAAGGAATCCAGCAATGTCAATTATATTATCCTAACTTTAATCTGAGGTATTATTTAATACTAAATGTTAAAGACTCTTGAAGGGAGGATTGGTGGGGGGTGGGGGGTAGGGTTGGGACTGACCCCGCGGTTGGAAGAGGGGGGGAGGCACGGTGGGGTACTTTGATTGACAGATAGTGTCGTGAAAATTTTTTTTTTTTTTTTATTAACTGAAGATATTTGTTTTAGCTCATAAAATTCATACAAATTACCCGGTCAGAATATAATTTACATTGCTGGAATTCTTATAATTTGGTGATCATTTTGAATATAAACATCATATATTTTGCATTAAACATACAAATTATAGATAAAAAGTTTTCTCTAGGTAACTATGTTATCTTTTGTGCAAAATATATGACATTTATATTCAAAATATTCCTGGTCTTACAAGGAATCCAGCAATGTCAATTGTATTATCCTAACTTTAGTTTGAGATATTATTTATTAAAATTTAGTGGTTTTCCCCCAAAAATTTCTCGGAGAGGGAATAGCCGGCAGTGTAGTGTGAGAGGGGGAGGGAGTTGAGTCCATTATTTGAATGGACATTAACTTGGCGACTGTATTTCTCTATTTCTCTTAAGTATTAATTGTGTGCATGTACCATCATAAAATTAAGATGTTATTTTTACTACAACATAGGTATGTGCCTTCAAAAAATGGAGTTTGGGGGTCGGGCCGGTTTCTATTGGAATTAATCCCATATGTTCTGTTGTTCACTTAACGCGGATTTCACTTAACGCGGGACCCTCTGGGTTCTATTGACCGCGTTAAGTGGGGTACAACTGTATATATATATACAGTGGTAGCGGAAAGTTTGGGCGCAAGACGAATGTAAACAATTGTGACATTTAAATAGATATTTAAAGGGCTCATGACGTACCTTATTTGCCAAGCGATTTTCCTCTAAGCTTGATGACCTTCTCCAAACGTTATGGGATGCATCTTGCCAGTTTTTCTCCGTGTTGGGGAATGATATTATCCCAAATATCCTGTATTTCTATTTTTAGCTTCGCTACTGTCGAAGCGTCACGATCCTGAAGCTCTTTTTTAATGATATGCCACACGTGCTCTATGGGATTTAGGTCTGGTGAATTCCCAGGCCACTTTTTGAAGTAATCTACACCACAGTCCTCTAACCACTGGATAATAGATCGAGCTGTGTGAGCAGGAGCTCCATCTTGCATAAACCAGCTAGCGTTACACTTTTCAAAGCTTTCAGGCAGGTTATCACACAATAACTCGAAATAACTGTGCTGATTTACACTCTCATTAATTTCAAAAAATACTAAATTGCCAACTCCACTAAATGCAAAGCATCCCCACACCATAACACTTGGAGCATGCTTTACAACTTTAGCTGTGTAGCGGGGGTCATTTGGGTCCGATCCTTTGGGACGCCTGACACGCTTGGACCTGCAGCCAGATGACACCACAAACGTTGACTCATCACTCCACAAGACTTGTTCCCAGTCTTCTAGGGTCCAATCCTTATATTTCTTGCAAAAAGCAATGCGATCCCGTACATTTTTTGCACTTAAGAGGGGAAGAACTTTAGCACAACAACTGCGATATTGTAAATCTTTGAGTAAATGATCAGAAATACATCTTACAGACACGTCCTGGAGCAGTGCAGGGTTATTTTCCTTCAGTTTTCGAGCTGTGAGTGTTGGATTTTTATCCAACTGCCTCTTTATAACCTTGGAAGTACGATTTTGTATTTTCCTTGGCCTACCAGAGCGAGGCTTGGGGGTAGGAATATCCTCACCTCCGCCGTCTCTAAATTTCTTGATCCACTTTTGAACTTGGCGCACTCCTATTCCCACACGAGTGGCTATATCTTTACACTTATAACCCTCCTTATAGAGGGTTATAATAGCAACAATTGTGTCTCTTCCCAGCTCTGTACCACTTCTCATTACAGAGATATTGAGGCACAAACACAGAACACAACGCAAAAAAACGACTAGTCCGCGTGAGAGAAGTTTACACACTGCACCCATGTGCTCACTGAAGCGACTAATCAGAGTTGCCAAGTAGTGCGTATTGTCTCGCCTAAATAGCGGTACAAACCCTAGCATTGAAATATAGCGAAAAGTTTGAGCGGAAATTGGTATTTATCGTATGTTTTGATAATAGCGGAAAGTTTGGGCTCCTGTAATTTTGCACCCAAACTTTCCGTTACCACTGTATATATACAGTACTCCCTCTTTATCGACGGGGGTTACGTTCTGTAGACGGCCGTCGATAAAGAAACCGTCGATACCGTGATGGTTACGTAATTTTTCTAACTATTATTAGCATATGTTGAATAAATGTAGGTTCGGCGTGGCATCTTCTTCCACCATAGGCCTGACTCATCAGCATTAAAAACTTGTTCCGGCCTATAACCCTTTTGTTCTATGTGGTTAGCAAACTCTGCAGGGTATGCTTCCCCTGCCACAGTGTCTGCTGATGCTGCTTCGCCAGTCACTTTTATATTATGCAGCCCATAACGATGTCTGAATTTCTCGAACCATCCTTTGCTAGCTGCAAATTTTTTCAAATTGTCACCATCACCCTGATCATCACCATCACCATCACCAACACCATGATCATCACCTTTAGAAAACTTATCATAAAGTTCCTTAGCTTTCTGCCTAATAAATTTCGAGTCAAGTGGTATGCGGCGGCGGTTTAGGTCCTCTATCCAAATGTTCAGTGCTTTTTCCATTTTAATGAGGGCATCATCACGCACATGGCTTGTCACTTTTGATGTCACTGGTGCACTTGAAGCTAAAGCGTGCTTCGGATCCTTTGCACGTCGTTTAATTCCACGCACACTGGATTCGTTGAGCCCAAAGTGGCGGCCAACAGCTGCGTAGCTCATACCGCTGCCGAGTTGTTTCAGCACTTCATTCTTCTCATTCAGCGTCAGCACTCGTCTTGCCCTCTTAGGTGTAGATCCAGAGGGAGCAGCAGGTCGTTTGGGAGGCATGGTGATATAAGTTGATGTGATGAACCACCAGCAAAAGTTGAAAATCAAAGACTGTTGCCCACGCGGCTTGACTGATGTCTGTGTTCAGGGAAGGCGGGCCGCGGGTAGACGCTAGTCACGCCACTAGTGCCGCCTGTCGGTGAAAGTACAAACAAGGCCCGCAGAGTTCAAATAAAGCCAAAATAAAAATCCGTCTAAATAATCCGTCGATAATCGAAACCGTCGATAAAAAATCCGTCGATAAAGAGGGAGTACTGTATATATATATATATATATATATATATATATATATATATATATATATATATATATATATATATATATATATATATATATATATATATATATATATATATATATATATATATATATATATATATATATATATATATATATATATATATATATATATATATATATATATATATATATATATATATATATATATATATATATATATATATATATATATATATATATATATATACATACATACATACATACATACATACATACATACATACTTGATGCCGTCATTTCACCAATAAAATTTTAAGTTCACTAGGTGCAATTCAAGATTATTTCCTTTAAATCAACACTGCGCTATATATTATCAATATGTTAACTCAATTTCAGAATGACCAAAAATTTCAATGAAAAATGCTAAAATATTCAAGAACCAACAAAATAGATGCTCACTCCACTGTCAACAGAGCCCAACTGTTAAATAAATGTTAAAATGACGAATAATTTTAATATAAAAATTGCAAAAATATTAAAGAGCACAACTTTATTGGTATTTACCCCACTGGAAACGAATGTAAACATAGAACAGATTACTGAATTGGCAGACTAGCCCATCAGCTGATCAGCTGATGCTCACAACAAAATAATAATAATAATAATAATAATTAACGGTTTATTGAAAAAATTCTGCAGCCCGAAGACTGAAAATATACATTGGACATAAATGACTTATTACATACATTGGTGGTTTAACAAAAGCCTTCATTATAGAAAGGTAAAGGAACATACAGTGAACATACAGATTAATGTAGGTGTTGAACAGCAAACTCGTAGTGTAGTAACTCCCTCCCAGATGGTGTTAGGAGGAACTCACGTGGTGTAGTAGTTCCCTCAGATGGTGTTATGAGGGACCTGGCGTGGTGTAGTAATTCCCTCGCAGATGGGGTTATGAGGGGCCTCACGTGGTGTAGTAATTCCCTCACAGATGGTGTTATGAGGGACCTCACGTGGTGTAGTAATTACCTCACAGATGGTGTTATGAGGGACCTCACGTGGTGTAGTAACTCCCTCACAGATGGTGTTATGAGGGGCCTCACGTGGTGTAGTAACTCCCTCACAGATGGTGTTATGAGGGGCATCACGTGGTGTAGTAATTCCCTGACAGATGGTGTTATGAGGGGCCTGACGTGGTGTAGTAATTCCCTCACAGATGGTGTTATGAGGGACCTCACATGGTGGAGTAATTCCCTCACAGATGGTGTGATGAGGGACTTGACGTGGTGTAGTAATTCCCTCACATATGGTGTTATGAGGGACATGTGGTGTAGTAATTCCCTCACAGATGGTGTTATATGAGTGAGGTTTGGTCTTAGGCCTTCCTATCATAGACGGATTAACACATCGCTGGTTGTTGTTGGGTCTCACGGGCCGTTATCACTGGGTACCTGGGACCTCACTGTGTGAAGGTTAACTTGGGTACGACTGTTACTGTTGAGTTGTTCTCACTGACTTAAGCACTGTTCTCCACTGTTCACCTCTGTTTAACACTGGTTCCGTTCCTTTCCTAAATGAAATTGTAACTTCTGGCGAGAACTTGTTGATATTCCGGTGGGGAGGAGGGTTCAGGGGAGGGGGTTGGTATGGGCCAACTTAACAGTTGACCTGGCTGCTCCGAGAGGAGCGCCAGGTACGTCTTGACCCTTCGGTGGTGTTCTTAAGGATTTCGTTAATCAAATTTTTGTTCATTAACCGAATTGAAGATTCTTATGGAAGGTAATTCGTTAACCGAACCGTTCGTTAACCACAACAAATTTTAGTTCTAATTTAAGAATTTTAGTACAAAGATCAAAAATTTTTATCTCGTGCAAAATATATGATGTTTACATTCAAAATTTCCGCTGTCTTGCAAGGATTCTAGCAATACAAATTATATTCTCCTAACTTTATTCTGTGACATTATACAGTATAAGATAAAAACTTTAAGCCTAAAACACCAAACCCGGGCTGAGAAGATGGGGGGGAGGAAGGGAGGGGATTGAAGTGAAGTATTTTTTTGTTTATTTATGTCATTTAGCTTGAGTTTATGTTTTTTGCTTATACAGTGTCATAGAAGTGACCAGGAAGAATATAATTTACATTGCTGGAATTCTTATAAGATAAGAATTTGTTTGGGTGTTTTGTTTGGGTGAAACCAAACAAAACAGACAATAGAAACACATTAATTTCAATAAATAATCAAACTTGTATACTGTATATTCACTTATTTTGTAAACCATAAAAGACATTTTACAAATTTCCTTGCAAGGAGGTGGCACAACTCTTCCTAACAATCATGTTCCATCTTACAGACATATCACTGTAAAGGAAGATAAAATCAGTACAATGACATAATCAGTAGCAAATAAAAAAGAAATATACTCGTGGCTTTTCTTATGGGAATGTTTTCTAATTCAGTTCTACAATGAGGGGCATAGTGCTGTATTTGGCTATGACCTTTATCTCTAGTGACGTTAAGGAGGATTTGCCAACATAAATTGCTTGGTGTTTGAGAAAAAAAAAAGTTTATTTTTTATTTGTGGCATAGAAAGCCTAAGCATCTTATTATATTATCTTCTAGCTGCCTATATTAGCTGGTTTATTACAAATCATGGTTGACTTATCAAGGATCATATGGCCATAAATGAAGGATTTAATCCTGAGATCCCTTTTTGTGGCTGAAGGCTGAGGTGATTGACCCACATACCCTCTCACTTCTTATGGGTTAGAAGTGAGACCCATTAGAAGTATGAGTTACTCCACATATTTAGTTCTTGATGTGGGATCACACTGAGAGTGAAACTCTTAACTTAATTTACCCGTCACCCATTAGAGACAACCACTGTACTGTATAAAAGGATACCTTTTTTCGCCCAAGATGTAACTGGGTGGGTAGCTCGTTTTACAGCAGTTAAATTACTGTACTGTACAGTGGTCCCTCGGTTAACGAGCACAATCCGTTCCAGCAGGTTGCTCGTTAACCGAAAAACTCGTTAACTGAAACCATTGTTTCAATGGGTTTTTAGGTAATTGGTTCCAGCTCACCGAAAATTGCCTAAATTCAACAAGAAAGGTAGAAAAGTACACTTACTTTGAGGTGTGTATGTAGAAGGCTCCTGGATTATGATGGGAATTAGAATGGGGGTGGAGGAGAAGGGAGAAGAGAAGGCATTGGGGTGGAAGAGAAGTGACCCCATGGTGCTATTTCACCCATAAAATTTTAGTTCTCTTGGTGTAATTCAAGATTATTTTCTTTAAATCAACACTGCACTGCATTATATATTGTCAATATGTAAAATAAATTTCAAAATGACCAATAATTTGCTTGGAAACACATAAAAAAAGCATTTAGTTGAAGAGAGTCTCAAGCAATATGTTACCTCCACTGAAAAGAGAGAGAGAGACTAACGCCTGTTTGTGTGTTAACATGCTGGATGGCGTGCCAGAAACTAGTTTCTTTACCTGCAATTATGTTCAATAATTGTTAAAATCACTAAAAAATTTTAATATTAAACTTTTAAAATTATTGAATAGCATAAACTTTTTGATATTTACTAAAATAGTATGGAATTTAAGCCCTAAGACTGATTACTGTATTGGCGGACTAATACTACAGCTGGTGGACCGCCAAATGCAAGCGAAAACATGTTGAGGTCGGCTTGTAAAAAACTCGTTAATCGAGGGATTGCTCGTTAACCGAAGTTAAGAATCTTATAGAAGGTAAATCGTTAACCGAAATCTCGTTAACCGAGGGATCACTGTACTTAAAAGAATAATGGTTATGCCACTGAATAAGACACCAAGATGCTGTGAGTATTGCCAGGAGGGATTCATGGGTTGCTCAGCCTTAGCCATTTGCAATAAAGCAGGATTTGGGGATACAGTAATTGCAGTAATAATGCATCATGTTTGTAAATTAGTAAATATAAAAATCCTTTAATACTAGTTTATAATCCTATCCACTTATTATTTCAGGTATGAAAGTAAAGGAAAACAATGGGCAAAAAATAGACCAGACCACCCTGTAGGTCTTGCACCAACTGATGTGGCAGCTATGAAGGCACGCCAGCAGGCAGCTGATATGGGTATTCCAGGTTTGGCACCATCTGCCAAGCAAGGTGAGCAAGTGTTAAAAATATTTGTGATCTCTACAGTACAGGGAAATTAGAACGGAACTAGGGTTGCTTCCCCAAATCTATTCATCCATCATTATGTAAACTATAGAAGTGAATTAGATGCATTTAATTTTCATTAACTTTTAGCACATGTATCAAAAATTAATTAACACTGCTTCACCATCAGGTTTGGTTAAGAAGGCTTTTGGCTTAAATTTTCCCCAGGGTCCGATTAAGATTGTGGGGAACGTGAGACAAACATTTTGTTGGATGCTCTCTCTTGTCAAAGATTGAAAATAAATTTTACGAAAAGGGTGTGCATGTAAAAGCCGTTATCCATTTTTCAATCAGTATAGGTGTTGACCTTTATATGATGGGGTTAGGGTTATCGAAAAGCCTTTGTAAGATGATCGATCGTATGTCGATATTAATAACTTATGGGGAAAAATAGGTTCCGTTCTTGAGGTCCTAAAGAGGCAGAGTTAGCATTCAAGGTGGTTATTTTTGTTGTTGTTGCTATTTACTGTTACTGTTTATTATACAGTATATGCACACACAGTCTTTCATTCAGAATGCGCAAAAAAAATATATAAGGTCAAAAACATAAAGGGAATAAACATTTCTTATGTGTGCAGGAGTTAGCTGTGACCTATGTTATGGTTACAAAAACCCGCTTTTTCATCAAATAATTTCAGGTAGATACAGGTATCTAATTTTTCAATCGTTTACTTAGTGATATTTCATTTTAGTGATTTAAAATTTTTAACACACTTTGTTGTTTAACGATTTGCAATTTTCGGTGTAACGATCTTCAACTCACTGGGAAAAATTCGGAAGGGAATTCGGAAAAACTGGGGATTGTGTGCTCCAAGTGCACATCATCACAATATTGTATGTGGCTTAAAAATAAAGATAATATTGTACTATTGTGTACTGTATGCAGTACAGTACAGTACAGTACAGTGGTCCCTTGGCTAACGAACTCCTCGGTTAACGAAATTTCGGTTAACGAATTACCTTCCATAAGAATATTCAATTCGGTTAACGAAAAAAGTTCGATTGAAGAATTCCTTAAGAATTCCTCTCAACATGTTTTTGCTTGCTCACCAGCTGGAATATTAGTCCGCCAATACAGTAATTGGTTCTATGGCTTAAATTCGCTCCCATTTGAGTAAATATTAAGAATGTTTTACTATTTGATAATTTTCCAAGTTTTATATTAAAATTTTTAGTCATTTTAACAATTATTTAACATAATTGAAGTACAGGAAACTAGTTTTTAGTGCGCCAAACAGCCACACAACTCACCAAACAGGCGTCAGTTTCTATCTCTGGTCAGTAGAGGTAACATCTTGCTTGAGACTCTCTTAAACATAAACTATTTTTACATTTTTACAGTACAATTATTGGTCATTCTGAAATTTATTTTACATATTGACAATATATAGTGCAGTGTTGATTTAAAGAAAATAATCTTGAATTACACCTAGTGAACTTAAAATTTTATGGGTGAAATGACGGCATGAAGCATGGGGTGATTTCTCTCCTCCACCCCCACTTCTAATTCCCATCATCATCATCATCAACCAGGAGCCTTCTACATACACACCTCAAAGTAAGTGTACTTTACTGCATTTATTCTTACTTTGTAATTTTCGGTGAGCTGGAACCAATTACCCAAAATCCCATCTAAACAATGGTTTAGGTTAACGAAATTTTCGGTTAACGAACGACCTTCTGGAATGATTTGTGTTCGTTAACCGAGGGACCACTGTACAGTGGGGTATGCTATAACGAACGTAATTGGTTCCAGAACCGCGTTCGTTATAGCATTCGTTCATTATAGGATTAATCCGTTCCAGGCCCCCAAATACAACCACTTAACACTGAAAAAATTCTGTGGAAAATGTAAAAAATACGGTACTTTAGCTTACCTTAGTGTTATTCAGCATGCAGGTACCCCTAAACACTGGCACAGCACTATCACTTCCACTGGGAGTCTTGGCTTTAAGGTCCTCAAACAATTGTTTAGCCTTCTCACAAATTATAGCTTCACTAATGTTACCACCTGCCATTTCTTTCTCCTTTATCCACACTAAGAGTAAATTTTCCATCTCTTCAATCACATTACACCTTGCTTTGCTAAGTCTAAAGATTCCCTTAGCCACTTGCACTGTTTTTAACTCCCCTTTATTCTTCAAAATCGTACATATAGTCGATTTAGCCATCCCATATTCATCACTAAGTTTCGCAATGCTTCTTCCATTCTCACGTTTCTTTATAATTTCTTTCTTAGTTTCAAGGGTTATTAGCTTTCTCACTCGCTTTGGACGATTCATTGTTACAATTGTATACTTGTACAACAAAATAGTTATACAAATAACGCGAATTTCCACATTAAAAGACGAAATTTTAACAATAACACTGGTGCACTGGCTACACAATGAGACAAAGATGGCGCCTGACGCTCTTGTTGTGGGTCGCGGTACAACAATATTCATGCGCCAGGCGAAATAGTCCCGTATTCATCCGCGTTCGTTGTAGGAGTTGCGTTCGTTATAGCATTCTCAATTTTATAGGTAAAATCGTTCGTTATAGGAATATTCGTAGTAGGATCCGTTCGTTATAGCATACCCCACTGTACAGTGCAGTGCAGTGCAGTATAGTACAGTACAGTACAGTACAGTACAGTACAGTACAGTACAGTACAGTACTATAAAATTATGCTGAAAAATGTGAAGAGCATGGGTGTGTATGTGTGGAAAGTTAAGGTCTATATTGAGGCAGTGACTTTAGCCAGCTGCACACTCTTTCCCCTCTATTGATGTTACGGCATACAGGCTGCAACCACACATGTTTCATGAATCTTCTTGGTGACTGCCAGGATGAACTGTGTCGAGTGTATACTGTACCAGTATGTAAATGCGGAATAAATAAAAATAATAATACCGGTAATAAATAAAATAAGAAAAAAAATTCTACGTTGACTTTTGGCAGTCATTTCACGGAACACAAGACAGAGAACAATTGAAGAGATCCCCCATGCAGCTCCTCGCGCCCTTTCTGCTCTTTCGGTCACGTAAGAACTGTTTGGTCCTTTTATGTTTCTGACCATATGATACTTATTTTACTAATTTTGTTTGCACATTCTATATGAACAATTGTGATTGTTTGTTAACCCGTACGGCATCAGCTAAGATAATTAATATAATTATGTTCGGCTGGCGTCGGCAATTTTTTTACTTTGGATTTTGGCTGAAATGGACTTATACTATCATATAATGAAGGAAAAACATCATTTATCAACTCACCGGACCATGGAAGGTGTAGTTACGCCCATGGGTGAACGTTTCACGGCGTTGAAAGTTTACTCGTAGAACCTGTGCAGTTTTACGGGTGTTGACGTTTTTCATCGAATGAAAGTGGAATTATGCTAATTACCGTAAATTTTCACTGTCTATAGCTATTTTTTCTTTACTTATCGTCTATCTTGATCTCGGAACATAAATGTATTTATCCTTTTTCGTATTATTTACACTCATTTTCATAATTTTCACCAGTACGTATTTTTTTTGTATGATTTTATAATTATTTATTTTTTATTTGGTTTCACTTTTGCATTACAAGTATAGATTTACAGTACTTATTCAATTATCTCAAAAGTATATCGGCGTAACTGTTACGCCGTTGATGCTGTACGGGTTACAGAGTAAGAAAAAAAATAAGTATATCTACCTGAAATAAGGAGATGAACAATAACATAGTCACAACTTAGCCCCACCTGCTCTGAGTGCTACTGGGTGGCAAGTCGGCGACTCAGCTACACAATTATGTGCCATCTCCTCATTATACCTTGTTTAGGATATTACAGTCATGCGCCGGTTAATGTCCAACCGAACAACGTCCGATCGCATATACGTCCGTGCCCCCCTCCCCCCCCCAAAAAAACACAACACTTCCATGACGCCTGCTGGACCGCCACTCCACGACCCCCTGATGGAGACAAGATGATCCTCCCCATACTGATCAGATATTATGTGTTAAAGGAATATCCTTCCTTCCTTAGGCTTTAGTAAGCATTTGCCTCCAGGTGTAATGTTAACCTACATCTATTGAGGATAAAATCTTTCACCTACAAATTGACAATAACACATTTGCTGTAATCAGACATATCTAGTTGCCTCAACAATTGCAACCCCAGTTGCAATTGGGGTTGCAATTTCAAATTCTATGTCATTACTAAGGAATAACGAAGTCTCTGGTGCACTCTAAGATTGAGAGAAACGGAGGACTCAGGCGTCCTGAAGCGAGAGAAAATGGACTCCTATGATGGGGGACACAAGCCCTCACACATGCTACTCATACTGACAGACTTGACACTTACTTACTTGACAAGTTTTACCAACCATTAGTTGTGTACGTTATCTAGTGAATTAGTCAATATTGTACAGTACAGTACTCCCTCTTTATCGACGGGGGTTACGTTCTGTAGACGGCCGTCGATAAAGAAACCGTCGATACCGTGATGGTTACGTAATTTTTCTAACTATTATTAGCATATGTTGATTGTATGTAGAAGTCCGCGTGCTTTATTGGGCTAATGAAATATATATGGATCCTCGTGTTTCGAAGCCGGATTTGGTAAAACGTTACTCTGACCACCTAAGTGATACGGGTGGTCCCCATTAGAGGTTCACGGCGCCATAAGCTCGTTGAACAGGCTTTGTGTAAAATATAACAAAGTCTAGGACTGCTTTTAGTATCCTGGTGGTCCAGCGGTTAGCGTTCCCCGGTCACAGTCATAGGCTTGTGTGCCGTGGGTTCGTATATATATATATATATATATATATATATATATATATATATATATATATATATATATATATATATATATATATATATATATATATATATATATATATATATATATATATATATATATATATATATATATATATATATATATATATATATATATATATATATATATATATACCCGTGTATAGCACGAGTTCTTAAGACCAAATTTTTGGGCAAAAAGTTGGGGGTCGACCTCTATACGGGTAATAGTTTCGTTAGGTTGAAAAATATTTACCAGTAACTACCAGTAAACAATGGAAACGATGCACCAACGCACCACCCGCTGTGAGTGTCGGTACAGTTGCCAGGGCAGATCTCTTGCGTCATCATAGCAAGCCCAAAGTAGCCAAATGCATGGTATGGTATGCACAGGAGTATGTAGAGCATAAAGTATTCATTTTTAAAAGTTTATTTATAGATACATAAATTTTTGTTAATTAAATTTGAAACATCAATATGATGTGAGTCAGGTCATCTACACACAGTTGCCAGTTTCAAAATTTTCCTTTTAAAATTTTAAGTTACTGAGTATTTCTTTTCCCAAATCGTTTTACAATACTGTAGGTAAAACAGTATACTATTGTGCAAACCCCACAGAAAAAAAATTAACAAATGGAGACACCAAAAATGTAAAAAAAAAAATGCTGTCTGACTTGCAACACTGTTGGTAGGGTCAGGTGGTTCTAACGGTACCTGCCAAGACCCGGTAATCAAATTTATAACAATATCTAACCTCAATTACTGTAGTTTATCTGATGTAGGCAATATGAAGTAAAAAATACCAGTTAAAGTGAGAAATTGGAAGAGAATAAACAAGAAAGATGTTGGGCTATTTTTGGTAGGGCTGAGGGAGAGAGTACCAGCTGTTTGGTCTTTTTTGGCGGGAGAGTCACGCAAATATCCGTACTAGTATTTGTTTGGTGTCTTCTGTATTTTTAAAAATGAATACTTCTAAATTAAAAGTACCGTAACATTGTATTATATAAAAACTTGTCATATTTCTGGAAAATAAGAAGCAAGAAAATAAGAATACACCGGTAAACACAATTTCAACGTACGCTAAAATTAAAAGCTGCTTAAGAAGGGCCGATGCAAACACAAAGCTTTCGCGACCAGGGCTCTGCCGTATCAGTTAGACGGTACACGTGTTTTTCGAATCGTTTTCAGTTAAAAAACTTTTACATCACAAGTGAATTAGGATAGAATATTATTGTAATATAACAGTTTTTAACTGAAAACCATTCGAAAAGCGATTACGGTAACATCTTTTGAACGAAAGAAAGCGAGTCATTGTTTTTGTCACGATTTTATCCCACTTTCCACTGAATACGTACGTCATTTCAGCAAAAATATTACATTTCCATATTCTCAGAAATAAATAGTAGTTTTGCTGAAACGTGATGTATTTCAATGTAAATTTGGATAGACTACATGCAGAAAACAAAAGACTTTACCAAACCTTCCGATGTTCAAGAGATGTTACTCGTATTTTTAATAGTTTTCGGTTAAAATACTGTTATATTAGTGATATTCTATTCATACTGTGGTTGATATAATACCTTCACGGAAATGTAATATTTTTTGCTGAAATGACATACGTATTACAGTGGAAAGTGGGATAAAATTGTGATGAAAACAATGACTTTCGCTTTGTTTCGTTCAAAAGATGTTACCGTAATCACTTTTCGAATGGTTTAGTTAAAAAACTGTTGTATTGTATTACAATAATATCCTAATTGACTTGAATAAATATTACGATACCATATTTCTGAATATTTTCATTAAAATCCATCAAAATCATTTTCCTTGTCATCGTCTGCAGCACCAAACAGC